>NW_012115110.1:5091024-5111191 GCF_000951035.1 Colobus angolensis palliatus
CATCATCACCATCCTCATTATCATCATCATCATCACCACCATCACCATCATCATCACCATCACCATCACCATCACCACTATCACCATCACCATCCCTGTCACCATCACCACATCACCTATGTCATCATCATCACCATCATCATTACCATCACCATCATCATCATCATCATCACCATCATCATCACGGATAATTTCATACTTGAGTTTTATCACACCTTCAAGAAGATATCATTCATTCAGTATTTAAACAGTTTGGGGTCTAAAAAAAAAAGACGAAATGTTGTTTCTAAACTCAGCCTTATGAATATGGCATTATCTTGACACCAAGAAAAAGCTAGGAGAGCACAATGTCCAAAAAAAAAAAAAACCTGTCAGAGCTCCTTCGTAAAAACAGAAGAGAAGATAGCAAATCAAAGCTCAGCAGATGAATCACTGTGGTCGCCTTTAGTCATGAGGATAATGGCAAGCACCCTCCATAGCTCTGAGATGTGGGCTGGCACTCCTCCCGCTGCTGCAGGATCACATCTTACTCATCTTTGTGTCAGAACAGCCTAGCATTAGCCTGGCCCATCAGACTAGTCAACAATCTAGGTGTACTTGGTATATACACACCTTCCCGCAGAGTCTTATCATCACTCATAAAATCTGAACAAATATTATTATCAGGCCGGGTGTTTGAAAGCATTGTGAATCATGTCCAGGACATGACTCATTGCCCAAAAGTCATTGATTGGGTCAGGTCCAATTGTTGGTTTGAATTCGAGTTTTTCTAGATGTCATTTGATGTGTGTCCCTGTAGTCATCTCTCTTAATAGAGTAGGTATCTGAGATAGAGAGTTGAGGACAGCTTCTCATCATGACAGCATCAGGGGATTTACTCAGGGCACTAACTGCTCAATTTGTTTCTCTTTCTGTGGGGCTCACAGGAGTGCACTTGCAGGATGATGTCAGCTTGTGGCTGTCTTATATCTGGTTCTTCTGTCCCATACATCGTCGTTTCTGGATGTTACTCCTCTTCTCAGCCAAATCCTCTGTTTCTTCACTGTCTCTAGCCAACCTCATTGGCATGAGGTTCCATTTTGGTCTCAGACACCATCCAACCTCTCTTTGGATGTTCCACTTGCATCTCATCTTTGATGATTCACTGTGCTTCAGTCCTTTTTATACCTCTGTAACTTCTATGCTTGCATTAAACTCAGTTTTAAAAGGCTTTGAATTATTTAATTAATTAAAGGACCTTTCGGATATGTATACAATTCTTATAAATAAACCTGTAATCTGTCAGTAGCAGAATTTGCAACTCGGTAGGCGTGTTTTTCACATGATCCTGGGATGCTTTTGAGTTCATTGGCGCACTCAAGCATGTAAAAAGCCTTGCTACACATTTTGCTGCATGTATGTTGAACAAAATAGGTTGAATCTGGTTGCATGAGATTGGCGGGGGCGGGGTGAGGACTCAATGTCTCCTGGGTCAACAGGAACAAGGGTGGAACTTGAGGACTTCCAGGCTATCAAGGTGAGGCTGTCCTTAAGGCAGCAGCTGCCAGGATCTCACTGGCAGTGAAGAGGCCACCGAGATGGGGGATGTGGCCAAGTACCACATGAAACTGCCAGACACATGGGCAAGTCATTTAAAAAGATTCTTTATCCTTCATAAAGAACTGATGCTTACGAGGCAGTTTTATTGAGTCAGAATAAGTTGATTGGCCATCGCTGTGTAGACCCTTTTCTATGGACATGTGTGTGGTATTTTAGCTCCATTTTTAATTCTCAAAAATGTAGTGAGGATTGCAGTCCGAATCTAATAAAGTCCTCATTAACCCAAAAGTATTACTGGTAACTTTCCAGAATGATAGAAACGATCTCCACCCTGACTTGCTACTTTTTGTTTCCTGGTAGAACGTCCGTCCTGGGCATCTCCTTTGGGGCTGCGTTTCTCTTGCTGGCCTTCATCCTCTTCGTCTGCTTTGCTGGACAGCTTCTGGTAGGTATTCAAATGTGGCGCTGCTTTGAAAAGTATGCTCATTTCATGAGAGCCGATTTCTTACCTAAAACTTTCAGAAACAAGGAGCTTATTGCTTTACCACTTCAAGAACTCCAGATCCCAGTTAAGGAAATATGCACCCTTCAGGTCTATAGGCCAGAATATAGACTGGGACAGCTCATGCACAACCAAGACACAAATACAAAGATGATTTAAAACATTCCAAGTCACATCAGAAGATTGCATTCTTGCTATTTGGTTCTGTCAATATATTTTTATCATTTCCTCTAAGTTTTCAGAGTATTTATAGCAGCAAATGCAAGTATAATACGAGACTTTCAGTGTACAGGAGAATTAAAACTAACACAGGAACAGAAAACCAAACACTGCCTGTCCTCACTCGTAAGTGGGAGTTGAACAATGAGAACACATGGACACAGGGAGGGGAGCATCACACACTGGGGCCTGTTGGGGGGTAGGGAAAAAGGGGAGGGATAGCAGCATTAGGACAAATACCTAATGCATGTGGGGCATAAAACCTAGATGATGGGTTCATAGGTACAGCAAACCACCATGGCACATACATACCTATGTAACAAACCTGCACGTTCAGGGCATGTATCCCAGAACTTAAAGTAAAATTAAAAAAAAAAAAAAAAGTAAACCTAATACATCGCTACAGTCACTTTCAAGCTATACAATGTTGGAGTCGTTGAAGAAAGCATATATTAAAATATCTTTTATTAGTGTTTAATTTAAGCCAATCAGGTTTAGATGCTGGTTCTGGACATACAGATTAAATCTAAAATTGGAAGTCTAAAGCAAGTGTTGCTAGCTGGCCATCGGTCTAGGAGAGCATCCTAAGGAAGCAAACAATGGGATAGAAGGCCCTGAAGAGAAGCCACTATTTTGTTTTGTTCCATGGAGATGAACTGGGACAGAGAGGCCACTCTGAGCTTCTCAACAGAGGTCATGGGCATTCTCAAGAGAAGCTTCAGAGATTTTTTTTTAAATAAAAATTTTAACATGATAATTAATAACCTATTATAAAAAATAAATAGAAATGTTCTTTAAAATATTTTTCAGTGTGTGCATTTTATGTGAGTTCTGCAGTTATAGACTAGAGTCTAGATATTTTCACATTGTCAAAATCATGATTTCTTCTGCCAGTTAGACTGTGACAAACCCATTTACATGACACCGCCAAGGAAGCCTCCTGAGGTTTGTGGTCTGTCTGTTACCTCTCAGGACTGTTGTGGCTTCTATGAAAGAACTTTTTCTTATTCTGTGTGGGTTTACAGTTTGCATCTGTGGCTTTATTGCCATGTTATTTTGCTTTTCATAAAACACACCACTACTGCTAGCAACAACATCAGGACAGCGCGATAGTGGCCTCTTAGAATCCTCGTCCTCCCTTCAAAAGCTCTGAAAAGTGGCAGTCCTGACCCCCAGACCGTCCATTGCATTCCAGTCTGACGTGCTGAAAGCCTTTGGCCAAGGCTGGTTAAGATTCCAAAGCTTGTCTCTGCCTTTCTGTAGCCGGCAGTAAGCACTTTGCCCTCTGTGCCTTATACCGTTGCAAACTTGTGTGGATTTTGTTTACTGTATAATAGTTTAGATGTTTCAAATTGTATTGAAAGCTCTTCCAAAAATGGGACTGTGGTTTCTGCTTTACCCAAATGCACACATAGCATCTGGGTTCTGAAGCCCCCTGAAGACATTGTGGGTTGTATAGAGGAGGGAGGACCCTTGGTTAATATGAATCCGCTCTGAAAGGCCCTGATGGGACTCTTTGGCAAAGTTTGAAAATGCTTATTGTAGAAAGAAGCCTGGTTTTCTATGTTCCCAGAATCATCCCTCGGGTGGAAAGGCACACAGGCTCCCCTGCTCTTTTCCTTACCCCCAGAGATCTCCTGAAGTCCATTTCTCAGGTTTTCAAAATAAGAACCATCATTGGTGGTTCCATTGGAAATCCCAACCTAGTTCTATTCAAGTCAGTTCAGATCATTGTGCCTAACTAGTCATATTTATCATTTTCTATCCCAGGGAATCTGGTCTTGGATATAAGGGCATGCGGTATATTTAGGGTATCAAGCTGACTTTTTTTCTTTCTACTGTGTCTAAGTTGTTATATTAAAGAAACATAGAGCTGGGGGCAGAAAAAAATATCTCAGAAACAACTGTGCTGAGTCTGTGGGAAAGCGTTGCTCCCCTGTGATGCCTCCCTTTCAGCCTCGCTGGAATCCCACGCCCTACTGCTCCTGCCATAGCTCTTGTTCCCTCCTGTGGCCAGCCTGAGGCCCCAGTGAGCTGTCAAGGTGACATCCACAGCTCCTCCTGCCCTCCCATCCCTGGAGCTTCCCAGGACCCTGGCCTCCACAGGCCACATGCTAGGAAGTCCCTTTTGACTCCATGGTACCAGAAAAGGAACATTTCAAGGCTGCAAAGAAATTGGTACCTACCTCCTCCTCACAAGAAGCCTGTATGATGTCAAAGTGCCCAGGAAGCCTAAACGTGGTGACACTTGGTCTTCCTAAACTTGATTCCATAAGATCTGTGAATGAGGCTCCCTCTAGTGGCCAGCTGCAATTTCTCCTCCTTGGATGTAATCCATGAACAAATCAAGAAGGAATTCTTTTCACTTTATTAACAGGTACTTTTTTACTGTTTAAACCATTCTGTAAGGATTTTTTAAATTTGCAACATCAAATATATTGGTGTATAGACAATTTAAGAAGGCTTAAGTGTACTTAAGAGTACTCTGCACTCTGCCATCCAAATTCAGTCAAAAACTGGTCATCACAAATATTCCACAGTGGTCATGGAGAAACATTGTCGCATCATAATTGCTCATTCCCTGGCTTCTTAATAGCTTCCAAGTTGTGTAAGGTTTTATAATGATTTGCATTTATTATGTATTAAATACTGAGTTTATTAAAGAG
Source organism: Colobus angolensis palliatus (assembly GCF_000951035.1). Lineage (NCBI taxonomy): Eukaryota > Metazoa > Chordata > Mammalia > Primates > Cercopithecidae > Colobus > Colobus angolensis. The sequence continues at coordinate 5,095,951 of NW_012115110.1, forward strand.
TATTTAATACCCGAAACTTACCTTCAATTAACATATGACAACTTTTTGAAAACTTCGATGCCAAAGGCAGTATTTGTGCTCTAATACCAGCTTTCAGTTCTCCGTATGAAGAATTAACATAAAATGTAATACTTCATAAAGGAAGCTGAGGAGAGGTCAGCCTGGCTAATGTTTTCTTCCAAGAGTATTGCCTCAGTCATTCTCTGTTGCATAAAAAGCATAACGCCAATAAATCAAATCGATTGCTTGTTTTACAACCGGCCTTGATGAAAAGGTAGAAAAATATCAAAATAGGCAAAAAAAAAAAAGGGTGATAATGAATTGCAGATTTGTTCCTGTTGACAGAAAAATCATACAAATATTTGTTCAGTGACATGTTCTCATGACAGGCATTTCTTTTCTGTGATCATTATTTCTGTGAGAAGCCCAGCCCTTGCCTCCATTGGCCCCTTCACTCCCACCCGAGGCATGCCCCATGCTGGCTCCCTGCTACCCCCACATTGCCCAGGTCTCAGTTCTTGTGCACATGGGTGGGCTTAGCCACCGGGCACCTTCCAAGAAACCTGGAAACTGCACCACCTCCTGCACCAAGCCCTTCTTTTTACACCGTGGGACTGACAATCTGTGTCATGTAGCTTAGCCTCCAACACATAAGATCTCACTGAGACCTCTAAGTTGTTTCTGTTTCCCCTTGAATATATAGGGTTCCTTGTACTGTAGCGTTTTTATGGGGTCCTTTCTTACTTTCTCCTCTCATCCGGCTCTGGTTAGCACTCCCTCATCTCATGGAGGCCAAACTTTCTCAGGCCGAGTTAGGTGTCCCCTACAGAACCTTCTCCAGATATCCCAGCATGGGGCCAGGCTTTTATGTGTAAATGATCATGTGGACGTAAGGAGGAATGTGAGTCAGTGGCCTTCATCACGCTGCATCCAAATGCCTTGTTCACATACGCCGCGATTCCTTGACTCTGACATGCCTCCAGCTGTCTCCTCAGTTGGAAATCATCATCTAACTTTCATAACCCAACTTTGAAGAGCCCATCTTTTCCCCACAAACTCCCCTCGTGCTGACTGGCTGGGATTCCCATTTTGCATTATTACTTTCATTCTTGTGGATGGAAAGATCTTCAGTGAGTTCACTGCAGCCCTGTTTTGTTCATTGTACTACTCTGGTACTTGAAGCACAAGACAAATATTTAATATCAGTCTCTGCTTGAAGGAATATTGGGTTGCACCCAAGTGCAATTTCCTGGCACCACTGCTCAGAAAATGTTCCACTCCCATTCTCACCCCAACTGGACTCCTTCTGAACTTGAAGCTCTGAATCCAGCTCACAGTCATGGTATCCTGCTCCACATTCTGGTGGGTTCCCAGCCTCTGCATCTGGGCCTGGCATCCTGATATGCTCACTTGTTGGATCTTATTAGACACCTCTGCCTCAGGTGCCTTCCTGGGCCCATATAGCAGCCCCTTCATCTCACCATTGCCAACTATTCTCAGGCAGAGAAAGATGGGCCCTAAGGGACCTTCTCCAGATGTCCTAGTGAGAGGTGACAACATGCTAGCAGCCCTTGCTCTCGGCGCCTCCTCGGCCTCGGCGTCTACTCTGGCGGTGCTTGAGGAGCCCTTCAGCCCACCATGGCACTGTGGGAGCCCCTCTCTGGGCTGGACGAGGCCTGAGCCAGCTCCCTCTGCTTGCCGGAAGGTGTGGAGGGAAAGGCGCGGGCAGGAACCCGGGTTGCACGCGTCTCTTTAACACTCACCATGAAGGTCTGCAGCTTCACTCCTGAGGCCAGCGAGACCACGAACCCACCAGGAGGAATGAACAACTCCAGACAGAAGGAATGAACAACTCCAGACGTGCCGCCTTAAGAGCTGTGACACTCACCACGAAGGTCTGCAGCTTCACTCCTGAAGCCGGCGAGACCACAAACCCACCAGAAGGAGCAAACTCCAAACATGTCCGAACATCAGAAGGAACAAACTCCAGACACACTATCTTTAAGAACTGTAACACTCACCGCGAGGGTCTGTGGCTTCATTCTTGAAGTCAGTGAGACCAAGAACCCACCAATTCCGGACACACTATCAGGATGGTGGGTTCCATGTGTAAAGGAATGTGTGGATGAGAAAAGGGATGGTGAGTCGGTAGCCTTCATCACACTGCATTGAAATTTCTTGCTCACATTGACCATGATTCCTTGACTCTGAAATGCTTTCTACATCAGATGCTACTTAGCATTTCAGAATTTAAAACTCAAGAGCTGAGAGGGAACCTAGAGATAACCTCATCCAGCCTCTAATTTTGTGGATGAGGGACCCGGAACTCCAAAGGTGCCATCCACTTAAGTGGGTTTTTATTTCCAATTATTTAAAATAAACGTTTCCCCCCTCAACCCCGCAACACACACACACACACACACACACACACACACACACACACACACACAAAATGCTGAAGAAGCTGTAATCAGGCCTCTTGAGGATGGAAATGGAGGCTTTGGAGTAGAATCAGGAATGCAATGGCTAAGAGGTCTGCAAAGGCTTCCTATCCTTGGGTAAGAATCTTTGGAATAAATCCAAACTATTTATGATGGGCAAGATCCCAATGAGTGGTTCTGATTCCAGCCTTATCACAGTTTGTAAGTAGTAAATGTTGTATTAAAAATACCTACTTACTCTGCTAGGCGCTTAGCTTTGGCTGGCTCATTTATGCTCACAAGAGCCCTTGCAGGTAATATCTATTTGACAGTTTCATAGAACGGGATCTCACAGATGCTACATAACTTGCCTTCTCAGTGGTATATAACAAGTAGATGTTGGAGCTGGAATTGCAATCAAGCCTTGGAACCTTATAGTAGAGGCAGGTTGCAGAGGGTACCAGGGTTGTGTATGGTGTGAGTCACAGGCAGACAGTGCCCAGCACTAGGCAGGGATGCCCATGCTTATGGGCATGGACCAGCATGGCACCAAAGTTGCCTTGTGGTGACTGCTTAGCACCCATTGATCAAAATCACATTGGTAAGTCATGGTAACCTCACATAGTAACTATTCCTATTCTTCTCTACTCTAGTTTCCTAAAATATGTTCTTCCGCTGTTGGGCCCATTTATTTAAAAGTAGGTTCTGGGCAAAGTGTAAATTCATCTTAAAAGACATTTGATATATTTTTAAAGTTAATTTATAATTGTATTTAGATTAAAATAATCTAGTAAGAAAGTACTCAGTATTATAATAATACTTTACAAAATGTTTTATACATATAATAGTCCTTCAAAGTGTTTTCAGACATTATTTTATTTGATAATGAAAATAATCCATTTTATCTAGGCAGAAGCTAAGACTAGAATAAGAGATTCAAGTTCACATTTTCATTACAATTAGCAATTAAAAATAGTACTAGTTGTCACTGTAGCAGTAATAGTAATAAGTGCACATTCACAGTCACATTTAGCTTTCTAAACTACCTGAGGCAGACTTACGTTTCTATGATAAATACGTAAGTCTAGAGTGACTCTAACCAAATATTCCACCACCAAACAAACAAACCCCCAAAACACGTTTAGAACGCATATGCTGGATACAGCAAGTGAAAATGCCAGAAAATATCAGAAGAAAATTTTTCTCTCAATGTTGTTACCTTGTGCTTTCAATAGCAGAGATAATACGATGCCAGCCCACCAGCGTTCTTCTAGGCAGAGATGAAAGCACAAATAGAGAGGTCGCCTTGGGAAAGGAAAAGTAGGTCACACTCCCAGCTAATAGAAAAGCTTTCTACCCCACAGCCGTGTTTTTCCCTTGAAGTCTGTTTTCTCTCCTGTTAATATCACTCCACTATATATATATATATATTTGGTTAGTATTTGCCTAGTGTTCCTTGTTCCATCTTTCTACTTCCAGCTTTTGCTTGTCAACTAAAAGGATATAGGTTTTAGGTGTGTCTCTGGTGAACAGCATGTAGCTCTATGTTCTTTTCTCTGTTCCAGACATCTCTGTCTCTAATTTGACAAGTGTGATCCGTTTATGTGCATTGCAATTATTTTAAAATTTACTTTGTATCTTTTTTGCTTCTACTTGTTTTTCCTTGTTTTCTGCCTTCTTTTGGACTCCTGGAGTTTATTCTCTGTTATTCTCTCCAGTGACTTGGAACTTATATACTTTGGTTTGTTTTTTCAGTTATTACCTTAAAACAGGTAACATGTACACTACATGTGATTAACAAAGTGTATTATTAGTAATATCTCCACTTCCTTGGTGAACAATACAGGGACCATGCTCTGAGTCTGTTAATTTCTCATCTCCCATACTAGCATTGTTTAAATTTTTCTAAATTTAAATGGCTCAAATTATTCAATGTTTATTCTTGTTTTTGTTAAATGATGTATTTGTTTACTGTTTTTTCCAAATACCATTCCACCTTTCTGGACTCAGTTTCCATATTTCTAAAATGCTTCCTTTTATCATCCTTCCCATGAGGGCTTGTAAATAATATACCCACTCAGATTTTGTGTTTTTAAAAGTCTTTATCTTTTCCTCATGGTGATTATTTATCATTTTTTCTAACATTCTGAAAACAGGATTCCATAATTTCCTGGCCTCTGTGGGAATGAGATTAACTCTCCTGTCCATCTAGCTGTTGTAGACACTTGGTCCCTTGTCTCGGTGGGAGTTTTTGTAGGATTTGCTCTTTGAATCATGGGCAGTAGATTCCGTGTGTTAAAGTGTAGCCTGACTTTTATTTTTGAGACTCAGCTGTGTATTCTCAACCACAGACCTCATAATCCGCTCTAGGTCTGCAACGTCATTGTCCAATATCTCCTTGTGTTTCGTCCCTTCCCTGGTCTTTCTGGTCTGTGTTTTTCAAACTTTTATTAGAGGTATGTTGAGTCTCTTCATCATATCCTCTGGTCTCAGTCTCTTTTTCCTGTTTTCAACTTCTTTATCTTTCTGTGCTATTTTATAGTTTATTTCCTGAGATGTTTCTTAGCCTCTCCCATTCACGGGCACTTCATCCAGTTCCTCAATCACAATTTAGTTTTAATTTCAATATCTACGTTTTCATCTCTAGAAAGTTTATGTGGCTCATTTTTAAAAATACTTGTTATTTTTCCTTAACAACTCATTCATTCATATGGATTATAATCCCTCTTTTGTTACTTTAATCTTATTTTAGAAACTATTTCAAATTATTGTTGTATCTGCAGATCTTGTAGTGCTAATTCTACCTCTTATGTTTTTTTTGTTTTGTTTTGTTTGTTTGTTTGTTTGTTTTGAGATGGAGTCTCGCTCTGTCGCCCAGGCTGGAGTGCAGTGGCCAGATCTCAGCTCACTGCAAGCTCCGCCTCCCGGGTTCACGCCATTCTCCTGCCTCAGCCTCACGAGTAGCTGGGACTACAGGCGCCCGCCACCTCACCCGGCTAGTTTTTTGTATTTTTTAGTAGAGACGGGGTTTCACAGTGTTAGCCAGGATGGTCTCAATCTCCTGACCTTGTGATCCGCCCGTCTCGGCCTCCCAAAGTGCTGGGATTACAGGCGTGAGCCACCGCGCCCGGCCCCTCTTATGTTTTCTGACTCTTCCTCATATGGTCCATTGCCTTAGGTACTTTATAATTTGGTTTTTATTGTCAGGCTATGTTCACGAGGAACTGCCCCAGCCCCGAGATGGGACATCCCTGCACTCTGTAGTCTAAAGTATCATTTACAAGCAGTGTCATTCTTGCTTCTGCCATAGCCCCAAGGATTTTCTCTGGTTTTGACCTAATTAACAACCCTTCAATTTGGAATTCTCATTATGAATCAGGTAATATAATTTCACACCCAACACTTTAGGGTTTGGATTGATCCTTAGAAGCTTGTGGATACTTCCCTGAGCTAGTGAATGGAGCTCTTCTAGACTTCTTTGTACAGAAGGAATAGCGGTTTGAGGCTCTGGATTTTATTCAAGAGTCTTAGCTGCAGCTGCCCACGTTTTGCTGGCCCAAGGAAATACCTTCTTTTCCCTATGGGTGTTAAAAGCCCACCCGCTAAGTGCCATAGCCTGAGTCCCGATCTAGGACACTCCTGGACCCACCCCACAGCCTCAGTCCTTTTATCACTGAGCTCTCTCTTTGTTTCTGTGCCCTGGTCATTTCCCTTTGAGTCCATCATTAAAAATAGTAAATAGAATCACCACATATTTGGTGAGTTCCTACCATTTAACAAACATTATACTGGCTTCTGAGAAAACAGAGACAAGTGCGATGTGGTCGCTGTCCTCAGTCAGCTCTGCATTTGGCCGGAGACAAGCATGTCAGCAAAAATGATGCAGTGTGGTACCCAGTGGAGCAACAGTGCAGGGAGGTGGCTCACCCAGGGCGTGAGGAAGAAAAAGGTGGATTTTGTAAAATATGATTGATTGGCATAAAGAAGCCTTCCCATGGGAAATTAAAGGACAATTAAATAATCAAAGTACACATCACAGTCTTTGTGACATTAAACGTTACAAGTAATTATTGCTCCGGCTTATTCCTGCCATTCAGAACGATGGTCCTCAGCTAATTAAAATGCCAAAGTAGATGTTCCTTTAGGCAAATACACAAAAGTACATGTTTCTATGAAACACGAAACCACCATATTTTCCAAGCAAGATTTTAAGATGGATTTTGTTTTTCTGATAATAAAAGTTTGCTTCTCAGCTACTCAGATATCTTGATAACTTTTCTGGATTTTTTTTTCATTTTATTAATTTCACTTAATATGAGCTTCTACTTCAAGTGTCTCATCTGATTTTTAAAATGGATACTAATGAAACTGTAAATGAAGTCTACTTTTATAATGATTAAGTTAAATTATGAAGAATTAATTTTAGAGTGAAAAAAATTAGATTTAACTTAATTTGAGAGACTACCAGTTGTTTCCATTGCAAGTGGATCAAAACAAGGGAAGAAAAAAAGGAAGAGAGGGAAGGAAGAGAAGCTGGCTGATATTTTTGGTGGATCATGCATGAACATTTTGTTTTTCTGAAGAGGAGCTGCATGTACTGGATTAGGAGCGTTGGGATTCATCCCAAGTTTTTCCTACCACACCCCACTGCTCATTATCCCCACCATCAATTCTATGATAGGATTTTCCTTTTTTTTTTTTTTTTTTCTGAGACAGAGTCTTGCTCTGTCACTCAAGCTGGAGTACAGTAGTGCAATCTCAGCTCACTGCAACCTCTGCCTCCTGGGTTCAAGCAGTTCTCTTGCCTCAGCCTCCTTAGTAGCTGGGATTACAGGCACCCGCCACCACACTCGGCTAATTTTTGTCTTTAGTAGAGGCAGGGTTTCACCATGTTGGCCAGGATAGTCTCGAACTCCTGACCTCATGATCCGCCCATCTCAGCCTCCCAAAGTGCTGGGATTACTAGCATGAGCCACCGTGCCTGGCCGGGATTTTCCTATAAATTTATATTGCTGCTTTTATTACATCTCCCACTACATTTAGTACCAATGCCTTGTTTGTTAGTGGATGAATGTGATATTCACATCCAAGAGCATTTCTAGAAGGTACACGGTGAGCTCACTGTAAGTAAGAGCCAATCATGGGGTTCAGTGAGATGATCAAGTAAGGGAAGAAACAGATGTGACTGAAATTATGCCAGGAATTAAACCAAAGATCAAAGCAAATGACTGCACCAGCTGGGCTCACAGCAGGCATTTTCTCATTTTCAGTTGAATAGTATCTTCCAAATAAAGGCCAAAATATTCTTTGAGATGTTGTCACTTATAACATTTAATTAGGATGGTCTGAATTTTGATAAATGTTTTTCCACCAGGGCCTTTAATACTTAATCAAAAACAGGATAAACTGAAGCCAATGATCATATCAAGAGCCAAGCTGTAATTTTTCTACAGAGCTACACACTGAATCAAGTGTCTCTGTTTTTCTTAATCAGATTCCTTCCATTTGAGGATCTTAGTCTTGTTTCTCCTCTTAGCCCCATCATTGATTTCTTCTGCTCCCCCCACCAATTTGATCCTCCACTCCCTCTTTCGTCATTGTCATTGCAACTGTCACCTTTTTGTTCTCTTCTACTTCCTTGTCCTTGATGGCAGTAATGCTTACCAATTTTTACACTTCAGAACAGGTTTACTTACCTTGTCGCTGCTTAGTGACAAGGAAAGATAGTCACCTGTCTCCCTGACCTCTGGAACAACACATTTGGCATAAGTTTTAAAACAATTGTGAGGGAGAACTTTGAGACGTGCATGGAAACTGCATGGGTGAAGCAATTGAACCAAGTGCATCCTGAACCTGTAGTGCCAAACCCATGTCTGCCGAACCCCCATGCGTCTAGTAAGTAGCTGCAAGTGCTGCTGATTTGTCATTTTGCCTGTCATGTCACATGAACGGAAAAAAAATTCCTGCATATCTGCCCAGGTCTGTTTTAGTAAATTACTAGCCTATGAGCAGAATACAACATATTCCTATTAGATAGCATATCTGACAAGATTATCACCATGTATTTTTCTAAATCTTCAAACACAGTAACTTGTTTTAATTTTGTAATTTCAAAAATTTGTCTGTGTAATAACTAGATATTTTACCTAATTGACAGTGATATGCAATCTTAGCTAGATGTACATTTTCTCCTGAAGTAATAAACTTTTTAAATGTTCTGCCATTAACATTTTCATTGTCATCTCATTGATAATTTCACAAACATAAGAGCATTGATTTTAATAATTTTCTCTTAAAGATACTAATTGTAGTCAATCTGGATGTGAATATAAAAATATTGTCCTAATTTGCGAGAATCAAACCAAATGCCATCATCCAATGGAATCTGAGTTAGATGAGCATGATATTTCATTTGAAGCTCGGCTCTTCATAGTTTATTATAGGTTGGTGCAAAAGTAATTGCGGTTTAAATGTAATGGCCAAAAAAAGCTCAACCACTCAGGAGGCTGAGACAGGAGAATTGCTTGAACCCAGGAGGCGGGGGTTGCAGTGAGCAGAGATCACGCCATTGCACTCCAGCCTGAGTGGCGACAGAGTGAGACTACGTCTCAGGGAAAAAAAAAAAAAAAAAGAACACAGATTTGACTGTGTTTTGTGATATCAATATTATTAGAAGTAGCATGCATTAAACAATAATGATAACCATTCATGGGTGGATGTTTAATGATAACCATTCGTGGGTGGATGTTTTCTGGCTACCTGACCCTCTAAGATGCTGCATGTTTAGAGCATTAAGGGACATCTTACTGCATGACAGATTTGCTGCCACCACCAACCCCTATCCAAACCTGTTCTTGAGTAGAAGCGTCAAGTGCAGTTCTGGTTCTTCTGCTGCTGGTGATCAGAGGCCCTGCAGAGCTGGGCCGAGGCGCCCCCTGCCACCAGCCAGCAGTCCAGCTCTGGGCAGCCTTTGCTGCTGAGGGCAGCCCTGGCTCAAGCTCCCTGGTAGGTACTCGGAGAAATGAGAGGAGGGCCCGGGAAAATCAGCCCAAGAAGTGAACCCCGAACCTGGTCCCGTGTCTCCCTCAGTGGGGCATGTGCGCTGTAAACAAACATTCTTCATCTTTTCCTATCAGGAGCTGGAAGGAAGAAAAAAAAAACAAAACCACCATGGTGGAAAGGAGTAGAGAGAAGGAGATTTTGTTGTTGTTGTCGTTGTTGCTTACATAGATATACAGCAAATAGGAATTTGGTCATTAAAATGTTCTAAGAAATGTTGTGTTTTCTTCATTGAAATAACAAGAAGAGTGAACACTTGTAAGTCCTGTTGCACACACCTTCTCTAACTCGTTTAAACCTCTGGAAAGACAGAGGAGGCAGGTACTGTTGTTATCCCCATTTCCGAGAGGAAGAAACTGAGACCCCATTTCCGAGACGATCATTAACTGGCAGCAAGTTTCCCAGCAGTGGAGGTTTGAAGCTAGGCCACTGGCTGATTCTTCACCCTTCTCAACTCCTGTCTCCTGTGTTTAGACTCTCATTCAACTGCTGTATCAGCATTGAACGTAGAGCAACGCTTAGGGCAACAATAATTTTAGGAACAATACAAAAAGATGTGAAAGAAGTAGAGAACTAAAAGCGCAGCCTATTCATGCTGTTCAGGAATATTCTTTATTTGAATTTGAATTTCACTGATGTCACACCAGCTTTGTTTGCCAATAGATTAACTTAGTAGTATCAATCAAAGGGTATAATTTACATTATTCCTTCTTGTGAATTTCTTGAAATCGTCACCTTTTTCTTTGTTTGTTTCCAAGACATATAGTCTTGGGACCACATCCCTTTAGTGTGAAGATATCAATCCCTGGAGTACTTTTACATCCTGCTTGTCATATCAGATAACGTATGCAAATTATGCACACGCAGCATCTGCATAGGCAGAGCTGATGTCACTCACAGTTCAGTGGAATTCTGTGTACCGCTCCACACTCACACCTGGGAGATGGTGAGAATCCTTGGAAAGGTGACCCTCAGGATGGGTCAGCTCATTCACTGAGACCCCATAGTGAATGGGGAGCAAATGCTGGCTGTCGTTCCCCAAAACCTCAATTCCTTCCTATATCCAAAAAGCTTCCCCAACCCCCATATGTACAGCAGCATATTCACAACAGCCAAGAGGTGAAGCAACTCAGTGTCTATTTTATGAATGGATTAAAAAAAAAAAGTATAGATCCATACAATGGAGTTTTATTCAGGCTTTAAAACAAGAAGTCTTGGCATAATGCTACAGCATCATGATCCTTGGAGACATTATGCTGAGAGAAATAAGCCAGTCACAAAAGGAGAACTACTAGATGGTTCCACTTATACGAGGTCTTAGAGTAGTCACAATCGTGGAAACAGGAAGGGAAATGGTGGTTGCCGGGGGCTGGGAGGAGGGAGGAATGGAGACTTGTTTTTCCATGGGTATAGGGTTTCAATTTGGTAAGACTGAAAATCCTAGAGTTGTTACACAACAACGTGAATATGGTTGTCACTACTGAGCTCTACACTTGAAAATGGTTTAAAGAGCACGTTGTATGTGTTTCTCAACACTGTTAAAAAATGTTTTGGGGGAAAAAAAGAGCTTCTCCGTGTGTGAGAAAACCCCCACAAGACCAGACGGGATCACATAAAGCCATCATGCCTCATGCCTGAGACTTTCAGATACCGTGTTTATAAGTTTAGGTGCCAAACTAAGTCTGTGGCCTGGGCTGTGTTCTTGTGATCTGCTAATGCAGCATTAAAAGGGTCAGGAGATGTGCCCATCTCTTTCCACATAAATCAGCTGAATAAATGATAACTTTCATTGTAGCTGTGATCAGAGTCCCAATATATCCCCCAGCGTGATTTAATTAATGGACATTTTTCCTTTGAGAAAGGAATCACTTAAAAACATCACTTCAGGTCTGTTTTAAAAGACATACAAGCACCATGTACCTTTGTCATAGGCATTTAATGTGTTCTCAATTGGTAGCAATGATGCCAACATAATTTTCATAAGGTTTGTGACTTGGTATGAGTCCCCAGGGAGGATCGAATCTACTTGTTTATGAACAATGTTGGTGCTTCTTGTGGTTTTAAACATTGTCATCAAGAAACTGGAGAGGAGTCATAAACTAGCAATGCTTTTCTTTTTCTTTCTCTCTTCTCCTAGCAATGCAGCAAAAAAGCCTCTCCCCTGCTCATGTGGCTTTTGAAGTCCTCGGGCATCATTGCCAACCGCCCCTGGCCACGGATCTCTCTCACGATCATCACCACAGCCATCATATTAACCATGGCCGTGTTCAACATGGTAAGCCTCTAACCGTGGCCGTGTTCAACATGGCCAGCCCCTGACCGTGGCTGTTTTCAACATGATCAGCCCCAGGTGAGTCAGGGCTCACAGTAGGCAGGGCGTTCTTCCCTTCTGGGACCTGTCCTGTGGAATTTTGGAAACTCGCTTTTAACTCCTTTGCAACACCAGCTGCTGCCTGTTACATTTAGCATCTCGTGGCTACAGCAGTCATTTCTCTAAGGGAAGGGATGCTTTCACGGAGCCACCTTGAGAGATGGGGCGACTCCTTGGAGCAGTTCTCCACTTCCTTGCTCATGGTGGCCCCTCAACAGGCTGCAGAAATGACTGCAATGTCTTAAGGATAGTCATGAGGGGCAAAGGAACCCTCAAACTAAAGAGAGTGCGGTGTCCTGCCCTGGAGTTTAAAAGACCCGATTGCAAGCCCGTGCTCCCGTCTCACCAGCTGTGCGACTATAAAGACGTTTTCATTGAACTCCGCAGGCTCCATTTTCATTCTTTGAAAGTGGGAACCAAGACTTCTCTACCAAGATGGTCCTAAGGATTCAATGAGCCAATGTTCCCACCACACTTAGGACAGTTCTGGCCATTTTGTAATTATTGAGCCCATGGCCACTCTTACTATATCAGTCTCATCATCGCTGGTTATCTCCCCCAGAATAGACACTTGGCTCATCACGGTGCTTTGAGGCATGTCCTTATTGTTCTCACATCAGCAGCAGCAGCTGTAGGAGATCTGATGCTTCCTGTAGTGGAGGCTTCCCTCAATGGGAAATGCAGAGTGTTAGGAGATGTAGTCCTTGCCTTCCAGGGGCCCAAAGTCAGGTTGTGGTGACAGACCATATATTATTTCATAATAATAACATTGTTTTTATAAAGTAGAAATGTAGTGAAATGTAATATTTATTGAATGTAAAGATACGCCTGGTATGTGCTGGGTGCTCAGACCCCAAAGACAGTTCTCTGCCTTCTAGGAGTAGAAGTAGGGGTAGGAGACAGACAGCTGGGTAACCTCATCGTCAAGTCATTCTGAAACGAGGAGGCGAAGGCAGCAACAGAGGCATGAGAGGAAGGGAGAGCTAGGCCTGCTAGATGGCGTTCTAGAGGGCTAAAGGAGGAGTCTGCCACGTGGACCTGGAGGAAGTGAGGGGCAAGGGCAGGTGGGTGGAAGGGGAGAAGGAGGGATGTTTGCCTCTGGGACAAGAAGAGAAATTCATATTAAGAAGTAGAGACAAACAAATCCACCTGAAGAAGTGGATTAGGTCCTTGAATGTTTACATGGGGCCAGTCCTCCAGATCGTAGAGTTCCTCTCACTAGGAACTAGTGATTGTAAGTTCCTCTCAGACACCTGCAGATTCAGGTGAGGGTGACGCCACCTGGACCCTAGATGGGCCAAGCACTCGCAGCAGGAGTGGGATGGCCTCTCCATCGCTTTGTGTTGCCTAGAAATTGATCTTAGTGACACCTGCAAAGGCGCCTTCAGAGATAAGCTGTAGCTTGTCTTCCCTGCCCTCTGGAGGTGAATGTGTGCAACTCCCGCAGGTTTTTCTATGTCATGAGTTTGGGTACAAGCATGCTGGCAGCCTTACCTCACCTGCCTGTGTGCCCCAGCTCCCTCTCCGGAGCTCCCCAAGAAAGAACATGAGGTCAGCCCTGTTGCGGGGCTCCGCAAACATGCAGGCCACTGAAAGGTGCCACCACAGCTACCTCCTCCAGCCACCCGCTCAGCCTCCAGAACAGCTAGTTCAAAGGCTCCTCTGTTGCTGGGGAAGGAGGGGCTCAGCAGGCAAGTCCATGCAGGCCACAGCCTCCCTGGGCTACTGCGGGCCCTTGGCTGGCAGTCCCCTGTGGAGAGGTCCTGATGGGCCGGGTCCACCGCTGGAAGCCCTCCGCCTGCCCTTCTGTAAGATGAGCGAGTGGCACAAAGTGGGTCTCCCCTTCTTCCTGGATGTTTGCATCACTGGAGGCTCATTTTCTGCTGCAGGAATCGTGAGGCCTCCCTCTGGGGAAGGAAACCTCTTCTTCTAGGTCTCAGGCGTGCCTGGATGGTGACATCATTTATTTCCAATGAGAGCTTAATCCAGAGTGAATGGGAAACAGCTGAAGAGGGAAAATGTGCCATGTCTAGACAACAAGCAATTTTCTGGGGAACCATAGGGCTCCAGAAAGACAGAAATCTCAGGGCTCAGGTGGAGACCTGCTGCATTCATCCACTCAAGGCACCTGCTCATGGGAGCGAGACTGGCCAGCCGGGGGCATTCTGCCTGAAGAACAGGCTTGGGAGGCAGGGGTGCTGGGGAGTGGTGTTCTTCCTGTGGTCCCAGAGCTTTCTTCAGGGGGACAGCCTCAGGGTGGGGAACTCAAGGTGAGAGATTTCAGACAGGGACAGGAGAGGCTTTCTTGAAAGAGCCTTTCTGCAGATGCGCCATGAGCCACAAGAATGCCTCAGCTCTCTGCATATGCAATTTCCTGGATACTGCAAGAATGTGAAGAAATCACGGGGGAGGAACCTGGACAGAGAGAGAGGCAGGCAAGGGGCATTGGCCTGAGACGCCAGAAGTCTGAGTGTGTTTTCTAAAATGGGTTTTTTGGGCTCGACTTTGTAACCTGCATTTATGCATTAGTCCTGCTGTTCCAAGATCCAGCTTCCCAGGAGAGCGCACTGCCAAGCACCAAGTGCGCTTTGGTAGATGAAAGCTGTGAGAGAGACCGGGATGGAAGTGGACTCTGTAGCGGAGGGGCTGATGAAAGCGCACTTGAAGGGCAGCAGGATGCACAAGCGAGCGTTCGGGTTTACTCAGAACCCTCGGGTGACTGACACATGCCTGTAACATTAAGCCTCCTCCTGGCCCGTCAGGAGCGTGTTCACCGTGCATGCAAGCAAATTGAGTACACTTCCTGAGAGCTGACCTTCACTGGTCGGTAGCAGCACATATGAGTTAGGGGACAATACATTTAACATCATATACACACACGTAAGAGTGAGATCATTTTTTCTTTCTCTCTTATTATATACATTTCAGTTGTGGAACATGATGTTTTGATATATACATACATTGTGAAATGAGTACTACAGGCAAGCAACTGAACATATCCATCGCCTTCCACATAACCTCTTGTGTGTGATTAGAGCACCTAAAATCTACTCCCTTAGCAAATCTTAAATACAACAGAGTATTATTAACCAAGTCCTCCCGCTGTGCTTTAGTAATCTAGGTGCATTCATCCCACATGACTGCAACTTTGTACCCTTTGACCTACATCTTCCCATTTCCTGGCCTCCCCCATACCTGGTAACCACCATTCTACTTTCTGTTTCTGTGTATTCAGCTTTGTTTTATTCCATATATAAGTGAGTTCATGCAGCATTCATTCTTCTGTGCCTGGGTGATTTTACTTAGCATAATGTTCTGCATATCCATCTATGTTGTTGCAAATGACAAGATTTTTCTCATTTTTTTTTTTTTTTGAGACAAAGTCTTGCTC
>NW_012115110.1:5111296-5165655 GCF_000951035.1 Colobus angolensis palliatus
CCTCCCAAAGTGCTGGGATTACAGGCTTGAGCCACCGCGCCCCGCCAATTTTTGTATTTTTAATAGAGATGGGGTTTTACCATCTTGGCCAGGCTATGGTCTCGATCTCCTGACCTCGTGATCCGCCCGTCTTGGCCTCCCAAAGTGCTGGGATTACAGGCTTGAGCCACTGCGCCCGGCCAATTTTTCTCATTTTTAAGGCTAAATAATTTTCCATTGTGTATGTGTGTGTATCAAAATTTCTTTTCTATTCTGTTCTTTTTTTTTTTCTTTCTTTCTGAGATGGAGTCTCACACTGTCACCCAGGCTGGAATGCGATGGGATGATCTCAGCTCACTGCAACCTCCACCTCCCAGGTTCAAATGATTCTCCTGCCTCAGCCCCCCGAGTAGCTGGGATTTCAGGCGCCCACCACTACGTCCAGTTAATTTTTGTATTTTTAGTAGAGACGGGGTTTCACCATGTTGGCCAGGCTGGTCTTGAACTCCTGACCTCGTGATCTGCTGCCTCGGCCTCCCAAAGTGCTGGTATTACAGGTGTGAGTCACCATGCCCAGCCCCAAATTTTTTTATCTAATCATCCATCAATAGACAGATTGTTTCCATATCTTGGGTGTTATGAATAATACTAGAATGAACTTTGTGGAAATCTTTGTTTTTTTTTCACATGTCCTAGGAAAGTGCCTTCCATTTATTAGTTATTAAATGAAAGAATGAGTGAGTGAATAGGTAAGCATACAGCCCTTTAAATAAGAAACCATTTCCTTTTGTAACATCTAGTTTGACCTTATAAACCCAGGATTTATCACATAATTCTTAAAGACGATATAAATGAGAAACAAATCTGGTTTGGAAGCTAACTCTATTTTGCATAGCATAATTAGTCATGATTGACAGTTCAGTCACTGTCTATAAATGTTTGACAAGCTGATCATTTAGAAGGAGACATTCTTTCAACAGTAGCTACGATCCTTTAGAGAGAGAACAACTGCCTTTGGTAACAGAAATATGTCTTCCAATGTTGTTTTCCTTCCTCCACAGAAGACACATTAAAAGTATGATGGATGGCCCTTGAGATTTATTTCTTTCTCAAAAATCATTAATCACACTTTTTAATACTTTTAATGTGCCTTCTGCAGATTTTCCACATACCAAGCTGTCTTCTGTAGTAGTAGAAGCAGGAAATAAGCTAAATTACCTTCTCCCACCTTTTCCTGTCTATCGATGCAGGGGGAGAAGAAATCAGAACAGCTCAGGCACTGAATTCCTCCAAGTGTGCAGAAAAATACCATTTGTATTGATACCTGGTGCCATGAATTTAGTGGTTCTTTTCCACGCAGGTGCTCCTCTTGTACTTATGTCAAAGAAAAAACATAAAACTGTAGGAAAGTTGACGTCGGATACAGAAAGGAAATAACATGACCTAGCTGTAGAGCCTCGTGTATAATGTCTTATTAATCACAGAAGAGGCAGGACTTGTCCATGGAGCTCTGCCTCTGGCCACACCTGAGGATCTGCAGATGCCCCGGGCTCCTGAACTCTGTGTGAGGCGGATGCAGTGCCCAGGGCCACATACCTCATGAGGTGGTGCTGATGCAGCACTCAGACTGTCCAAGCAGGCAGGCAGGTTAGGAGGGGGCACCTGTGCAGGGCAGTGCAAGGGAAGCGGGCTCCTGTCACTCAGGTCAGGAAGGGGACACCTGCTGAAGGATGTGAGTGAAACTCAGTCTTTACTTACATGCAGTTCAATGGTCCCAGGATTGTTTCTGCCTCTTTTTACCTAGTCCCATTTTAACCTGTCCATCCGGGAGCAGTCTCTAGTTAAAGGAGTATAGCTTTTCATATTTTTTCTCAGCATTTTTTTTTTCTGAACACGTTTTCCAGACTGAGGGAGCCCCATCCTCAAGTCGTATTTCTATTTCTTAGCTGTTGTTAACCCACTGAGACTAATCCAGGCATCGGACTCACATTTCAGCAAGAATAACAGTTCTTTGTGTTGGCGGAGGTGGGGGGCTGTGGGAGCGCATATGCTTTAAGTCACTGGAAAGAACATTTAATTTGCTCTCAGAAAACTTCATCTGTTGAAAGTCCTAGCCTCATTCATGTCCTCATGTATAGCACCTGTGATTTGTTTAAATTTTCCCTTTGAGGCAGAGGAAGAGTGTTTCATTTTCTTTCTTTGTTTTTTTCTGTTTCTAATGTATTTTTTAATTGTGTATAATATATATAACATGAGATACATTATTGAACAATTTTTACACATACAATTTAGGAACATTAAGTACATTTGCAGAGTTGTGCGACCATCACCACCATCTATCTCCAGAGTGGTTTTCATTTTCCCAAACAGCAACTCTGTCTCCATGAAACACTCACTCCCCATCCTCCCTCTCCCCAGCGCCAGGTCCCCATTGTGCTGCTTCCTATTTCTATGAATTTGCCTCTTCCAGGGACCCCGTGTGAGTGGAGTCACACAATATCTGTCCCTCTGTGTCTGGCTCCTTGCCCCTGGCATTGTGCCCTCGGGTGTTCCTTTTCTTCTGGATGCCCCAGTCCCTTTGCAGCAGGTGAGCCTCGGTTTACCCTGCGTTTTTCCAGCCAGTGGCAAGCAGCCCTTGTTAACTGCCTCTCTGTCATCGTCTGCCGTGACTCTGTACCTCAAAGGGGAGAGATGCGTTAGGAGTAACGTGTGACGGCTTGAGGCTGCCCTGACCTGCCTCTGCTGTTGACTGCGTGGATGGGCCGGTTCATCTCGAGGCTCCACGTCAATTTCCAGTCACTAATCATTATTCCCAGCCTGCATTTTAATGACCCTTACAAGAGCCAGGGTCAACGGGAACAGTGTGTTCAGAGAACTGGCTTTTTAAGTCTCATTACTCATTGGTATTGAATGCCAAAATGTCCAAGTCAGTTTTATTTCCAGTGAATTGTGTGATTTTAACGGGATATCTGAAACACTCGATGTTTACCCATGTGATACCAACACCTCAGTAAAAAGTGGAGGAAAACAATGGGTGGTCCATGTTTGTTTCATATGTAGTGTTTTTTCCGTCTTAGTCTCCAGCTGGCTGTTGAGACTCTCATATGAGCGGCTGAATGTGCTGCCATTTTATTCCTGACGTTTTGAGAATGTCATCACTTGATTCCTCACAGCATTTTGCAATTTCTTCTGAGAAATTTCCAAGAAATTTATTATAAGTAAAGAGTATATAAATCTGTGAGCCACCCAGGCAAGGAGTTAGCCATAGTTAACTAGTAGTCTAGTCAGGTAGACTTGTAATTCCAACCAAATGACAAACACAATGATGTCATCAGGCATAAAACAATACTAAAGCACCTGTTCACAGTTTAATGTGATTCGAAAAATGTAATTCTGATACGTTTTAAATTGCCTGAGAAATGTAAAATTTGCAAGTAAACTAAAAATACGCAGTGTTCCTTAGCATTTTATTTAGGAAGTTTTGTTGAGAATGATGACATCATTGTCCCAATTATGACAAAGGATGTAGAAAATTAAATCGGGTCCGGAGAAGAGCTCCCTAAATCGTTATCATGCTAAAAATATTTTCAGTGGAGAAAGTTGGGGTAGTTTTACCTGGAAGGAATGTGGGCAAGTGATTGGTAACTCTCTTGAGTGTTTGGCTACAATTAGGGAATGATATGAGTTTGTTACTTTAAAATGCAAAGAAGACAAAGGAAAGGAAGTTGAGTCAAAATTGTAGTATGATTTTAGACAGAATGAAGAGTTTCTTGAATTTACGGGGAGTTGATATTAATAACTACTAGAAAGACGTAGCAGAAGTGGATTAGGAAACGTGTAGTGATTGGAGTTGTCTCTTGTTCTTCAAGTTCAACCATCATATTTATTGGAAAACCTCCTTGCAAGACACATTTTTCACAAAGTAAACTACTCATTTATTGTATGTCAAGAATGCAACACTTCATTTTACCTAGTTTTTTGCCTATATGGTGATATAATCAAGAAGTTTTTGTTAATTATTTTAAGATCCTTGGCACTTAAGACTAGTAACCCACCAGGCTAAACAGTCTCCTTTTCTTTGCCGTTTGTTGATTTTTTTAATATTTAAATCAATTGGATTTTTGGTCTATCAGATCTAAATCTAAATCTGTACCCTTTTGGAGCCTGATGTTTGCCAAGCAATTATTCCATTCTTTTTTTTTTTCTAATCCCTGATATAATTTTTTCCAAAATATTAGCACATTTGTAGTTCATCCAGGGATGTGACAATTTTTACAAGTTCTTTCATCATACATAAAGAAATCTACTATATTTCTTTGATGCTTAAATCAGCATTTTGCCAAATTTAATCAAATGATATAATGGGCAGAAATACTATATCTCATATCTCTATAGACTATGAGAGGAATGTTCCCAAGAGTAGACTAAATAAATGTCTTCTTATCTATGGAAATAAATTAGTTTAGGTATTTGACAAGAACTATGCAGTCCAGGGAAATAACTCAATAGAAACAAACAAAAGCAACCGTAGAAACTCTAAGGAAGTTTCACTTTTTAAACCTTGCATATGTCTGGTTAACCCTATGCAGAAAACGCAAGTTGTTCAATAGGTGTATAGATGAGATTAATTTCTTTCAGTAAAAGAAATGGGCTGAAGTCATGATTCTCTGGTTTATTTCCAGAACATTCCTCTGACCCTTAGCCACATGACAGAAAAGTGGCTGATCCTTGGGTATTTAGTCTGGGTGCAGCTTCTGTAGGACAGAGAGCGAGCGAGTGAGAGAGGATGAGAGAGAGAGAGAAACAAATTTCTCCTGCCTTGCTAACAGGTTGATGCTGTCCTTCTGATGCTTATATTGGTGACTATTACATAAGAGCTAATTATTTTCTCAGCATTACCTTTCTGTTTTTTAGTTAAAATCCCCTTTCCAGCAGTCCTGAGAACATCCATCCTTTTAAATTTTTCACCCCTTACGATCTGAGTTGCCAAGCACTCACAAATAATAGATACAAATGTCGAGGCTGGTGATTGCATTTTGCCCATAAAATTAATTTTCATTCTAAACATCAAAAATTCATAGGACTGTATTGACTCATTTAATGTTTGAGCCAAGATGGCAAAGGTACTAGGGGAAAAAAACATTGTGAAGGCTCCGATTTGATGGTAGAGAGTTGAATGTATACATGGTGATACCGGCTTCAAAGGCGATATCGGTTTCAAATGTAATTCTAACCACTCCCTCTGCCCAGAGCTTTGTGTACTTTTAATTTACTGTTTGATAGAGGTGCCTCTAATTTCTTTAATGTGAATTTTGAAGTTCTGGAATTCTCTATTGAATGTATAGAACAATAAATCGTAATTACTTATTCAATAGAAATTCCCAAGTCCACATGAGCAATCCTGTTTACTGTGCATAAGGAACACAGAATTCATAAAGTTAGTACCCACCTGCTAGTTATTTCATCTAATTTGCACTAATTCATTGAAAACAAACCTTCTCTTTGCAGTTTTTCCTGAGTGACTCAGAGGAAACAATCCCTCCAACTGCCAATACAACAAACACAAGCTTTTCAGCCTCAAATAATCAGGCGGCGATTCTGCGTGCACAAAATTTATTTTTCCTCCCGGTAAGAACATTGCAATTATGACTGCATTGGTGGCTCTTCTGTATGCTAGTAGTCTGGATTAACATATATCCTTTTTAAGTTTCAGATGTGTTCTAGACTTTGCATTTCCTCTCTGGTATCAATCCCTGAGTGGTCCTGAATTTACAAATGTCAGCCTCTACTAGAAGTCTGGGCCCTTGGGGACTGGCTAAACTTACATCTGAAAAACTTACAATGTTATTGTGATGCTTTCACCGGTAATGTTTGCCTTCTTCTCTTAACCACTACAGCACTTCTAGCATATTTCCTACCATATGGCATTCAATTATAAGGCACCATGTTTCTGGGTTTCTCACTTAGAGACATTGCCAATTGCTCCAGTGAATTAATATTATCCCCCGTAAAGCTGTGATAAAACTACCCACATCTCGTTTTCTTCCCTCTTCTTTGGCAGCATACGTTGCCCAGTGATTCTGTTCCCCAGTAATTCTTGCTAACCGACTCATCTTAACCAGTATCACAAAGGACCTAGGTTGAAACTTCAAAACATATTAACACATTAGTCTTCCAAGTGGAGAGTTAAGTCAGTTATTTACTGCTTAACAACTTTGTTCTTCCATACATCGTTTGTGAAAAAAAAAGTGTTGATACTCTCCTTTTCACTTTCCGAATAATTATCTGGAAGTAGTGCAGATTATGCTTGTTTAGTTTCTGTCTCAAATAATTGGTTTTGAAAATGCTAAGTGACCTATTTTGGGGACTGAAATTGATAATTTAATATGTATGCTTTCAAAATTCCCTACCAAAATTTTTAACTCCATTAGCTATGGCAATAAAGCGGATTTATTTTCCCATTCCTCCTTCTCTGATTTTCTTCCTTGATATTTTGCTCTGTTCTTTTTTCCCTTCCCATCATTTCACTTCTTGGGAAGCTCACAGCTCCATGCACAGATAGAAGTGGCTTCTGGTGTTCTTTCCTGAAGGCTTCTGAGGCCTTGACTACGTCCTGGGCAAGATGGCCAGGGTGCAAAAGCAGTGTCCCCATGGGCTTGGGAAGAGGGGGTGGTATAGGTTCATCCCTTACCCAGGAGATCCTGCCCTTCAAATGAGGTGTTATCATAAACTCCAGTGAGGACTAGGTATTGACTTCTCTATTTAGTTATGTTAAAAGTGAAAAGCTGGAGTCATCGTGAGAGTCTGTTGAATGTAGTCTCACTGTGGGCCATTTGTGGGCCATTTCGAGCTCTCTTTTTTAGAGAAATATTTAAATTAATGGTGTGGCCTGCCTCTTCCTCCTTGATCCAATGGTGTTGGCATCCGTATGATCCACAGGCTGGATGCTGGGAAGAGAGTGCACCGACCAAGCAGTCCCCCTTTCGCATTCACGTGGCACTTTAAGTTTAAAATTTTAACATGAAGATGTTTTTTGACAGGAAAAAAAAATGTATAGCTGTAATATTTTTTTAAATCTCTCCTTCCACTATGTTTGAGCCAAACAACTCGCCACATTTGGCATCACTAAAAGAATAAGGAAATCATTATGAATTTCATTTAGGTAAATCTATATAATATCTTATTTGCAGTCAAAGAAAATTCTTAAAAACTTAAAGTGGGGAAAGGCAACATTTACTCAATCTTAAAAAGATTCTGAAAAAGCACACAATAGGTTCTCTAAAATCTAGGTGGGATTTAGTAAACGTCTACTATCTTTCCAATAATGAGGCCTTGAAGATCCTGGCCAGCGTTGCCAGGGAAGCCCCAGGTCTGCATGGACTGGCTACACAGAAACCGCATTGTGAACTCACGGGTTTAGCAGTCCCCAAGGAGCCTGGAGACATCCTGGCTTCCTCCCTAAAGGATCCCAGGGAACAGCAGAAAGGCCATTTTGTGGGTGTGTGCCACACAGGCGTCATTTCTCTCAAACCCCATGTTACGTGATGCCTGAAGTTGCCCAGCAAGCTGAGAAGCATGCCCAGTTCACTGCTGGTGCTGATATAAAGTGATATAACTCTTCTAAGTGGTAATTTCAATAATTATCAAAAAGCACAAGACAGACATACTTTTTACCCTGTAATACTAATTTTGAAAATTAATTTTAAAAATGAAAAGGTTTACCAAAAACATGTTCGTGCATGTGTTTATATAACATCAACAAAAAGAAAGCAAAAGAAAGAAAACAACCTAAAAATTTGAAAATGCAAATTTTAAAATATATTTTATTGTAACACAGGATAAGGTTATACTTAACCACCATATAAGACATTGCAAAAAAAAATTAATGACGTATAAATGCATATTCATAATAAATTATTCATTGAAAAGTATGGTTTTAAAAAATATAAAACAATATGATGTTAATTTTTTAAAATAATACTGCCAATAATAAGTAGAAAGAAAAAGACTGGAAACACATATACAAATAATGAACAGTGGCTAAAGTGGATGTTGGGGATGATCAGAGACCCTTATTTTTATATACATCCTTTTGTATATTTCCCAGTCTTTAACATCTGGCTTATTGTTTCTGTAGCAGGAAAATATAGGCCTTTTAAAATACCAAAATTAACCATAAAGGATCTTTGCCAGTGTAAGTTGTTTGTACCACAGCAGGCACTTGGTATGCATTACGTCATTTCATCCAAAAATGACCCTGGTGAAGTAGGTATTATTGGGGTTCTTGTTTTGCAGGTGAAGAAGCTAAGACCCAGATACTTTAGTGTTAATAAATTACTCCCGATAGCGGTGGCTGTTACCTTACTGTAAAATACAAGTTGGTTTCAATGATTATGTTGAAACTGGTAAACATTACTAGCAGTCAGGTTACCAGTAAGTACACTCCAGTAGAAGTCGGTTCAGAACCCTACTGCCAGAACCGCTGACCATCTGGAGCCTTCCCTGGTCGGCTAAACCGTGGAGCCAGGACAGGCTCCCAGCCTGGCGTCTTGCACTGTTCCCTCCCACACGTCCCTGGATGGCTATTCGCAGGTTCCCAACCTACCTTTTTATGCCAGATCACCTCTTGCACAGCCTCCAAGCATTCTGGAAGGCCATTTTACAGAAATGGACTAAAAGTATACTTCCCATTAACATACATATTTTAGTAGATGGTCCTGAAATGTGAAAATAAAAAATGTAAAGCCTAAGAATGAATTTTGAAATGTGGAACCTTAGCATATTTTATAGGTGTTGATACATAGTTCAAAGGTTCAAACTGTGAGAACCTTGAAAATTTTGCCCCAGATCCCCACACACCAAACAATCCACGTATACCCATTGATACATACACACCCTCTTATAAGTGGTTCCTTATTCTGTTCTCTCATTCGATTAAGTTGAACTGGTTGATAATTTTCATTATAACAGTGGTTTTCAAGCATAATTATAGAAACAGAGCTCTTTCCAAAACCAAAACTTACAAAAGACTTTAGTGTGTAGTAATAATAGCAGAATTTCCAAGCTTCTCATGGACTAGGCTGTTCTAAACTCTTTTGTTCCTCAATCTTCATGAGACTTCTCCAAGATGGGTTTTATCATCATCTTTACTTTGAGTGACTCGTGGAGGACACAGGATTGCCTTGTAAAGGTCAGCTGCTTTGGGGAATCGGATGGGACAGGATCCCTGAATAAGAGCCTTGCCCCTGCCAGTTCCTGGGGCAATTTCCCTGGTTTTAAGGAGCAGTTTTAAAACACTCAAGACTATTGATTAAAGGGCTACTAGGTTATTAATGAGGGCTTCTCAAATTCTTTGTGAAGGCCCTTTTTTCATTTTGCTTTGTTTTGTGTTTTTAATTTCTAATCTATGACAGACTAATGCTTTTGAAAAATGTAATGGTGAATTAACAGCAAAATGAACTAAAAAGGAAGCCATATGGAATGCAAGCTCATATTTCATTATATTCATCAGAAACAAGCTTACTCTGCCAAGTTTCTATCCACATTCTGTACCTGTCTTGCAGAACTCACTGCTGTACTTCCAGTGGTCTTGTTCTAAGCAACAAAGAGCATTAATGTACCTTGTATCAGACTCCTCAGACCTGCCCTAAAGTAGATACTTAGTAACTTCT
The DNA here is from genome assembly GCF_000951035.1 of Colobus angolensis palliatus. NCBI lineage: Eukaryota > Metazoa > Chordata > Mammalia > Primates > Cercopithecidae > Colobus > Colobus angolensis. The sequence goes on from NW_012115110.1 coordinate 5,120,947, forward strand.
CTAAGGTGACAAGGGCAGAACTCTGTAGAAATAAGGTCTCCTTTCAGAGGGCATGCTACACCTCTCTTCCCTCTCTACTGCCTGTCCACCTGTTCACAGCTCTGTTGATTCTATCATTTTACTACTTTAACCCACATGGTCTCTTCTTTTCCTTTTCCTGTTCTCTGTGGTGGGAAGCCATGAGAGGCAGAAGAGTGGAGACCTGACATCAGGCAGTTGCAGCTAAGAAACTGTGCTTACCACACTCAGTGTTCCTTAAAATGCTGCCACCTGAAATGAAGAGTGGCCTTCACATTCCCATGCAAAGAAAGACGTTAACTCTCTGAAGAGTGACCTAGTTGGTGTGTAATCCAGTGTGAGGTATTGGTCTTCCTTTTGAAGCCACAGTGCCAGGTCGAAGTCCTTACTAATGGGATTTCTACTCATTCCTGCTTGGCTGCCTTCACCCAAGTGTGCCTCTTACAAAGAGAAAACCTGCCATATGATCACTGCAAGCTGGTATTTCCAACTTTCCTTTCTTCCACAGGAACAGGACTGTTGAGTTAATATCAGTAGCCTTCCACATAGCTTAATGTAGATGGCTTTAGCTGGGGAAATCAAAGGCAGAGCTCCAATGACAAAAGTAAGCAGCTCTTACCTGGCTTACTCAATATGATGAAATTAAAATCGAGTAATTTAAAAGCTGGGCTATTTTAAAAGGCAAGGTTTAAAAAAGTCAATAAGATCTATGTGTTATTAAAAGTCTTATTTTTTTTTTTTTTGAGTGTTGTCTCTGTTCTAGGCATGCTGAGATAGTAACACAAACCTTGCTCACAGAAACCCCATGATGTAGCAAATAAAGCCTTTCTGAAGATGGCACCTGTTTCCCTGCAGCGAGTCCCTCCTGGCGTGCAGGACTCTGGGCTCTGTGCATTACTCTTTTATCTCTGTTGTTTTCAATGACCTACAAGGAGAATATGATTACCCTCATTTTACAGTGTCATGCAGACACTGTGATACAAGCAAGTTAGGTCACTGGCTGCAGATAAGTGAGCTAATGAGCTAGTGAAGAGTTGAATTCAGAGCTATCCAAAGCCTATCTGAACGGTGCCTGCAGTGGTAAATGGTGAGGAAATGGTTCACCTGGGGCAGGCCTGCCTGCAGCTTGCTCTGCCCTAAGATGGACGATACCAGCTCGCTGGCTCCCACTCATTCTTCCACTTTCTTCTGGTGCCTGTGGAACCCCCGGGGGATTCATGACTCCCCCTGGTCAAGGCTTTTGATTTAAATCCTTCTGTTTTAAATAGGCCCCTCTGACACACAATTTCTCTTTTCATAAAATGTCTGGGCTTCTTATGCTTTTAACAGTTGTCTATAATGATTTCTATTATCTTAATGAGTTAAAGAATTGAAAGGCCAAAAAAGATTCTACAGACTTTAACTTACATTTAAGGAATGTATAGGAGGCCACAATGTTTTCATTTTCAAGAAATAAATAACATTGGCTTATGATGATGTGTCTTCCTTTTGGTTTTTTTTTACAATTTTATTCCTAAAAAGTGGCAGTATACATACTTATTTTTATTTATCATGGAAGGTTGGGTCAAAAGCTTTGGATGATTTTTTTTTTCTGCATTTAATGTATCCAGGCATTTACCCCGGATGAAAGATAAGAAACAGGCCTCTGTTTTCAAAGCCGGCTTATATATTGACCAAATGAGATTGGCAGTGGCCCCTGATTGCAATTGTTTCAGCATTTCTTAGAAGAGATCCTAAGGATTTGTCTGTTGTCCTTCCCTGTTTCAGTACTTTATCTACAGCTGTATTCTGGGACTGATATCCTGTTCCGTGTTCCTGCGGGTGAACTACGAGCTGAAGATGTTGATCATGATGGTGGCGTTGGTGGGTTACAACACCATCCTGCTCCACACCCACGCCCACGTCCTGGGCGACTACAGCCAGGTCTTGTTTGAGAGGTGAGCTGCTGTCTCTTCCTTCTCTTACTTTAGTTCTTTCCTAGCATGTGGATAGCGTTGAGTGTGTATTGAGTAAATGCAAGTTAGCAATGTCATTGTCATTGATGAATCATTCTGAGAAAACTTCTTTGAAGTGATGCCTCAGAAAGATGATATGTGTTTTTGTTGTAGATTACATCTGATTATGTATTCTCAAACACACATAGAAGATGTGAAGTGGTTTCGAGAGAGGACCTGTGTTATCACCTGTACTATGTTGATAAAAGTAATCTAAGATTGTCCACCTCAGCACTATTGATATTTTGGACTAAAGAATTCTCTGTGGGGGGAGTTGTCCTGTGCGTAGTAAGTAGGGTGTTTAGTGACATCTCTGGCCTCTACCCACTGAATGCCAGTCACAATCTCCAATGCCCCAAGTCATGACAACTGGAAATGTCTCTAGAAATTGCCAAGTGTCCTCAGGAAGGCGAAAAGGCCCTCAGTTCAAAGCAAGATATTGAAAAATAAGTAGCTGTATTCACAATTTACAGTGTTATATTTCTCACTAGAGATTTTCTAAAATACTGTTGTGGGGAAGAGGAACTATCAATCCTGAAAATTCTTTGTTCTATGGAGAAATTGACTTCCAAGAAAATATGTGATTGCTTTAGGCCTTTCAACGGTAAGGCTAGATGCAGCAAGAATGATTCTACCAGGTGCACTCACTCAGGTTTCTAACCTGTTTCCTGTTACCGAATTACTTCCGTATATGAATATATATGGAAGCTTATAATGAACATTTGTTTGAAAAACATTGTTTTAATCGTTATGATACTCTCCACATCACATCTCAAAACAAAACATTTTATAACAAGCGTTAGGTTTATTTCTGAACCCACCAGAAGGACTTTGCACTGTCCTCCATCCTATTTCTATATTTATTTTAAAATAATATAAATGCCTTAAATATTTGCACTGATTTATTACTCCAGAAAGTTGTTTTGTGTTGATAGTACATGGCCACCTATTTCTCCACTGGAGACCTGGTGTTAGGAATGGCAGTCATCACACTGTGTAGACACTTCTTAGCAATAAGAACCTTTGCAGAAGATGCAACCCATTCTTTTCACCTAATTTAATTTTTGTCATCCTCCACACAATGAAACTCTACTATCTTCAATCGAGCTTAAGGCAGTGGAGTTGCAAAAATGCATAATTATATTTATGATTCCTTAGCCAAAATGAGAATGGAAGTTAATTTTCCAATAAATTCTCAAAATTGCCAACTAAACATGCTTTACTATTGCTCTGCTGTATCCAGAAAGCCTGTGTTGTATTCCTAAATAAATGTAGCATTATTGATTTTCATACGCAGCTGATAACCCTACTAAGTTTCCCTTTATTAAATTTAAATCACCTGAATATTTTACACATCCGAAGCAAAAGAAGAAATCAGATTACCAAGCTCCTGGTGTGGAGAGAATTGCTTCTGGGGACCTCAGTGAAGTGCTTGAGGAAACAGGCAATCTCTGAGTAGAACCTCCGCAGCAGGAGAGTAGTTATCAGGTTGAAGAAAAGGAGTTTTACCTTTAGATCACATTCACTGTATTAAAGCTCTTTTGTGCTTGCAGCTCGGTTTGTCTTTGCAATGACCTTGAAGCTAGGGAGACTGACTTGAGAAACTTCGGCGACTTGCCTTCACTTCCATCAGTAAAGCTAGCACTCTTCTTGGGAGCATGCGCCTGTCTCTCACTTCCTGTTTTTTAAAAAACTTTGTGGTTACATAACAGGTGTACATATTTATGAGGTACATGAGATGTTTTCATACATCTTGCAATGTGAAATAATCGCATCATGGAGAATAAGATATCCATCCCCTCAAGCATTTATCCTTTGTGTTTCAAATAATCCAGTTACACTTTTTACTTATTTATTTATCTGAGGCAGAATTTTGCTCTGTCGCTCAGACTGGAGTGCAGTGGCACAATCTCGGCTCACTGCAACCTCTGCCTCCTGGGTTCAAGCCATTATCCTGCCTTAGCCTCTCTAGTAGCTGGGATTACAGGTGCCTGCCACCATGCCCGGCTACTTTTTTACATATATATTTTTTTAGTAGAGACAGGGTTTCATCATGTTGGCCAGGCTAGTTTCAAACTCCTGGCCTCAAGTGATCTACCCACCTCAGCCTCCCAAAGTGTTGGGATCACAGGCATGAGCCACCGCACCCGGCCTTGGTTATTTTCAAATGTACAATTAAGTTATTGTTGACTGTAGTCGCCTTGTTGTGCTATGAAATAGTAGGTCTTACTCATTATTTTTTCCCGCTTCCTAATTTTGATCAGAAGTTCTGGCACTTCTTGAACTGATCCCTGAACAGGCTGCACAATATTCTCAGAAGCATGTTCTATGGAAAGATGAGTCTTACTGATGTAATAGCAGAAAAGCATAATACCTCAAAATCAATGAATATTCTATGATGTGCACTTAAAACTAACTCCCACTCTTAAAGTGGGAGTTTAGAAGCCCCCCAATTTCTCCAGCCTCATTGCCTGTTTTACATAACCCTGTGACTTGTGCCAGAGGTAAAACCAACCAATGTCAATGTTTTCCTTCTCTTTTCTGAGATCCAAGAACTTTTCCCCATCAAATAATTGACATCAGTTTTCTCATCCTTTGCCTTGCTTATTGATGCTGACACACACTTCCCAATATGAAAGTGAGATCCTTTAAAAAAAAAAAACAAAACTCTGTAGTATGGTGCCTTGAGAGTGAACAACACTTAATCCCAAAGCCACAGGTGTCCCTGAAGGCGGGAGCTGGCTCACAGGATGACCAGGCAGCACCATCTTTTCTGATTGAGTCCGTCTGTGCCATTGAAGGCACAGCATTCGGTCCCATCCCTTTGGTGACCTGTCTCTGGGCACCACATTCTTGCCTTCTCTCTGCTGCTCTGGTCTTCTTTCTGGGACCCTTGCTTGACTATGGCAAGTCAGTGTCCTTGCTGTCCACCAAGGCCCCTAGACCTGCTCCTCATTGGCCTTGAGTGCTGCAATGACACTGTGATGGTTCATGTTAGGTGTCAACTTGATTGGATTGAAGGATGCCTAGATGGCTGATAAAGTATTGTTTCTGGGTGTGTGTGCAAGGGTGTTGCCAGAGGAGACTGACATTTGAGTTGGTGGACTGGGAGAGGAAGACCCACCCTCAGTGTGGTGGGTACCACCCAATCGGCTGCCAGCACAGCCAGAACAAAGCAGGCGAAAGAAGGTGGGATAAGCTGGCTTGCTGGGTCTTCTGATTTCCATCTTTCTCCTGTGCTAGATGCTTCGTGCCCTTGAACATCAAACTCCAGGTTCTTTGGCTTTTGGACTCTGGGACTTGTACAGCAGCATCTCCAGGGTTCTCAGTACAGAAGGCTGCACTGTTGGTTTCCCTGGTTTTGAGGCTTTGGGACTTGGACTGAGCCTCTCCCAGGATCTCTCTTTCTCTGCTTTGCAGATGGCCTGTCATGGGGCTTTACCTTGCAATCCGGTGAGCCAATTCTCGGGAATAAACTCCCTTCTATATATACATACATCCTATTGGTTCTATCCCTCTGGAAAACCCCGACTAATACATAGACCTCCCTCAAGCTTCTGGCTTTCACCCCTCAGTGTGCCGGAGGACCAAGCAGCTCCTCTGCCTGTTTCACCCAGGAAAGGTGGAAGGTACCCATCCTGGGTGAAGGGGACATGGCTTCTGTTGCCTGTTAGCCCCTTTTCTGATATACACGTATGGGCTGAGGACTTTAACACACTCTCCTGAATCATGCAGAAGAGAAGATCTGAACCAAATACCATGGTTTATAACAGTGCCTTGCCTCTAGTACTCAACAAAAATCTGTTGAATGAATGAACAAAAGCAGGTCGTGCTCTCGAACAATGGGAAGAGCCTGACACCGGCTTCCTGAAATCTCTCGCCTCACCTGCTTCCCTGAAGACAGAGTATATCTCCGGATCACTGAGGATGTGTCTTTTAGTATCCACTTCAGGTTGTGTTTATATCTTTATATTTCAAAGGAAAGTTCAGGGAGGGCATCTCTGTTTAAAGGCAGTGCCGGCCATCTTCCTCTACACTTTGTCCTGCATGTGACTTCATCGTGGCTCCTGTGGCAGGGCCTTTTCAGAACCAACTTGACATTGCTTGCGGACGGGCCAACAAGATGTTACAAACCAATGGAGTTGGCAGAGGAAAAAGGAGAGGGATGCGCTAGAAAAACTTCGTATCGATGAATAATTAAGAAAATGGTATCTAAGACATTCTTACACATTCAAGAGTGTGACGAGTAGACTTTTCAGGGGGAAAGAAAGACCACTCAGAGAGAGTGTGCCATTGAAAATCCATTAGGAAGGAGGCCAGGAGTGTCCCTGTATTTAACGTGACCTGCTGGGGCGTGATTCAGAGAAGTCGCCTCCTGCTGAAGGTAGCCCAGGAGGGTCTCAGATGCTTTCTGTTCTTTGGTGTTCATAGCAGTCCTCAGTACTGTCTGTGAATGGATCAATAATGGTTGTGGTTCCTATCTGTGACACTGTCTCCCAAAGCCCTTAGCCAGAGCTGTTGAGACACCAGCTGCTCTTCAAGGTGATAGTGATATTAATAACAATGGATGTTGCTGGAAGCTGTTTTTGTCTCGAAGACACTCATCCTTCCCATGACAAAGGCTTGCTACTGAGTCTGTAAGAAGTTATCGGATTTTTCCTGAGTTGTTTTTTTTCTTGCTGAACTGAAAAGTCTCAAGGGATCAGTGTTATTTCGCTTGGACCAAGCCATTATATTAACTCACCCGGTGGCTAGAAATGTACCTTTAATTCTAGAGACACATGGGACATAGAGAGCTTGAACAGAGCAGCTAACTAACAAGGATCCCCAAAGACCAATTAGTTCTGTGCTGCAACTTTAGCCCAGTGAAATAAATACTTTCTGGAAAGCACATAAATACGGAGTTTAAGCAGCAGTGATAGACAGTGCTTAGCCTTATCCAGAAGCTGTAGATGGCAACTGACTGAAATGTCTGCAAAAGTTTACCTTCCCAGCCTTCCTATCAGGAAGAGCACTGGGGATGCCCGGACTTGCACCTGTCATTGAGATGCATGAACTAAGCACCTTCCTTGTGGCATTTTTCTGCTTTCCCTGATTTTCCAGTGTCTAGGAAGTCCCAATGGCTGGAATTTGGGATATTGTGATGTATTTTGACAATGTCCTACTGAGGGATTGATTGATGATGAACTGAGGGAAAGTCTTTGGGAAGAACAAGAAAACCCATCCCTCACAGAAAAGGTCAGAAAGAGCTGCAGACCTCGCTCTGGGGCAGATGGTCTGTGGATATTCCCAAGCACCTGAAATTGTTTTCATGTCTTTTCTTTAAAAGAAGGATATATTACAAATTTGCATTCCAAGCCATAATATGGTTAATATTGAAAAGATTTTCGACTCCTTTCAGATTTACCATCTCAGCTTTCCCCACTCTGCCTGTGTCCTGCACCCTGTGCGATTTCGGAAAGCGAGGAGCACAGCATGCTTTTCTGTGCCTGATACCCACTCTCGGGCCAGCAGGGAGGGGAGCCATCCCAGCGGCACCACTTTAACAACAAAGCAAGTTGTCCTAGGGTTATGCAGGGTCTAACAAGCTTCTTTCCCTTCTATAAGGAGCAACCATTAGTGAACTACTTCTCTCTCTGACCAAAAACAGAAAATGTCCTGCGGTTTGGACTCATCTGCAGGAAGAAACTCGATATTTAGGCTCTTTTGTTTTGTTCTATTTGATTTTAGAATGGGGGGAGGGATTCACAGGGCCTGTGGCATAGACTCCATAGAATGGGCGATGCTTCTCATCATCAGTTCTTCCATGTGATGCTAAAGCCACGGCCAGCCCGACCACATCAGATCGCGCTGAGGCAGCAGTGGCTTCCGACTTAAAATCACTCTTCTCCACAAAAGGAAACCACAACTGCATGAATCAGGACACATGATTGTCTCCACAGCAAAGGGCCAGCACTCCCAGTCCAACCCCCCTAACACACACTTCTGTCATCTCTTCTGACCTGCCACTGCCTCCGGAGCTCTTTTCTAAGCAGGAGCCTATTCCTTACTCTGTGGTTCTGCTGCAGCACCGCCATGTCTGGCTTGGCATTTATGGCCACTGTGGAAAAGCGGGAACCTTTGAGCCATCTGTCCCTGGAGACTGTTGGGCCATCTTCACTGCAAGTTCACGTGGCATTCTGGTGTATCTGTGTCCAACCCAGGGAGGGGAGAATGCCCAGAAACCCCTTAGGGAAGATGAGCCATTTCCAAGCCAACACACTTGTTTGTCCACTCACTTACTCATTTTCACAACGCACTTGTATGGAATGCCCTTGATACAGAGCGTGGGAACCCTGGCTGAGCCTTTGACCACTTGTTTGTCCACTCACTTACTCATTTTCACAACGCACTTGTATGGAATGCCCTTGATACAGAGCGTGGGAACCCTGGCTGAGCCTTTGACCACTTGTTTGTCCACTCACTTACTCATTTTCACAACGCACTTGTATGGAATGCCCTTGATACAGAGCGTGGGAACCCTGGCTGAGCCTTTGACCTCACACTTTACCAGCCTGCCACGGGCCAGGAGGAAGGTACTGCCTCACTGACTCAAGCTTGGGAGAAGAGTCCAAAGAGGAAACCCACAGGATCTGCAAGGAACACAGCAGGAGAGGGCACCATGAAAGTAGACCAAGGGTGTCTCAGCAATTCCCTGCTGCTTCTCAAGCCAGAGTTGGTTGAAGATTTTCTGACAAGGCATGGGACTGACTTATTTCACCTTATGCATCTTAACCTCAGATTAGTTTTCTGGGGTGTTTTGCCTTGTTTTACGCGGGACAATGTTGTCTTCTGGCTCTGTGATTGAGGTCCCAGTCCCTTGCTGAGTGAGGCTCAGTGAGCAGACTCGTGCTTGTGGCATTATCATTTCGGACAAGACATTTGCTTTCGGCCTCATTTGACATTGATGATTCCTGAGAATTTGGGGGTCATTTGTGGACAAAGCCAGGTATTTTCTAACGTAATGGTTTAACCAGAGGCATGAAAAAAAAGACAAAAGCTAGATTAGCTGAAGACCATGAGGATATTGTATGGGTGAAGGGGAAGGAAGTCATTGTCTCCTTGTTAGTCTGGTCTTTATGAGTCATGGCCCTCAGTGATCAGTGAACCGATTTTTTTATTTATCCCAGTTAGTGACCTGAGAAGATATGACTTTACCTCAGCTAGCCGCTGTTAACAACACAACAGAAATTAGGCTCCTTCGGGTACTTTTATTCTTAAAAATATTCACCCACAGAAATGTAAAGTTTTTGAAGGTAAGATAATGTTTGTGTCTACGTGCCTGGACTGCTTTCCCTCCTAAGAATCATGAAAATGTCCTTTTTTACTCCATCTGAAGTGTTTGCCTTCAAGCTAGAGGCTGGTTCACTGAGCAATTCCTCCATCTCCCTCACCCAGTATATTGGGGTGTGTTGTTCTTTCGTACTCCTGAAACTTGACAAGCAAAGTGATTACTCCATTAACAACCTCAGGCGGAGGGCCAACTGCAGATGCCTGTGTGGCATGTGAGCATCTGAGTCCCCAGTGTCTGGTTTTTAGATATGAAAGGAAGTGTGTTCTATCACATTTTGGCTACCATTGTCGTTGTGTTGGAAATCATAGAGTTACAAACTTTCTCAGTTATATTAGCTGTATCTTCCCTATTTCATAACTCAGTGATGGCACCACCCTAACACATGAGAGTCCAAAGTAGATTTCATCCTTAAAACATAAAGGAGAGAGGAAGAAACAGGGAGGGGAGAGAGAGAGAGCGAGTTGGGGAGAGAGAGAGAGAGCTCATACCCAACTAGCTGTGCAGCTCATATTTCTCTAAACAGCTGACCTGATTGGTGGGCTGAATTGTGTCCCCCAAAAGAAGATATAAAGCTTCAATCCCCAGTGTCTCAGAATGTGACCTTATTTGGAAATAGAATCATTGCAAGTGGAATTAGTTAAGATGAGGTCATGCTGAAGGAGGGTGACCCCTAATCCAGTGTAAGTGATGCCCTCCCAAGCAGATGGCCAGGTGAAGAGACAGACACGCAGGAATGCCATGTGATGATGAAGGCAGGAATTGGAGCCACGTGGTGGCAAGCTAAGAAAAGCTAAGTGATGGCCAGCAAACCACCTGAAGTGAGAGCAAGGCAAGGAAGGATTCCCTAAGGGTTTCAGAAGGACAAGGCCCTGAGAACATCCTACTGTCAGACTTCTAGCCCCCAGAACTCTGAGATGATACATTTCTGTTATTTTAAGTCACCTAGTTTATGCTACCTCATTATAGCAACTCTAGGAAATTAGTTCAGAGATCAACACAGCTGACTACTCTGCCAGAAAGATGTCCTGGGATTTTACTGTACCTCTTCCTGTCTCCCACCATGCTCCATGCCCCTCCTTCTTCCCACCTTTCCCATGGACACACAAAGCGTGAGGAGATCTAGGAACCGATCTACAGTGGAGAAATAAGTCACTGAAACCATGGGGACCCTAACAGCATCCATCCACAGGTGGCCCACACAAGAGAGAAGGCCTTCAGTAGGAGTTGGCAGTTCTCTTTTGCTAACGGAATGAAAGAAGTCTTGAGAAATCCAAGTGAAATCCAAAAAAGCCAGATGGAGTTCCTAGTAGTTGTCAGAGAACTTCAGAAGAGAAAAAGGCAGCCGTGTACTGGTATGCCAGTTGGTTCTGTGGGCTGCTGGTGCCTCGTGATTCCTGAGATCCATTTAGGTCTGCACTTGCAAATCCACTCCCCAGTCCTGCAGGGAGAGCCTCTGCTGGTCTAGCTTCCTCCAAGCTCCCCCTCCACCCACTGCTATTCCTCAGGAAGACTCCAGATCTGGGAGATGGGTGGAGCAGGGTATTTCTACCCCATAAACCAAGATTCAAATGCATTAATATAAGGACTCCGCAGACAGAATTTCTTCCAATAGATTGCTTGTGTGAATTTTCTGTCTGATTAACTGAAAACCCAGCCAGGTCTTGAATTGCCTAAGAGGGTCCTACCTACGTCTCTCTGTCAGTGAGAGGGGCCTGAGCTGGCTCTGTATGTTTGGGGCATCTGGTCCTTTAGTTAGAAATGCAAAGGGGACTTCATTCTGATTTGTTGCACTGATGAAGCTCTTATAAACCCTGGCCTGAGATTTACTTTTAGTTTAGGAATTATGGGGGTGGTGGGTGGAAGAAGGGGATGTCATAGATGCTTTCTCTGGCCCCTTGGAATTGTAAAGTAATGTGATGTTCACAAAGCAGCATGCAAATTAAAAACTCAGCCTGCACTAGCTTCTTAGGATGTTAGCTGTGTGGTGCCACTTTCACTATTCAATATAGCATGAGCATGGTCAATATAGAGTAAAAAGAGTTTAAAATTCATGAAAGTCAGAGTGAGAATTGGTTTTAAACATCTGCACCCATCGGCCACTTCAGCTGTGCTGTTGGACACCGCAGTCACAGGCTCAGAAAGGAGTGATTTCATTTTATAAAATCAATGCCAGTGACACAGGAAGGCGGCACTGCTCCCCACCTCCATTCTCAGAGAGAAATGATGACCTCCTTAAGTTTCACAAGCTCCGATTCCTCCATCCACCGCAGGTTCAGTGGAGAGGAAAGAACTCCTCATGCAAGCACAACCTTATTGGACAGTTCTCTGTGCCTCTAAGCCCATAAACCACGGGGACCAGGCAATTCTGTTTCCTCATTCCTGCAAGAGTCCACCTTTTCTTTGCACTTGAGTCTTTCATTCTGTTAAGAATATTCTCCAGTCTGTGTTTCCTTATCTTTAGTTTCTTAGCCCCACCCCACTCCCCTTCCTTATCATTCTGTAATTAATGTTAAAAATCACAAGTACCATTTGGAAAGAGTTTCCTATGTGTCAGGCTCTGTGCCAGGTATATAGATATTTAATGTAGTGGCTAAAACAGCCTGCAGGATAGGGGTTGGTACCCACCTTTGACTGATGGGGAAAGTGACGTTTGAATGGGGTTCGTGCGAGGCCCCATAGCTCAGGATTCAAACCCAGGCTCTCTTGCTTTAAAGTCCACCTGGGCTTTTTAATACTACACCAAAGCTTCTAGTTATCTCATGTGTCCTTGAATCCCCCACAGAGAAGCTGGAAAAATAAAAAAGCCAGGACAACACACAAGCGGAACGTGATGACCTGCTGTCTGTAGTTGATCAGATACCATCTATGCTGATTATGTGACGTGGTGTCCATGCATAATCCACTTTTATTTTTCAGGTCTTAGTTACAGTCCTATATGGGAAATGTTCGCATGTCAGCATTTGAAGGATGTGTGGGTGCTCACTGCCTGGACTGTGATACTGAGGACTGGGGGAGCCTACCCAGTGCAATGACATCTTGGCAGGTGTAAATGACTGATGTCATTTATTATCAACTTGAACCTGAGGTCACTTGGGCAGTGTACCCAGAATTTTCATCTCTGTTATGCCTTTGTGATACAAAATCATATGAAAGAGTGAATAAGATTGGATGACTGCTTGAAAGTTATATGAAACTGTATAATTCAGAGGTGAGAGTAGCTTGCAGAAATTAAGTTCCCTACTTCGTGTTTATACCTCATGTGATTATTCATTTCAAGCATACAGTCTCTTTCCGAGAGTAATAATGAAAACATTGAAGAAACCATAGATCCAATTACCCATATTGATCCCAGAAGTATAAAGAAAATGTTCATACTCTTATGTCTTCTTTTTATATTTGGTATAGCTTGATATAAAGTAGGAAATCTGTATCATTTTACTGTGCCCTCAAAGTAGGGATTTTTGGTTTGTTTTAATGCAAGCTGGGTTTGGGAGGAGATTTGAAACGTGTGTTTGGCTGGTATATGATGTAGACAGGCACTAGAGAATCTGACATTTGTTGGTATTCAAATTCTAAGTCCTGCGTGCGTGTTGTTTTGTTGTGTTGTTATCTGTTTGTCTGTCTGTTTTTTAATAGACCAGGCATTTGGAAAGACCTGAAGACCATGGGCTCTGTGTCTCTCTCCATATTCTTCATCACACTGCTTGTTCTAGGTAGACAGGTAAGAAGTCTGTACATATATATATATATACCTTCTCTAAAGTGCTGTATTAATAGTGCTGTGCTGTGCGTTGTAGTTAACCTTCTTGGAAACAAATGTCTAAGAATCAGAATCATGTTATCACTGAAGACAAACCTAGTTAGTACAAGGTGTGGATGCTTATAGACAAAAGGGAAAATATCTTTCTTTTTTTCCACAAAAGGCGAATTTTATGAATGGGTGAAATTTTAATCAGTTAGTTTCCTGTTAAATCTCAAAATAAATTTTGTAGGTTTTATAAGCCTACAAAAGTGTTCCTTCAAGAACTGACACTATTTGAAAAAAAAAAATATCCCCTTGACTGGGGCTTTCATTTGCGTTTCAGAATATGTGGCATGCTTCTTTGAACCGGGTCTGAATACCTTTGCTGCCATTTGCAGTCATTCCTAGAAATATGATCCCCTGTTAAAAAAGTTTTATTTTGCATTGCGAATGAAACTGTTCTTCCTTCTTTGGTCCCCCAACCCTGCTGGTCTCCTAGTAGAGGCTGTGGGTGCAAGATTTTTAAAGACAATTATTCTTCCTCTGCCTCCAGCAAAGACAGTTGCCCAAAGACCATAAGACTCATCTGAAGCCAGGCACCTCTGCCTCATCCAAAGTCTGTTTTAAGTTCTACGAAGGGTGGCATGAAACAAACAGCAGTGATTTATGTATTTGGAAAGAACCCATGAAGAAGCAATGCCAATTAAATTAAATCTGTCCGGTGTCTAAGAGGTACACTATATACTTATGAGTTTGGGTCTGGCTTCCAGTTGACTTCTAGTTCTCCCCAGCAGAAAGCTGTTAGGAATTGCATAGTCAGTTGGACCGAGTCTGGATCTGGCTGTCAGGCCAGCAGTCCGGGACAACTGTCTTCCTCTCGCTTCCCAAGCAATGTGAGCTGCCTCCTCCCTAGGAGCCCATGATACAGCCCTCATCCATCTCCCCGGCACTGAGCTGTCCTGTCCTGATGCAAAGCTGTTTGAGGTCCCTTCTTCCCACCCCGCCACCTTGTGTTTTCTCTGTTCTGCATTCTTTGGCTTGCAGTTTTGACAACCTGTACCATGTCCAGTTCTTTTTCCCTGGTTTCTCCTGCGACCCATTTTTCTTTTCTCATGACTGGCCATCTTTCTGCTCTCACTCATATGGCAGGCATGCTCTCCCTTAGTACCCTATAATTTAAACGTGAGAGAATTGCACTTCCTTTTGTAGGGGTATCACCTAGATGATCATTTCTCAGGAAACAATGCAGCCATCCCCTCTGTGGGGTCACCTGTTTCTCCATTTCGTGCTGGGGATGCTTTTTCATCACTCAGATTCCTAGAATCATCACTCAGATTCCTTCACAGCAGCAAATTTTTAGAACCTAGTATCCAGTTAAATTCTCTCAACTTTGTTATTGGTCATTGAGATGATCCACATTCAGTACCACTACATGATTATGGTTGAGTCCAATGGCTGACAGTTGATCCCTTACCCTCTAATTAAACTAAATCATCAAAAGTGTTCAGTATTATGATTGAGCACTAATTTTACACAATTGGCTTGATACCAGTCTTATAGGGAGTCATTCCATTTTTGTCTTTAATGTAGCAAAAAGTAATATTTACATCTAGAGGCCTGGAAAAATTATTACTTCCTCTAAAGGATTTATCAGTCTTCATAACTGTTCTTTAACACCAGCTATAAATCACCAAATCTATATAAGACACCGTGGGAAATACCAAGGTGAGCCAGGAGGCTGACCTGCAATCCAAAATCATTGAGTGAATGATTTACTAAGGTCCCAGGTCTTCTGGGTAAGAACTTTGAAGTCTGTAACATAGTGCTTTAGTACTCCCCCGAAAGGAGGGGAGGTATATCACAAAACACCCCATACTGGAAATAAGATTTTTCAAGTGCTACAAGTAAAGCATTCGTGGCCTCAGTTATTGTATTTCCTGATTGGTTTATTAAATGATAGTACCTGCATTTTGCAACCTATTTTGATTGTTATTCGTCCTGCTCCATGACCATCTTTTTTGAAATGATGGAGATGTGTTTGGTTTCTGAGCAAATCAGTATACTAAATACTGCTTTAGGTATCTAAGTAGCCTTGACAAAAACATTACATGTCTCTTGTGCAACAGGTACAGTGCTACTTGCTGTACTAAAGTCTAGTTTATGATAGATGTGTTAGCCAACTCAGGGGTCTCTTTTGAAAGAGAAAGAAACTTGGTGTCTCACCAGAGCTTACACAGCAGCACACTGAGGTGGGATACATTTATCCTATAAAACCAGGGGACAGTCTGCATGACCTCAAAATGAAGCTATTGTTTTGTAGGAGAGCTTAGAACCTAAGAATGTCCAGGGTCACCAATTGCCCTGTACTCCAGCCCAGTGACTGGTTCTTCTGTCCATGTAGAAAGATGTGAAGCCCTCCAGTTCCTCAGGTTGTTTTCAGAACCAGAAAAAGCCCAGAACTGCCCTCGGGGCTGTGCTAGATGCGAGCCCCAGCAGGGAGGGTCGTGGGGTCCCAGGCATGTCCTGGAGGATTCACCCGTGCTCTTCCTGCTGTCTCATTCATTGTTGATAAAGCCAATGAAAAGCAAATTCTGCTTCTCTTCATGGGATCTGGGCCCCTGAAAACCTGTAGAGTAGCCCCAGGCAGAATCGGAGAGGTGGGTGGCATTCCAAGGAATGGGAGGCTCTCAAAGCTGAGGAAGTTGCGTGGCTCTCCCAGTTCCTCTCCTGCACACAGAATCCTCTGTCTCCTCTGCAGCACGGCCTTCCCCGAGTCACCCAGGCAGGGACTTCATCCTGGCCTCTGCTAGACGCCTGTGCATGGCCTCCTGCCGTGTCTCTGAGTCAAATCCCTGCCTCCTTTCTCTTGTAAGGACACCCGTCTTCAGGTTTAGGGCCGACCCTAGGTCCAGGATGAGACTATCTTGAGATCTTTAACTGAATCATATCCACAAAGACATTATTTCCAAATCAGATCACATTCACAAATAAGAAGCGTTAGGACTTGGAACTATCTTTTGGAGGATTATTATTCAGTTCATTCCATTTGATTGGGGATTTTTTAAGTCTTTTTTGAGGGGGCCCTGCATACGAGTTGCTAATGTGCCAGCTCCTTACACAGAAGGCAGAGGATTCGAAACAGATTGCATTGTTTGGGAAGGTGAAAGATGATTGATAGATGGATAGATTTGGTGAATAGAAAGGTAGGTAGGTAGGTAGATGGATAGATAGATAGATAGATAGATAGATAGATAGATAGATAGATAGATAGATAGATTGATTGATTTGGCAAAATGTCATTTCAGTTCAGTGCAGCTGATTCCAAAATACTGTGATTATTTTTTAGTAGGAGACTTACAAAATGCTTATCTGTTATGCAATAACAATGGCTCTGAAAACCTGAGCAACGTCCTAGCATGGTGTACGGAAACGTTTCATACTCACTTGGGTTGGACTTGCTGCCTTAACTGCTCCCTTGGAGGAGGTTTCATCTCTTGCTTCACTTTTGTCTAATTTTAAGTGTGCACCTGTGTCTTCCCCATGCCCCTACCACTGGTTGCATCTATCATTTTAGTTTGAGGCCAGACACATCCCTGATTTATTTTTTTTTAAATCCATTCTTCAAGTAGGAAGACTTCTCTAGTCACTGTACAGCATAATTTCTATCAGTCCATGGTGTAGAAAATCTGGCATGAACGTGAACCTTTAAATAGAAACAAACTTTTATTTTGGGGGTTTTGTTTTTGTTTTTTGAGACAGAGACTGGTTCTGTTTCCCAGACTGGAGTGCAGTGGCTCGATCTCAGCTCACTGCAATCTCCACCTCCTGGGTTCCAGTGATTCTCCTGTCTCAGCCTCCCAAGTAACTGGGATTACAGGCATGCACAACCAGGTCCGGCTAATTTTTGTATTTTTAGTAGAGATGGGATTTTGTCAGGTGGTCCAGGCTGGTCTCAAACTCCTGACCTCAAGTGACCCACCCACCTTGGCCTCCCAAAGTGCTGGGATTACAGGCATGAGCCACCATCCTGGCTAAATATAAACAAACTTTTAAAATATCTTTTTGGCAGTTGTTGAAAATGCCTGACTACATGAGAGAAATGTAAACGCCACACCACAGGAGGAGGAGTTTTCCTCATGTGTGACAGATAATTGGAATCAAACCTAACTAATGAATAATCATTTTTCTTTCAAATTTCAAAATATAGATTTTAAACTTTTTAAATTCTCATTTGTGCATGAGAGACCATCTGGGTGCATGTGTGTGTGTGTTTTGTTTTACTTTGTACTTGTCATTGGTAGAATTAATCAACTCAACAAAGCAAACCAAAAACTTGCAGTTAGCTCTTCTTTGCATTTATTTGTCAATAGGTGACTATCTGTGTGAAATTCACACTCTCCACTGAGCCTTTCTATTACAGGAGGATCCATTCAAGTCTATTTCGTTATATTAAATTATTTACATCATAGGAGCACAAAATGATGCCAAGACCCAAAAGACTCTTGGTCAGTAATTGGGCCTCTCCATTCCTACAATGTTAATAATAACTACTTTTAAAATATGTTATATTTTAATACATTATAAAGCATGAATACAGGTTTTTACTAGCAGGCACTATCTTAATTAATATCAGAATGAACTTTTCTCTAAATGTAATGAATGGCATTCTGTCAGAACAACACAATCCCAAGTGGAAAAAAAATCCATATTTTGCAATGATTACACAGTTATACAATTTGTGTTAGGGAAAAACTAATTTACAAATGCTAAAGGCAAACTGCCATAAACGAACAATACAGTTTTTATTCAAATCATCAAAAAATGCACTCTCTCTACTGAGGTATTCTTCATTTTTTATTCATCATTTATATCCTACAATGCCTCTTTTCAAAAAATAATTTGAGCCATCTTTTAGTAGCATAACGTTGCAGGAAGCTTTAATGGCACTTTGAGTTGAAGCCTCCATATAGCTGATTTCCCTGTTTCTGAGGCTGGTTCTTGTTTTTTTGCAAGTTCATGTCAGAGGTGGACTGAAGGACATTTCAGGGACACAGAGGGCTTTGTAGGGAGGGTGGTAGTTCTGTTTGGGGGTTCTTTTTTTCGGTTTCATTTTGTTCTTTTTGTTTTCTCTTTAAAACCTCCACTCTCTGGCAGGACAAGATGCCTATTGTTTCTTCACCTCTGTGTCCTCTTGTAACAGAATGAATATTACTGTAGGTTAGACTTCTTATGGAAGAACAAGTTCAAAAAAGAGCGGGAGGAGATAGAGACCATGGAGAACCTGAACCGTGTGCTGCTGGAGAACGTGCTTCCCGCGCACGTCGCTGAGCACTTCCTGGCCAGGAGCCTGAAGAATGAGGTCAGACCAGGCGGGGCTGGGGGCTGGGGGCTGGGGCTGGGTGACGTGATGACCTGGGTGAGGGCTGAAAGCTTCTTCAGTGACATAAAGGCTGCAGCGCTTCGCACATCCGAGCGTTCAAAATGGCCAAGACTGGCTTGAATTGTTCAGTTTTCAAGAAGATATTGATTGGTGGTAGAGACATCAGTTGAGAATAGTGGGTTAGAACGACCTCTAAAAGTCTGAGTTTGGAGGTGGATTCATTATTCGAGAAGATTTTTTCCCCAATCATGTAAAGTTCTGAATGTCCATTATGAGACACTAGGGACCCAAATATACCTCCAAAGCAGCCACTGCTCTCTCCCCAATGTGGGAGGAGGCCTGCCTTACCAGCGCGCGATGGAGGCTCAGACCAAGAGGCAACGCTAAGCCATACCTCCCACCTGCCCACTGTTTCCCCGCACTCAGCTTCCCAGAGAGCCTTCCAAGGCTCCTAGAATTTCTTCAAAGATGTCAGATACACAGTGAGTGTGACAGCGTTTAGGAGTTACCTACACAAGAGCAGACCAAAGACTTGAGTCCATCCATTCGAATGGATGGAAATAGGAATTTCATGGACGGTTTATCCGAATGGATTAGCTAGAGTTGAAAAGGCTACAATGTCAGTTACATATTGAAATGGCTTTTGAAGAGAGATGTTGTGAGATGTCGTTAATATTGCTGAAGTGCAAAAGAAAGCAGATGTGTCTACATTTGGACTTAACGTAAGAAACATGTATCTGAACGTCCGCAGTACGCAAAGCCCTGTGCTCGGTTCTTGTGCGTTTCCCAGATGTCTGAGATGTGTAAACCAAGAAGTGTCTGAGACGGGTCTCCATCAGGTTAGAGGTTTATTTTCCAAGGATGAGGATGGTGCCCAGGAAAAAAAAAAAAAGCACAAGTTACACAAGGATTCGTGCCCTGTGCTTTTCCCAAAGAGAGTTTTGAGGACTTCAATACTGAAAGGGGAAAGAGTGCACAGTAGGGGAAGGAGGAAAAGGAATAAAAAGAGAAGTGGGGTAGACGGGAGGTGGTTACATTCTTGTGAGGCTTGATTAGTGCTCATTGAAACCGCATTTTACATGTGAAAAGAGAACAATCAGGAAAAGCCCATTATGCCTTCCTCTGCTTGGGCCGAGGGATGATTTCTGGTCTTGTCTTTGTCCAGTACCTGTGAAGATCAGCTATTAATTTGCATTGCCAGGATAAGAGTCAACAGAACTCTGATTTCTGGTTAGTTTTTTGGGGGGAGTGTCTATTCTGAAAGATTTCAGGGCCCACAAGGAGTGTTTTGCTGAGCAGTTGTGAGGGAGGCCACCTAGGGTGCTCCGTGGCCCTTCTACGTTGCAGCCATCCACGTGGGAACAAAAAGCAGGCAGTTTCTTGCACGACTCATTTCCCAAGCTTAATTTTTAGTGAGTTTGGGGTTCTGAGATTTTTTTTTTTTCAGAGGTGTAACCCCTGTTCTTAGGACATTTTCACTGAGGCTTGGGAGTGTGTATGTGAAAGAGGCGGGGGTCCCCTGTAGATGCATGCACTCCTTAATGGATAAGCTCAACCCGGATGATACCAGAACACAAAGGAACCTGCAGTGAGGAGCCTTGGAACAGTATTCTTCTGTAGCAGAAGTTGGCGTTAAGAATAAGGTGCCAGGTGGCAGATGAGCTGCTAGACATCACCACTGTCGTCTTCCTGGAAACATTCAGGGCACAGTGGGCCTCCCAGGGCTACACAGCAAGTCTCATGGCCTGCAGGCTTTCCTGTTTCTTCTCTTGGTGGGTTCTTCAGCACCCGATTTTCCTATTGATCACAAGTAATAAAATCACAGTGTCTATTAAGGGGCCCTCTGTTCCCATTAACAAGAGTCTCCATCCCATTTTTAAATTCAACAAGGTCCCCATGTTTCCCCTGCCCTGTAGCCAGGCTGGTGGTGGCCCAGGATACAGAGATGAGTGGGATTAGAGGTGGCCTCATCCTCCCTGGGTGCCTCCTGGGGATAGGATCCTGTTATCTCCAAGGACACTGGGGTGTAAATATGGTACTCCAGAAAGGCTACCACCATGAGGAAGTGGCTTCGGAATCTGGAAAGAAAGTGCTAGAAACTAGCCAAGAGAAGGGGGCCGGGGGGGAGAGAGGAACAGGGAGAGAACATTTCAGGCTCCAAGGGGCTACTTTTCCATAGGCACCAGGAAAGTGCCTAATTCAAGACCTGAGAAGAGCCCACTGCTGCAGGCAGGAAGAGAGCAAAGGGAGATGAATAAGGGAGCTGAGGCCAGGCGTGGTGGCTCACGCCTGTAATCCCATACTTTGGGAGGCCAAGGCGGGTGGATCACCTGAGGTCAGGAGTTCAAGACCAGCCTGGCCAACATGGAGAAACCCCATCTCTACTAAAAATAAAAATTAAATAAATAAATAAATAATTTTAAAAAATTAGCTGGCCGTGGTGGCGGGTGCCTGTAATCCCAGCTACTCTGGAGGCTGAGGCAGGAGAATTGCTTGAACCTGGAGGCAGAGGTTGCAGCAAACCGAGTTCACGCCATCGCACTCCAGCCTCAGCAACAAGAGTGAAACCCCGTCTCAAAATAAATAAATAGATATAAAAATCTTCAAAAGAATTTGGGAGCTGATAGGAGGGTCCCTTCCTGGACGTGGGCTCAGAGGAAAGCTCTGGAGCTCGAGAAGCTCTGTGAAGGTCAGTGGGGAGCACAGAGGGTACCCTGGCCCCAGGGTTCAGCCTCACAGCCCTGCAGAGCCCTGTCTCGTGGTCCCGACAGCCTTCCTGGGCCAGACCTCCGGAAGTAGCAGCTTCTCTCTGCTCTTTCCTGTTTGCTTGGCTTATTCTAAGCAAGCATCAGAATAGTTACCCGCCTTGGAAATAATAAGGAAAGGCAAGATGGGGAAGGAGGATAAAACCTAGGGCTACACAGTGCGGCCTCAAATCTTACTTCCAACATTGTCTGTTGCCGTGAACGTGAGCTAGTTACTTCCCTGTCCGAACCTCGCCGTCCTCATCCATAAAACAGGAAGCATGGTGCCTTGCCTTCCAGTTGCAGAAGGGAGGCTGAGGGACATCTGCATGGTGCCTTCGCACCGCTGTCCCCCAGGTGAGGCAGGCATTTCACAGAGGCGTGCACGGGGCCCCCATCCACACAGGTGGGATGAGCGTGAGAGGGAAGACAGCAGCCAAGTGCGGGTGTCGGCAGCTCACAGTGACTCCTCCACTTCCCCTGTGGCCCTGCTGTGTACCAGGGACCTTCCTGCCACTGCACAGCCCTGTGGTGCTCCTGAGGGTGACGTGACACTTTCCTCCAAGTCTCCTAAGGAGTGCTGCTGTTGGGTTAAAGACACACAGCGTCAGCCAGGCGCAGTGGCTCATGCCTGTAATCTCAGCACTTGGGGAGGCCAAGGCGGGCGGATCATGAGGTCAGGAGTTCGAGACTAGCCAACATAGTGAAACCCCGTATCTACTAAGAAGACAAAAACAAATTAGCCAGATATGGTGGTATGTGCCTGTAATCCCAGCTAGTAGGGAGGCTGAGGCAGGAGAATCACGTGAACCCAGGAGGTAGACATTGCAGTGAGCTGAGATCGTGCCTTTGCACTCCAGCCCGGGCAACAGGACGAGACTCCATCTGAACAGCAACAACAACAAAAAAGACACACAGTGTCTCCTGTAGCATTCACTACCTTGGGAGCTCCATGGTGTAAGGCTGAGTAGTGGGGCAGGCAGCACGGCCTAATAGGAGCCCGGAGTGGGGACTCAGCACCTGGGGTGAGCCCTGGTTTTGGCACTGCCTCACTGCCAGGGCAGCTTGGAAACTTTTCAGGAACAAAGCAGGAATGGGAACATTTAGATGAAGCCAGTTCTGGGCTTTGTTTCTGTATTTTGTCAAATAAAGAAGGTGAACTCCTTGGAGGTGTCATCACAGCCACTGTAGCCCTGTGTGTACACAGGGACCTGTCTTTAAGCATTGAAATAAATCCCCCTGCCGATGATCAGTGCCTGTTCACCAAGCTCCCAGTTGCAGCTCCTGAAGATAGTTCCTTCCTTCATTCAGGAAACACAGGGTCCTCAAATCTACACCTGACTGAGGGCAGCATACAGCCCTGTGGGAAAATGGAAGAGCTCGGTTTCAGAGCTCTTCAGACTCGGACCAGCACAGATGGCTCCCCGTTCCATAACAGGCACGCCAATGGTGTTTGAATTATGCTCAAGGCCAGTGATTCCTGCATGGCAGACTTGCACTTTCGCTACTGACCTGACGTGGTTCTCTGGAAGGGAGAAGAGTGGACACTGAACCTTAAATCAGGGCTTCGTCATTCCCACTGTGGTGCTGGGAAATGCAATGATCGTGTCATTCTGCTCGGCTGGCGGGCTGCAGGGTTCTCTGTATTTAATCACACAGTGCAGATCTTCCTTTGGCTGTCACATTTCCAATTTTACGGCCAATTTCTGTCCAATAGGGTAAGCAGTGGGGGTGATGGCTACTCTAGCAGCCACCGTAAGACTTGGGGACTAAACTGTGAAAAGGAGCCCCCAAACCCCACCCCAATCAGAGCAGCCCCATGCCGTCTCCTCAAGGACCCTGTACTCCTCCAGGGGAGGTTTGCTAGCCAGTTGCCGAAACAGTGAGTGTGGGGAGATTCTGGAGGCTTCCGTCCCCATGGGAACAGCACTGCATGCAAAACAGAGCCCACACAAAGGGCCTGAGCTAGAAAGAGAGGCACCAGCCCCCTGCCAAAAGTTCTCAGAGTTCCCACAGTGAGTCTCAGAAAGGGGGAGTTTTGTTTATGTTTTGTTTGTTTCTGAAAACACATAGTGAGGGTGTTATAAGGAGAACCACCTGTGTGCAGAAAGCATCGCAAAGTCGTGCCCCTCCCTTCTGTGGAATGTCTCCTATGGCCGTTGGACCCTGCTGCCCTCAAGTAGCCTCCTCACTGGACAGAAGAATCTATCTCCTTGACCTGATGATGTAATATTAACCTTGCAATCCCAGGCCAGGTGGGGCTAACATTGTGTGGCCTTGCACAGATGAATGATAGCAGTGCCCATGCTGTTTAAGAGTGTAGCTGTTACCAAGGTTTCTGTCCCCTCTACGATGTCAGGACCAAACAGTGACATCCTACCTGAGCTCTTTCCCTCGCTAAGGTTTCCCCAAGCAGAAGCCCTACCCCCTACTGAACCTGTATGGCAGAGGTGGCTGATGCTGGGACCAAAGAAGTCCCTGCAGACAAAAACAGCACTTCTCAAAGTGAAGGACCACCTGCTGCACCTGCTAAACAGGCTATTCCTGATCCCCACACAAGCCTTCCTTGACCTCCTAGGCCCAGCGACGTGACTGAGAGCAAAGCATCTGGTCTAGTCCTGGCACCTCTTGCCTGTGGGGCCTCAGAATCCTCTCAGAGACCACTACCAATTTTTGAAGCAATAATTTAGATGAAGCTCTTAGAACTGTGCATGGCATGTAGTAAATACTGTCAGCTCTCTTTTAAGCAAATATCCCAGATTCATGCAAAACTTGAGAATCACTGCCCCTGGGAATTGATTAAAAGCTTTCAGCAAGGGCTCTTGCCCAACGTTTTTAGAGCCTGAATAAAGTGGAAAACAAAACCCAATGTAATCACTTCACTCCTGTTCCTGGCATTGCATAAAAAGCACTGTGGGCAGTGTCTGCCTTCTCAGCCCCCTCTCAGCAGGGTAGGTCAAGCCCTGATGCTGAGTGCTCAGTGCCTCTGAATGCAGAGGCTCCAGGGGAGGCTTCTGGGGCGTCGGGTGGATGGGGGCAGGCCCTCAGCCCCTTTGTGGAGGTTACCCCGGCATCCACCACACTAATCCATTTCCACTAAACTCCCGATGATACTGCTCTGTGAGTCTTCTGGAAATAATACAGGAAAACAAGACTTTGGCAAAAGTAAATATAGCTATACTTCACCAATGTTGCCAGTTCGGTTCCAGACCTCTGCAATCAAGTGAATATCACTAACAAGCGAGTCACAAATTTTTGCTTTCCCAGCACATGTGAAGGTTATGTTTACACTATACTGTATGTATTAAGTATTCAGTAGCATTATGTGTAAAAAAAAAAAGTACATACCTTAACTTTAAAATACTTTGTTGCAAAAAATGCTGACATGGACACACAAAAGGAGCACGTGCTCTTGGGAAAATGGTGCCAGTAGACTTGGTCGAGGGAGCATTCACTTTGTGAAAGACACAATATCTGTGCACTGCAGTAAAGCAAGACACAATACAACAAGGTCTACCTCTAAGCCAAAAAAAAAAGAAGAGGACTTGAAGTCATGTTTATTTCCCAGTGTGGGATCAGCTTACGCCTGCATCCTTTCTGACTTCACTAGTGAAATACTTCATGCATAAACAGGATGGAGGCTGCTTCCCGGCAGAATCACTGCCCTGAGGATGAACGGCCTCCTGGGACCAAAACCGACGGGCCAGGGCTCTGGGAGAGACCAGGCAGGCAGTTCCATTCCTCTCTGTGGCACAACCTGTGGTTGCTAATGAGTTTTTGAGTCCGGGGCAGGGAGTCTTTGGATAGCCTCCACTCCATGGCTTCTGGAACAATCCTTGGAAAATGGCACAGCTTATGCCAAGACCTGCATTAACAGAGATCATGTCATTTTTACTCTCCTACCCACTGCATCAGTGAACAAAGGAAATTAATTTCCCTTCAGAAATAGGGAGTCAAGAATGATGTAATTGCTGTAACAATCAATTCTGAAAAGGTTTTATTTCAGTGGAGAAGTGCTCATAGCCCTGTCCTTGGGCACACAGGCATAGACCTGGCTGCTTGTGTCTGCACGGGCTTTGCAGTGCCTCTTCCTTCTCCTGAGCACTTGTGTTACTTAAAACTTCCTGAAGTTTCTCCATCAGCTGTTAACTCTCATGGCCAGATTCAGCCCACACAACCCTCAGGCTCATCAGGAGAGTTCTGTGCACCCAGACGGGAGCCTTCTCTGTTTTGGAAGCCTGTTCTCCCCACCTCTGTGTGTGGCAGGAACATTTCTGAAAAGCCTCTTCAATGGGCATCAAAGCCAGCTCTCATCGCTTGGGGAGAAGACTGCATTTTGTCACCAAATTGACCCTGAGTCAAGTCTCCGCGTGGTAGAGGATTGTGAGCCAGACAGCTTCATTCAGAGAGAGCCAATTCCTGGTCAAAACAAGCCACATGAGCCACGGGTGCCACCACAGAAATTTGGGAAATGCCCCTCGTGTGCAAACAGCACCTCCCTTTCTACTGTTGAAAGCCCTCCCAGTGACGACCGGGCAGATCCTTCAACAGCACTAAGCTTAAAGCTCTATGCCCAAGTGTCCTCTGCAGGAGGGTCGGGCTAGCATGCCCCTGGGGTTGCAATAGACGCTTCTGTACTTTCCAGTCATTTGACTCCCCTGAGTAAATTAGGCATTAACTGACAGCTGGGGACACCAGGTGCTTAACGCTTCCCCCATAGGTCAACTCGGAAAACGTGGACGATCCAAAGCCTCCATGCAGCCCGAGTCAGTGAGACAAAGCACCAGTCTGCTCTGGAAGGTGGGAGACCTGAGTGCCAGTGGCAGCTTTGAATGTTTTCTAGAACATTCCATCCCCCGTGCCCACCTCAATGAACAGCCCCAGACGCCTCCACACCTGGGCCCACAGCACCAATTACGCTTTATTATGTTTCCTTGATTTTCTCTGTCTCTCCACCTAGACTTTAAGCTCCCTGAGGGCAGGGCTTGTGTTGTTTTTCTCTGTGTCCCTAACACCTGATATGAAGCCTGGCACACAGCAGGCCCTTTGATAGGGCACATGTGTGTGTAACGTGTGTGTAAATTCAAAGAGAACTTCAGCCTGTGACACGAAGAGACACTTGCTCTCTTACTCCAAAGGAGGCATCAAGCAGAGTGCAGAGCTTACAAAAGCCTTCCTTGACCTGCAGGGAGCTTATGAATTGGCCAGAAGACTAAAGATTGAAAGAGGGTTTGGACAGAATGTAGTGGGGATGAGGCCATCCTAAAAGGGAGGGTGGGGATCCCCCCTCACCTCCATCCAGCCTTGTGAACAGGCCAGCACTGCTCAGCCTGGACACACCCCATGACTTCAGTCTCTGAGTGGTTCTGGGAAGCATCTCCAACTGGGGTACACAGATGGCAGGCAGGTTCTGACACTTGGAAATGCTGAGCACAGGTGCTGATGGGGCATCTGGGGACACAGGGTAGGGGAGCTGTGGCTTGGTACATGGCTGGACTGTCAGTTGTTTGCATAGCAAAGCTGAGTGTTGCTAAAGGACCAAACAAGAAAAAGAGAATTGGTGTAGGGTTGTTTTAGATCCAATGTTACAGAGCTGCCTGAGGGGACAGGAGGGAGGGTGAAGAGACCTTGGCAGAGAAACTTGAAGAAATAGCCTGAAAGCCCAGACCTGAGAGGGTAGCGAGGAGCAGGAGTGATGTGCATGGCCTCCATCATGGAAAACTCAAGGGTCGGGGGATGTCCAGGGATGGGCGAAATGACAGGGAGTCTTCCAAAAACCCATGAAAACATCCACAGGAGGAAAGCCAGGTTTAAGTATTCAGGGAGCGGGATGCAGCTAATAGGAAGCTGTCCTGCCTCATAGCCTCTTCTGTCTTACCCTGTTCTCCATTCTGGATGGTTTGGAAAGCCCAGCTAGCGAGTTAGGAAGAACGGAGGTAGAAGGAGTGGTGGAGAGAGAGTAGAAGCCAACTGATCCCCCTTCTTCACCTGCAAAAGGCCCACGCTGGGGAAGGGCACAAGCCACAGGTACAACGAGGGCAAGAGTTTAGACTGTTTCTTGGACTGGGGCCTCTAATGATCGATGAGAGGACCTTGCATTGCACACAGTGACATGGAGGGCCAGGGGGTAGTCCCAGGTGTTTGTCCAAGACAGGGGAAGATCTAGCCCCACTCCAAAACTGAAAGGGATAGCGGCCACAGAAATGCAGTTGCTTTGTGATTATTTTTTCATTCCTTGAGCTTGTTCAACAGAATGGTGATGAATGAATGTTGAGGAGACATCTAAACTCACTTTCAACTCTAAAGCTCAGTAATACTTTTGGGTAGCTACATGCTGACATGAGTCACCCATTCTAGACCTTGAATTCCAAATTATCTTCAAAGGCTGCTCACCTGCCCTACTCCAACCTCCAGGTCCTCTGGAAGTATAAGACAAGCTCAAGTCATCTACTAGTCAGCATGCAATCCTCTTTGGCCCCATGCCCAGTGCAACCACAGGAAGGAATCTCTCATGAGTTCAGGGCATGGTTCTTGGCCCTGCAAGTTTCTCAGACTCCAGAGAATTTGAGAAGTCTAGAAGTTTCCCTGGTTTCCCAGTAGTTATAGTCTTATGGAAGCCCTGAATCTGAGGACCAGGTGTGACCAGTGACCTGAGCTCACCCTGGGAATTCCCTCAGAGCTTCCAAGTGACCACTCTGCCAAAGAAGGTAGGTGATCAGTTTGTAGTCCAAGCTCCCCAGCAGTATTCACGGCCTGCAGAGAATGCAGGGATTGGTCCTGGCCCTTCCCCTCAGCCAGCTGGGAGCCTTGGTGGCAATCCCAGCTCCCCTGAGCTCCATTTCCTCATATAGTCTGTCATTCTTAATCAAGGCTACACAGCAGAATAACCCAGGGAACTTTCCAAAACAATGCCTGTGCTTGGAGCCCAGCCTAGGGGATGAGGGTCCATTGGTCAGTGGGGAGGCGCAGGCACCTGCCCTCTTGGAAGTCCCATTAGAGATTCTCCCATACATCCCCACCTTGGTGCTGTGTAATGAAATGACATGTCAGATCCAAACTGCCCATCAGTTCAGTCTTGCATTTCATTATCTCCAACTCCCAGACACCCTTAAAGACTCCAGAGGAAAAGACAAAGGTGAAGTAACAGGACCCGCAAGTGTTGGAGGCCCCGTGCTACCCCCAAACCGAGCAGTGAAGCCCATGATCATCCCAGAGACTTGATAAAGTATAAAGTGTAGCATTTACAAGAGTGGATTCTACTGTCAGACTTGATAACTCCAGCCTTGGGCAAGTAACGTAACCACTGTGTGCCTCAGTTTCTTTATTTGTAGATGGAAAACTCTAGTGCCAGCCTAGAGTTGTAGGGTACTACATAGGGTTGTAGTTGTGGTGAGTTCATGCACATAAAGTGTTCAGAGAAGTGCCCGTCCTACCATGAGGTGAGCGTTCAGTAAGTGCTGGCTATTACCCTGCTTATTCTTGTCATCATTATCATTCCCCAAAGAGCACTCTGGTCAGTGTCAGCAGAGAGTGGGGAAATGCAGGATATAGAAAATATGTCCTCGGCCAGGTGCGGTGGCTCACGCCTGTAATCCCAGCACTTTGGGAGGCTGAGGTGGGTGGATCATGAGGTCAGGAGTTCGAGACCAGCCTGGCCAACATGGTGAAACCCTGTCTCTACTAAAACAAAAAAATTAGCTGGGCGTGGTGGTGCGTACCTGTAATACCAGCTACTCAGTAGGCTGAGGGAGGAGAACTGCTTGAACTCAGGAGGTGGAGGTTGCCGTGAGCCAGGATCATGCCATCCCACTCCAGTGTGGGCAATAGAGTGAGACTTTGTCTCAAAAAGAAAGGAAAGGAGAGGAGAGGAGAGGAAAGGAAAAAAGGAGGGAGGAAGGGAAGGAAATACGTCCTCCCCTTGCTAGATGCGCCCATTTCCTCAAGTACAGGGATGTCAGTGGAGTTTATACCACTTTTATAAAACTGACGTTTTTAACTCGTGTATCCCTGTTCTCTGACCCCGTGACTGCAGTCAGCATTGTCAGCCCCATGCCTTGGCTGTCATAGGCTGCCTACCAAGGATATGAGTGTTCACAAAGGCAACTTTGCAGAGAGAGAGAAAATATAATTCTGCACAAGAAACCAGCACGATCACATTGAGCACAAAATAGAAAAGAAAACCTTGATTTCATTGTTCACGTGCTTTGTACAGATTTTGAGGCAGTAGTAGGGATTATAGAGTGGCTGGTCCTGAGAACCATGAGTCCATCTTTTTCTCAAAACTGTTGTGGCCTTCAGTTGGGTTGCCCTGGCTCTGATGGGTTTGTGACGGGATCTCACTGGGAAGAGCAGTTCCTCTGAGGTGCCACCAAACCTTGGAGTTATGATACTATTTAAGTGCTTGCTTTCTGCAAAGAAGTTCATCTGGGTGCCCCAAAGAGCGGGGCTTACTGATAATGTTCATATAGAATGGATTCCCTCGCCCTGCCAGACACACGGGAAGCACCAACCACTAGCATTTTTCCCTCCCCTCAGAGGTCGGCCATCTTGTTTAACAGAACTCTCCTCACGTTTCCTGGAGAAGAAAGCATTTCCCATGCTGCACTGCGTCCACAGTGGCCCCGGCCAGTCTGCCTGTGTCAGGGCCACCTCAGGGGTCTGAGGAGCCCTTGCCAGTGGAAGGGCGCATCCTCCACACCTAGGACTAGCCCCCAGGACCACCTGACAACTCTTCCTGTCTGGAACCTTCATTGAATTTGAAGGTGTCACTGTGTTGGGAAAATTATGGAAACACCTTGCAATTGTGTTTACAAGACATTGCAATTTAACTGATGTCTATGGATAAAGAACTATGAGCCTCTTCCTATTTAAAAGCAAAAGAATATCCTGAATAAATATAGTCAGTGTCTAATATAATATGAATAAGTAGACTGAGGAGCTCTATTGGTTCTTTCTGGTGTGATAAGAAGTAACTTGATGAATTCCATATGCTCTTTGCAGGAGACACTGAAGAGGAAAATTCATCAAGACTCCCATCCAAATACTATAGCCATAACAAGTTACTTCAGGACAATCTGAGAGTTTGGGAAATTATTTTGTTTCCCTTCAGTTGTTTAAAGGATACTTTTTACTAAGCCAGAACTCTGTGGTCTCTTGTCATTGTCGCAGGTCAATATGACAGAGAGGTTTAACTGGCAAGGCACCTCTTCTTTACTGCTAGTGGCCTGAATCCAGCTCATTAGAAGCTTTCCCCTGCGAGCAGCGGCAGCCTGTGGATTGGGCCATGGCTGGGGTGGGGCAGGTGGAGTAGGCATTTGGGCGATGTCTGTGTGAATCCTGGCAGAAACAAGCCACTGGCCTGTGGCGGGTTTAAAGATCAGTCTCCGAGTGATCAGCTCTTGCTCTTCTCCCAAGCAGGATCTATACCACCAGTCGTATGACTGCGTCTGCGTCATGTTTGCCTCCATTCCGGATTTCAAAGAATTTTATACAGAATCTGACGTGAACAAGGAGGGCTTGGAATGCCTTCGGCTCCTGAACGAGATCATCGCTGACTTTGATGATGTAGGTACTGAGAGTTGCCCTTGAAGGGCAGGAGTACCCCCAGTCTCACACCTGTGCACTTGAAGTTACTTCGGGATAGCGGCCTATCCCAAAAAACTTGTCCTTTGGCATAATTTCTGGCAAGTGGCGTGAAAGGCTTTTGCTTTATTTAGGCTCTGACTAACTTGAGGTAGACAAATACATTGTATTTTTGAAGCTGGTATGACTGCTAGGAACAGCTACCAAAATCTGTTAAATCAAATATGTGTATCCAGTGTGCTAGTGGATTCTCTGCTAAGGCTTGAATTCCAGGTAAAATACTTACCCATCTCTTTCCACATAAAAAGATAGTGAGTTATAATAGATTATTGCTATGTCTGTGCCTACTTCAATGCCTTTGTCAGATATCAACTTGCACTATGCATGGATGACATTTTATTGTTGAAAATACAATCTGTACGGGGGGATAATACAACATCCTTTAGAAGGGACGGAGTGTCTGTTTTAGAATTCGAAATAGGTGTCATTTTTCAACTTTCTACATAGAGAATAATGTGTTCTATTTCCCAGTAAGAACAAACGCCCCTCTGGTTTAAGGATATTGCAGCCACACTATTCTTATCACTATCTTGCAAAATAGAAGAAAATTGACGTCTGTCCAGGAGCATATGTTAATGATGATTCATGGAATTTGGAAATACAGTGATGAGATTACATAACACGGTGGTTTCAGGCAAACCTCCTAAATGTCTTGTGGGCCCTGTGCATTTTCTCTCACCACCATCATCACTGTGAGATCGATGCTAGAGATTCATGGTGACGTCATGACCGCCAGCAATTACCACTGTGGTCCTGGGTGCGTCATGACAAACAGCGGCTGGGGATCTCAGCTGCTCCTCAGTGAAGTAAACATTCCCCAGTACTAAAGGGTGAATGACAGTGGCTATGCGGATAGGTGATACAGGGATTTGCTCATCTGTCTTAAATTATTTGATATGTAATCCTGGAGGAATCTCCTTGAAATCGGAAGTTCCAAGGAAGGGACAAGAAAATGCTCTTGGTCTCCGGTCAGCGCCATTTGAACCCTGCCCTCCCGAGCAGGTACAGACCTTCCAGGGCGTCCTTCACGTGCAAGTCCACTCCTCTTCCTTCCTACAGCTTCCATTCTTATCCCTACCTTTCCTCCCTCCCAGCTGAAAGCCTAAATCAGCAGATTAAGGAAGAGTCAAGTGGGACGCTGATAACTAATTCCAAGACAAGAAATAGTAGAGCTTGGGCCAGCTGTGGTGGCTGGTGCCTGTCATGTCAGCACTTTAGGAGGCCAAGGTGGGAGGATCGCTTGAGCCCAGGAGTTTGAGATCAGCCTGGGCTGCATAGGGAGACCCTGTCTCTGCAAAAAAAATTTTAAATTAGCTGCACATGGTAGTGTATGCCTGTGATCTCGGCTACTCGGGAGTCTGAAGCAGGAGGTTCACTTGAGCCTGGAAGATGGAGGCTGCACTGAGCTATGATCATGCCACTGCACTCCAGCTGGGGTGACAGAGCAAGACTCTGTCTCAAATATATATATATATATATGTATGTATTTTATTTATATATATTTATATATTTTTATATATGTATTTATATATATATATCTCATATGGCTCCTCTTCTGTCTTGCAAACAGCAGCCTTCTCACTTCTCTTAGGCCTCCTATGGAGGGGAGAAAGAGAGAGAGCGAGCTGGTTTCTCTTTCTAATATATATATTAGAGCTAGGGCTGATAACAACCATTCTAGATCTTTATTCCATCCACCTCAAGCACTCAGAGGGCAAAAGCCAATCCTCAGCACTAATAATTGATCATAAATCATTCTGACCATGCAAGAAAGAGCTCACCCACCAAATCATAATTTTAAATTTATGCCTTTCAAATGCATAGTCAGGAAATTTATTTCAAGCCCATTGTCATTTGCATCATAATTCATCTTGGTTCCTTCACTAGCAAAGTTTGAACGGTAATTCATGTTCCTTGGAAGTAAATCATTATGCTCTACTTTCCTCCAAGGACATGCGCTCTATGAAATATATGAAGTTTTCATTCCTGGAAAAGCTCAGGGCCCAAGGGTGCATATGCAGGGGTTGAAACAAGTCATGGCATTACTGTGAACCAGCATTTGAGAATGTCTCTATAAAGTGCTCAGCTTCAGGTCAGCATCCACCTGAGTAACTGGATGGTTGTCATTGCTTCACAGCTTCTTTCCAAGCCAAAATTCAGTGGAGTTGAAAAGATTAAGACCATTGGCAGCACATACATGGCAGCAACAGGTCTGAGCGCTGTGCCCAGCCAGGAGCACGCCCAGGTAAGATGTGTTGAACACTTAATGGCACAGGTGAGCCTCAGCCCCATTCACAAACCACCCTGGGACCAAAACAGCCATGAAATGCCCCAAGAACTGTGTATTATGTACAACCTAAAGCTCAGGGTCAAGGTCCTATGAGAGAAGATGAAAATTCCAGACTTAGCGCCAGAGGATCTGTTCACAGAACTCCTTCTGCTGCCCAACAGGAGAAGAAAAACCAATCAGTAGCTGCTTGTTAATACAGATAAATATACAATGAAGTAGAAGATGAAAGCTAGTTGTTTAAAGGAGACTCTGTAAGGATGGATCCAGGTCTTTTGATTTAAAAGAATGTAGTCAAGGCCATGTGTGGTGGCTCACGTCTGTAATCCCAGCACTTTGGGAGGCCGAGGCGGGTGGATCTCTTGAGCTCAGGAGTTCGAGACCAACCTAAACAACATAGTGAAACCTCATCTTTATCAAAAATACAAAAAACTTAGCCATGTGTGGTAACATGCACCTGTGGTCCCTGTTACTCGGGAGGCTGAGACAGGAGGATGATTGGGCCCGGGAGGTGGATGTTGCAGTGAACTGAGATCGCACCACTGCACTCCAGCCTGTGTGACAGAGTGACACCCCATCTAAAAAATGAATTAAAATAAAATAATGTGGTCAAAAAACAAGTTGGCCACATGGAAATTTCATTGAAAAGGTCATTTGGGCAAAATTGAATATCTTCAATCAACTAAGGTTTTCAAGATTTTCTTGTGTGTGTGTGTGTGTGAGAGAGAGAGAGAGAGAGAGCGAGAGAGCATGTACATAGACATGCTTGTGTAACTTGTTGGAATATCAGTAGGGGCCCGTTAAAAAGATCTGGTTTCCCCTCAGGACAGTGGCCTTTGCTGTGGAGCCTGCCCTCTGCTGGGCAGACCACAGAAAAACAGAACACACTTTCTGTGGACAGGCAGGTTCCCAAAGAGAAGAAGGGCTGAGCATGGTGTATGAGTCCCTCTCCCATACCCACCTCCCATGGGAAGAGTGAGAGCGGGGAGAGAGGCAGCAGGCACCATAACAGAGCTCCCTCTTCCAGGAATATCAGGAGAGGGTCCTAGTTTCCCACTTAACATTCATGCATTCATGGGCAAAGAGTAGAATGTGGATAGACGTCTGACTCAAGATGGAACCCTAGCGTTCTTCCAGTTAATTGGAGTGATATGTATTCCATTGGTTCTCCTCTTCAGGTGGTTGCCCTCAGATTATTATTTTTTAATGAGTATGCATTACTTCAGTAATAAAGAAAATAAAAGAAACAAACAATAAAGCAGACCCCAGAAGAACTTAGCCTTTGGATTCTGAGCAACACCTTCTCAAGCCATCATGGAGCCTGTGGCCAAAGGAAAACTGCTGTACCCTCTGCATGGTGCTGTAGATTTTTAATGATTAGGGTTTTTTCCAGAACATTAAAGTGTTAAAAAAATTGAAAAAAAAAGTAAAATCAAGATATTAAAATGTACAACATTCTTTTACTTTTAAATATTATATTTATAATCCAAACCAGAACTAATTACAATTTTACTTTCCTGGTTTTCATGGAAACAAATATATGCTTCTCCAATGCCTTTAGTGTTCTGGAAAACATTGACCGTTTAAAAAATATAACATTAAAACATGTATAGAGACAGGCATTTTTCTTATTGCCTCAGGCTCTAAGATGCTCAGCACAACACTGTCAGGACCTATCTGTCTTAGTCTGCTTGGCCTGCCAGGCAGAATACCACAGGCTGGGTGGCTTAAACGACAGAAATTTATTTCTCACGGTTCTGAAGGCTGGGAAATTCAAGACTGAGGTGCTGGCTCATTAGGTGTCTGCTGAGGGCTTCTCTTCTGTCTTAGAAACAGTAGCTTTCTCACTTCTCTTAGGCCTCCCATGGAGGGGAGAGAGACAGAGAGAGAGCTGGTTTCTCTTCCACTTTAAAGAAGGCACAAGTTCTGTTGGATCGGAGCTCCACCCTTATCATCTTAGTTGACCACAATTACCTCCTTACAAACCCCTCTCTTCAGTACAGTCACCTGGGAGGTCAGCACTTCAACATATAAACTTTAGGGAGGACACAATCCTGTCCACAGCAGTATCTTTATTTAAAATTTCATTGTTTTAGTTCATCTTGAATTTTTCTGCATCGATTTTGGTTTTTAAAAATATTGCACTAGGATATTATTTCTCATGATTGCTGAGCTTTTTGTACCTTCTGAAGTTTCACCCCTGAGGTGAGTGCCTCACTTACCTCCCCCTTATCCAGCTATGACTTAGAGGCTTCTCCAGCTCATCTAGTGAGGGCCGTCAGGAGCACTTCACCTGATCACATCCACTCCAGTCCTTTGCTCTTGGACAGCCAACTACCAATCCTTTGGCAGGGCCTCGGAATGGGAGATCTTTCGAGGCACTACCAGGTGAAGACCTGTTCCACATTCAGTGTCACTCTGCAGCCCATTACTCTACAGCCTACAGTCTGCCTGTTCTTCCTGACCCTAACTCTGCCTCCATCAAACCCAGTCTCCTGGATCTTCAAGAAAAGTATCCAGGTCTTTTCCTTTCTGCAGCCACACTTTATAGACTAAGAGTTTGTATCCACTGCCTTTACCTTTCACCTTCTACTTTCTCTCTACACCTCCACAATCCTGCCTCACCAGTGCCATCAGGAATTCTACTCTCGATGACCAAAAAAAAAACACTTCCAGATTCCAAAATTCCCATCCAATCACATTCTCTGAGAATTCGTCCTGGGTGATGTCCTGTCTGTGGGTGGCCGTTGCCTTTGCCCAGTAATCCTCCCTTGGCTTTTGAGCCCTTCCATTGTCTGGCCCCCAGCCTGTGGTCCCTCTCTCTGGGACATTGTAATATTCTTTCCCCAACCCCTCTCCTAAGACTTTATCCATCCCCTCTGCACGTTTGATCTCCACCAAAACCTCTATCCACTGTCTTGACCATTGGGTAGACTTGGATCACTTCCAGCTTCCTATAGACACTCTGCTTTCTAACACTACTACCATTCTCTTCTTGTCCTCCCCACTTTGGAAACAGAGCACCAATCCTCTGCCCCAGCTCACTGCCCCGACCCATCCCCTACTTCTCCCTACAGTCTCTACACCAGCCCTCAAACACGCATGTGCTTTTGTGCAGACCAACCTGGGTTCTATCCACATCCTCTCCAGGTACGGTGCACCCGTGACCTGTAGCAGCACCACCTGTGGCGATTGTTATAGTGGTTTCCAGGGACAATCCCAAGCCTACTGTGTCTCTGGGGTGGGCTGGGGACCGCTATTTCCACTAGTTTACCCGGGTGATTCTGATGCTTACAGAAGATGCCCTGCCTGATCAAGGAGCCATTCAGAATCTCACTCATCAGAATGCCAAGGCTCCAACTTTCACAGAAGGCTTTCCTGTGCCCCGACCTGGGGAGCTTTACCTCACCTGGCTGTCTGGGTCCAGATCTTATTTCCTTTCTTCACTGTTTGCTACCTGTTATTTTCAACTTTCCTGGAAGTGTGTGTATGTTTCTTAGTCACCATCCAGACTATAGCAGGTACCATGTCTTATGCAGTGGCCTTCAAAGTCCCCAGCAGGGCCTTGAAGTAATCACCCGTGTTTGTTCAAGGAGGAATTGCACCTGTGCCCACTGCGTCTCCCAGACAGCATGTAGCTTCCTTCACTCTGTTTTACAATCCTTCCACTTCCAGTGCAAACCCTCTGATTGATTTCGCTGACCTTGTTGAACCTTTACTGAACCTTTACTGAATGGCTCCTGAGTCCTTACAACAAGCTTAGGAGGTAAGTAGTAAAACTCTTTGCCCATTTGAAAGATGGAGAAACTGAGGCATGTCCTAGGGAAAACAAGCAGCCATAGAGTAGGGCTCAGACCTGGGAACTCTGGGTGTATCTGTCTGTCCAGAGCTCCGCACAGCAGCCTCTGGTGCTGCCTCCTGTCGTCCTTGGCTCACCTGCCCCTCCACCAGCCCCCACCCTTTCCTGAGCATCCCTGCATCCCTACATTTGTATCTATCCTATTCACTCATCGCTGCTCCCAGCCCTTTAGCAAATCCCTTCCCAGGAGCCCCATTCCTCCACCTTCAGCTGCCCCAGCAATGAAACTTAACTTCTTAGTTATCCTTGAATGACTTACTGACTTCAAACCCAGCCACTGTTGTTAACACATGACTGTTTTCAGGGTAGAGTTGAAAGAGCATCACTGTCAAATGAAACTGCTCATTAATTAATATTATAGCTAAGTGTTCTGCACTTCTGTTACCTTATGCATGAAATGGTGATCATGCCCGTTGCATGAGGCTGTTGGGAAGACTATATTTAGTATGCAAAATACTTAATCGACTTCATGGGCATAGTAAGGAATAAAAATGCTAACAGTAATAATAATATAGTTGTGGTTGAACTATGTTTTGCATATTGCTACCATTGCTGCCTCAAATAGAACAGAGATAAGGGTTTTAGGACGTTGAAATATGATATGTCATCATATCCATGAAGGGAGATTCTCTCAGTACTGTATGTGCTATTTGTGATTAGAGCACTTAATTAGATTCTTTACAAGGGCATCCTAGATATATTTTGAAGTGCAATGAATGTAATCTGAAATGAAAGTTCATTACAATTGATTTGGGGCAAATAACATACCTGATAAATATTCATGCTAATATTAGTTACTTTTATAAGAAATGAATGTCACTTTGACCTTTTGTAACCGGACCGAAATGGGCTTAAATCTTTGCTTCTCTAGTTATAAACAAAATACTTTCTATTGATTGTTTAGCCAAATCTTTAGTCTGGCAACAAAAGATATTCAGTTTACAAAATATATAGGGTAACCCAAGGATTAATGTCTTTTTCTTAAATCCAAAAAGAGGCAAATTATCTGGGTAATAGCCTTTTGAAATGTAGCCTTTATTTGTAATTACCTCTGCATGTTCTGTTTGCAGTAACAACATACTTACCCATGGAGAAACAAGTGCATAGAAGTATATCAGCACCTAGTGAGGCAGGGCTTTTGTGCCTGTTTTGCCTCATTTGTACTTTTCAATGAAATGATCCATTCCAATTTTTTGCTTAAGTCAACAATGTGGCTAAACGGTTGCGTTACATGTAAGAACTGATCGTTGTTTTTAGAAGAAACAGGCATTTGTCAAGAAAGGAAATATTAAACTGGAAATGGGCTTTCATTCATTCCCTGAGCACACTCCCTGAGGTGCTCTCATTTTCTACCGACCACTGAATCCAAGCCAGGGTGTGAGGCAGGCACAGACAATCTGGGAAGATTAGAGGGATCCTGTCAAATGGACCAGAGAGGAAGTTAGGAGTCATTCAGAGAACATCCTTACCAGTGTCATAGTAGTTAAGGGGTCCATTAAAACTAATAGCCCCAGTTCCCTTCACTGGTAAGAATCAAGAATAGCTTAGGTCTCTGTGGAAATGAAAAGCAAAAATTCCTAAGTCTGTGCATTTTTGTGCAAACAACAAAGCTGTTATGATGCATCAGAAGAAGAGAGAAATTTCCTTCTGCTTTCATGCTGTTAGCAGGAAACTCAAAACTGAAAGAAAATGAACTGTCCCTCTTCACTATACATACAGAGAATCTCAAAAACACTTAAAAGGTCAGGCAAATTGGTCGTTGTTAAAGCTGTACATAAGAGGGAAAAGTACCACACTTAGCCATAAAACAATACTAGTATCTTCCTCCTAGATGGCTGTCACGTCAAGCAGAGTGACAGGTATCTCTACACTATCATGAAGGAGACTAAGACCCAAGACCCAGGGATGCAGACTGAATGCATTGCTTGTATCCATTCATTCAATCTTAACTGAAACCCAATGAGATGGGGAGTTGGCTGGGTGCAGTGGCTCGTGCCTGTAATCCCAGCACTTTGAGAGGCCAAGGCAGGTGGATCACCTGAGCTCAGGAGTGCGAGACCAACCTGGCCAACATGGTGAAACCCTGTCTGTACTAAAAACACAAAAAATTAACCAGGCATGGTGGGCGCACAACTGTAATCCCAGCTACTTGGGAGGCTGAGGCAGGAGAGTAGCTTGAGCCTGGGAGGCAAAGGTTGCAGTGAGCCAAGACGGTGCCAGTGCACTCCAGCCTGGGCGACAGAGCAAGACTCCATCTCACAAAAAAAAAAAAAAAAAAAGTAGGATATTATTGTCCCATTTAACAGGTGAGGAAAACTGAGGCCCAGAGAAGTTAAATGATTCTACCAAGGCCGCACAGCTAATGATTGCAGAAACCAGAGCTGAACCTATTTTTGCCTGACACAGGCAATATTCCATTAGCAACCCTCTCCCAGGTAAGCTGATTATCACAGCATGCAGTTTTTATGCTCAGATGGGAGAAGTCTGAGCATAAAAGCTGAGAAGTCTGATGAGATCTCCTAGAAGCCTGTCAGGAGAACAAAATGCTCCTTAGATAACAATCCCCAGTTCCCTTCCAAATCAGATACAGGGGAACTTGAACACCAGAAGTTTTTCAGCACAGAACACAGGGCCAGGCACATAACAAATGCTCAGTGAATATTTATGGAAGGAAGAGGGAGAAGAGAGTACAGAAGACGAAAGATTACCTCGATTATTACCAAACAGACACTTGGGTTATAAAATCGTCTTGGTAAACATGCATCTACTTTAAGCAATGTTCCTTGCTGGTGAAACTTCCAAAGCAACCAGTTTATAAAATGTGTTTCAGGGAACTGAGTAGTCTCTCTCTGTAGCTGGAAGCCCGTTAAATATCTGGTGATATGTAACATAAATTATTCAGATCATAGGAGAAATAACCGCTTCATACTGCCATCAGACATTTATCAAGAGCACACTTATGAAGACTTGTTGAAATGAATTGAGTTCTTCTAGAGACTGAACATAATTTTTCCTAGGGTTTGCTAAGCCCAAATGAGTTATTGATGTTGAATTAAACTTCATTCCCAGAACTCAATCTCTTCTTTTATTACTGAGATCACTTAAAACCTCCAATTTAAACCATCTGTGTGAAAACAGATTGGGCAATAGTTTCTCAAGGAGCAGAGCTTGTTTGCTGCAC
Organism: Colobus angolensis palliatus; assembly: GCF_000951035.1. Lineage (NCBI taxonomy): Eukaryota > Metazoa > Chordata > Mammalia > Primates > Cercopithecidae > Colobus > Colobus angolensis. The sequence goes on from NW_012115110.1 coordinate 5,161,127, forward strand.
CTTAGTTTGGTAAAAAGCAAAATCATTTCTCCCATGGCAAATATGTCCTCCTTACTTGGACAGTTGTAATTTTTACTACACAAGATTTTGCTCGTTGATTTAACAGCTTGTGCTTCCTGTTAAGGAGGAAGATGTTTTCCAACTGACTGCACAAGCCTCCAAATCAGGTTTTCCCCATAAGTTGCGAGACAAAAAAATACTAGTGAGCTCTGATAGAAAAGACTAACTGTTCTTAAGAAATGACATTCTGAAATTCCACCAAAGTTAGCTGACAGTCAACTTTATAGCTCCAGTTTTGTAGTTATATGGTTTTTCTCTCATGACTCTAAGTTGAGAATTTACTGCAATAGTTCTATTTCCCTTGACTTTTTCTGGAATGATATAACTCACCTGAGGATAGGAAGATGTCTCTCTCTTGACCAGAGATTTCATTCTTCTTCTCCATTCATATTTATACTGTTTAGTGTAGTGATTCTCAACTAGGAGCAATTTTATTCCTTCCCCCACCCCGCCCCCCGGAGCATTGTCATTGCCAATGGAGACATTTCTGGTTGTCACAATGAGAGGTGAAGGATGTCCCTGACATCCAATAGGCAGAGGCCAGGGATGGTGTTAAACACACTGTGATATACAGGACAGCCCGAGGAATAGAGAATAACTCAGTTCAACCCAGTTCAAGTGTCCATGGTGCCAGGGTTGAGAAACCCTGTGTTAGTGCAATCCGCCGCATGCTCCTTACTAAACTCTGTGTAGAGCAGATGAATAACCCCTTCTACATTTTCCTCTCCCCTTCAGCTACCACCTTGGGAGTAGCTTTTCTCTACCTTGCTGTCACCTTGAATAGGTGCTTATGTCTACAGTCGCCATCTATCTTCTCACCCATCCCTTCTGAGTCTCTGAGAGTTGGGCTTTCTCTTCACTTTCCATGGAGGATGCTCCCCCAAGGTCAGCACGTGGCTCCTCTTTATCCCCAGACCTTTCTTCATCTCTGATTTAGCTCCCTTTGGGATGCAACGCTCATGTCAGAAGTCACTGCCTAAGGTCCAGGACAGCCCCATGTTCCGTTTCTCCTGGTCTTCTCTCAGCTGTTTTCCAGTGTGCCTTGCTGGCTTCCCTTCCCTGGACCCATGGCCTAGCGGAGGGCATATTCCCAGCTCAACCCTCTACTATCCTATTCTCCTTTCTTCCCATGGAGCCCCCACCTGCTGTAGTAGGCACATTCATGATCCTTCCTAGGTGCGTGCTCCTCAAATGCACAGCGGTCAGCTTTGACCTTCCGCCAAAGCTTAATGAGTCCCTGTCTGCATTCTGCCCAGCCATTTCCTCTTGGTGATCCTACTGCCAACCTAAGTATAGTCATTCAATAAACATTTATTGAGTTCTTCTTCTTTGTCAGGGACTTTATTCTGCTGTGGAGACACAGATTAATAGAGCAAGGTCTCTACCTGGTGGAGCTCACCAAGCAATGAGGGATGCCGACTTGAAAAGACACACGGCCCTGGCTTCCAAGCTAACACGGATGTCCATTCGGCCAAGCAGCCATGCCCGGCAGGCCTGGGACTGCATGTCAGTGAAACCTGGAAGGCCCAGCAGCTCACCAGGCAGGCTGGAACAGAAACCGTTCTCCACACCATTTTGGTGCACAGAATCATTAAGTATTGGGGGAGCAGGAACCTTCAGGACATTTAAATGAATTAAATGAATTCTATGCATATACTAATAATGTAACAAAAAATAGAAACTTTTAAAAGGTGAAATTCAAAATATAAATATAGTAAGCGCTACAAGTTAATGTTAAATATAAACAGGTAACAGGAATGATAAACAGAAATTCATAGGAAATCTGCAAAGAAATGGTCACTTCTTCCCACTGGGAAATCTTCAGGACTTCTCTCCTTCAGCTCTGTGATTCCCTCGTCCTCATGGGATGACACAGCCCTCGAGGACGGGTAAATGAGGGAATTGTTACCCTCCATATTCGTTTGCTAGGGCTGCCATAACAAAGTACTGCAGACAGGATACTTAAACCACAGAAGTTAATTGCCTCCCTGTTCTGGAGACTGGAAACCAAAGATCAAGTTGTCAACAAGGTTGGTCTCTCCTGAGGCCTCTCCTCTCCCCCTGTCGGGCTGCTTTCCTTCTTCTCCTTGTGTCTTCACACGGCCTTCACTGTGTGGGTGACTGGGTCCTGACTGCCTCTTCTTAAAAGAACACCGGTCATATTGGATTAGGGCCCACCCATAGAAGCTCATTTTATCTTTATCACCTCTTTAAAGACCCTGTCTCCAAATACGGTCATATCCTGAGAGACTGGGGTTAGGACTTTAACATATGAACTTGGAGGGACACAATTCAGCTTAAAATCCTCCATTTCAAGGCCTAAGAGGGCAAAAGGAGGGGGATGTTCCCAGAACTAGAGAGAGCTGCAGTGCAGAGACAGTAGCTGCCACCCGGGGCCGTAGCCCTTATCCTCCGTGAAGAAGACTGACCCCTGTGGAAAGCATGCGGTGCGCAGGCAAGAGGAGGAACGAGGCCCCAAGCCTCCTCCCCACTCTCTTTTTCCACAGCATCTCCCACTGGGCGATCCCCACTGGCAGCCCAAGGACAAGGAGCGGGCACCCCCTAGCGGTCAGGCCACCAGAGCCAGCGCCCAGCAGAGAAAGGCAAAGGCCAGCTGTGGAGGGGAAAAGAGGGAAGAAGGCACCAGCCCCTCCTCAAAGCCAGCTTCCCTTGGTGATCTTTGGACTAATACAATATAGGTTCCCCCTGGTCAGCCTTAGCCCGCATGATGCTTTTGGCCTGAGGGGGCCTGAGACACGGAAGTCAGTGTCTACTAGCACCTCGTGTCTCACCTTGGCCACACAGTGCTTCCTTGAGATGGGATTTGACTCTCACAGAATGTCTGCAGTCCCTTGCAGCATTAGAATTTGCCAGCATTCCTTTCGGCCTAAAGCTCAGGTTTGGGATGAAGGGGAAGTTTCCAGCTGTGATGCTCTAACTTCCGTCCGCCTGTGTGTGTTTGTTCTCAGGAGCCCGAGCGGCAGTACATGCACATTGGCACCATGGTGGAGTTTGCCTTTGCCCTGGTAGCGAAGCTGGATGCCATCAACAAGCACTCCTTCAACGACTTCAAATTGCGAGTAGGTACGTTCTGCAGAGAGGTCTCGGTTTCAGCTGTGGCAAAGATGTGGAATAAGGAGTAAGTCACAGGCGACATTGATGATCCCTTCAGTGTTGGAGTAGAACAATTACAAATGCATCCCGTTGCAAGACTGGATGACAGAAGGAAGGACACTTTTGGACAAATTAGAAAAAGCACCCCTTTGATTGGACCTGGGCTGCCGGCACTCAGCCAAGGTCCCGTCCACAAGCACGGCACGCACAGCCTTGAGCTGTCGTGCATTGCTCATTCACTGTGAGACATCCACAGAGAGCAGCTGCGTTATTTTATGGGCCGTTGCCAATGAAACTGGGACCTGCCACTAACGATAAGATTCATCCATATTTCAGAGATGTAAACATGTTTTTTAAAAAAAAAAAAAAAAAAGTAGGTCTTAGAATTGTTGCAATACAGTCCCACCTTCCTGGGGCCACAAGTTGTAAGACCACCAAATGTGTGGTAGGTTCTGAAACAGTGACAGCTTTTCAGATTGTGTTCAAATCCTAGAGGAAAAAAAAAATGCAGCTTTCTTTATAATATTGTTTAAAAAAATAACCTTTAGGCCTGGTGCGGTGGCTCATGCCTATAATCCCAGCACTTTTGGAGGCCGAGGTGGGAAGATCACTTGAGTCCAGGGGTTTGAAACCAGTCTGGGCAACATGATGAGACCCCACCTCTACAAAAAATAAATTAGTTGAGCTTGGTGGTGCACGCCTGTGGTCCCAGCTACCTGGAAGGCTGACGCAAGAGGATTTATTGAACCCAGGAGGTTGAGGCTGTAGCAAGCCATAATGGTGTCACTGCAATCCAGCCTGGGTTACGGAGAGATCCTGTCACCAAAAAAAAAAAAAAAAATGTAACCTTTGCTTGGTTAAAAACAGAGGCTTCCTGATTTCTAAGTTGTTAACAGACTTTAAGTTGATTTTTTTTTTTTAGCATGTTTCATTACTTGCCTTTTACAAATTGTTATTTTTTTCAATGTGTGTTTTAAGTCATCAAGTCAAGACACAGCTGGGTTGCGATGTGTGTACAGTTACTTGCAACCATTCAGATTTCTAAGAGCTTCCTTGACCGTTTTATGGTTTTCTTGGCAACACATTTTGCTGCTTCTGAGAGTCAGTTTATATAAGAGCAGTTCAGGCAACAAATCACATCTGAATGGTTTTTAACACTCTCTTACATACAAATTTCAACTTTAAAAAGAAATCTAAATATTTAAAGCCATTTTCTTCTTTTGCTATGGGTATGTCCTGAATTTCATTTAAATCCAAAATATGCTACATCTCTTTCACAAATGAGATGTGTTTCTCTCTGCTTGTACTATTAGTTGTCAGTGTTTACTCATATTTTCCTTTTTTTTTTTTTTTTT
>NW_012115110.1:5171445-5171776 GCF_000951035.1 Colobus angolensis palliatus
GGACTACAGGTGCCCGCCACCACACCCAGCTAATTTTTTGTATTCTTAGTAGAGACGGGGTTTCACCGTGTCAGCCAGGACTGCCTGCTTTTATTCTGGCCACGCTGGCAGCTGATTAGATGGTGCCCACTCAGATTGAGGGTGGGTCTGCCTTTCCCAATTCACTGACTCAAATGTTAATCTCCTTTGTCTGCACCTTCACAAACACACTCAGGATCAATACTTTGCATCTGTCCATCCAATCAATTTGACATTTAGTATTAACTATCACGATGGGAGAATGACCTCTTCTATTATCAAACTTACAGAGACCAAAATAATATTGCCCTGC
>NW_012115110.1:5176086-5211941 GCF_000951035.1 Colobus angolensis palliatus
GCCTCAAAAAAAAAAAAAAAAAAATTTTTTTTAATAAATAAATAAATGAGGGAAAGCTTTGCCTAAGATTTACAATCAGCTGTAGCAGACTAAGCAGTTCAGCAGTCAGAAATTAAATCTCCAGAAATACCCTCATCAATCTACAGTCCAACTAATGCAGGAAGGTGGGGGTCCTGGACCCAGGAGAAAATGTAGGGGGAAGAATCAATTAGTGTCGGTATCCCTATTTCTATATCTATGGTCCTCCTTCCCCTGACTCCCAGAACATCCACGGTCTGGGCATTTGGAGTTCATGGGACAAGGAACCATCCTGCCTGTTAAACTGGAGCTGGCAAAGAGCCTTGGCTTGTTCTTGATTAGAGAAGTTGATTAATCTTTTGAAAAGCTTCAGCTCCTGACAGCAGAAGCCATATCCACCTTCCACACAGGGTCAAAGCTCAGATGTAGACATGGAATCGCCGTGGTTTTATAATTGCAGTTATTAAAAGGGGGAGGTCCGCACAGCGTCTGTCACCTCTGTAGTTAGCAGTGGCCCAGGGCCCCTGCTCACCTGGGGGAGAAACACTTCCTCAACCTCCACCCCCCAGGCTCAAGAAATCCTCCTGCTTCAGCCTCCTGAGTAGCTGGAACTACAGCCATGCGCCTCGTGCCACCACACCTGGCTAATCTATATGTGTATATATATGTGTGTGTTTATATATATATGTGTGTGTGTGTGTGTGTGTGTGTGTGTGTGTGTATTTGGTATCTAATGCCTAGATAACCCAGGGTCCAGGAAACCTTGGACAAGAACTGGGCCAGCTGGGCTGAAGAGAGCTGGCTTCAAGCATGGCTCCAGCGACCTGGTGGTTAAGTTTCCTTAGAGGACACAGTGCGTGAGCAGGCTTATGTCACCCGGGACTGACCTTCCTCACTCTGATGAACGCTGAGCAGTCAAGCCCAGCTTCAAGGGGGCCAAGAACCCAAGCAGCAAGAACTAACAGGCTTTCCAAGGCTCGCCTGCAGCCTGGCTGTGTGTCCCTTCCCCTTCCTGTGGGAGAGCTCGGTTGCTTTCCCGCTGATGGCCCTGGCATTTTCTCCAAGTGGGAGGTGCTCAGGGACCCCTTCAGTCTTCTCTGTTCTACCCTCAACTTTTCCCCTAAGTGCCAGTCATCTTCCCATAACAGTTTCCCCAGATTTGTATCCCATCAAAATCTCATTCTCACACACGTCAGGACTCTTTCTTAATGCTGACATAGATGGGATCCCTCGCCAGCAGCAATGCACATTTGGGATAGTCCTTTGGAAAGTGGTTTAGAAATGACAGTCATCACCACAAACATGAAAACGTGTTCTTCCTGAATTCAGCAGGCTCGCCAGTGGGGATGCTATCCAAGGCAATGAGCCTAAAGGTGGGAGACGGCCATGTGCCCGGAGCCTGCTGTGGAGTTGGGGGAGTCGGGGCCTCGGGAGAAGACTCCATAGAGCCACCCACCTGCCTTTGGGGCCTGTGTCTGCCACCTGCTCCCTGTGTGAGGCCACTCCCTCGGCCTCCTGGCCTGAATGCCCTGAGAATGAGAGGAGCGCGTGTATCTGTAAAGCACTGAGAACAGCACGGGGGAGTGGAAAGTGCCCTGCTGATGTGGCTGCGGGGATAGATGTGCTTGTTCTTTCAGCACAGAATCAGGGCAAACCCTAAAGTCCAACAGTGGCAGAATAGCCAGTGGCATACATCCATGTAGTGCAGCCATTTAAAATAAAAACATTTGCTTCAAAATCAACATTTACTCTAAAACTCTTGGGAAATAGTATAGTAATCATCTCTTGCCTAAAACTGTATAGCAACACAGAAAAACCACTGCATTATGTTTAGTTTTGATGTTGTTGTTGTTGTTGTTGTTGTTGAGACAGGGTCTCCCACTTTTGCTTAGGCTGGAGTGAAGTGATGCTATCTGAGCTCACTGCAACCTCCACCTCCCAGGCTCAAGGGATCCTCCTGCCTCAGCCTCCTGAGGAGCTGGGTCTACGGCCATGTGCCATGCACCACCACACCTGGCCAATTTATATATATATTTGGTAGAAATGGAATTTCACTATGTTGCCCAGACTGATCTCAAACTCCTGATCTCAGTCCACCTGCCTTAGCCTCCCAAAGTGCTGGGATTACAGGTGTGAGCCATTGCACCTGTAATCCTTTAGTTTTTTAAAGCATACACATTTTATCTTATGCAAAATGATAAGTGGTCATGTAAACATGAATCAAGGTCTAGAAGATAAAAGAGGACAGATATTTTAACATTTTTGAGTAGGAAAAATAAGAGGAATTATTTTTCTTTGCTTTAGAATTTTATGAGTTGGGCTCATGTTTGTTTAATAACGATGATTCAAGAATGGTCCTATGAAACCATCCTGTTTAGACAGTAGCCATGGCCGGGTGTGATGGCTCATTCCTGTAATACCAGCACTTTGGGAGGGCAAGACAGGTGAATCTCCTGAGCTCAGGAGTTTGAGACCAGCCTGGGCAACATGGCAAAACTCTGTCTCTACCAAAAATACAAAAACATAGCCAGGTGTGGTGGCGTGTGCCTGTAGCCCCAGCTACTTGGGAGGCTGAGGTGGGAGGATCGCTTGAACCCGGGAGGTGAAGGTTGCAGTCAGCCAAGATTGCTCCACTGCACTCCAGCCTGGGGCGACAGAGCACGACTTCATCTCAAAAAAAAAAAAAAAAAAAAAGGACAGTGGCTGTAAGATGAATCTTGCTAACTCATCTCTGATGTGGCACAGGTATTAACCATGGACCTGTGATAGCTGGTGTGATTGGAGCTCAGAAGCCACAATATGATATCTGGGGCAACACCGTCAATGTGGCCAGTAGGATGGACAGCACCGGAGTCCTGGACAAAATACAGGTAATGCAGTGTACAGTCTGCGCTGCCTTCATCAACCATGTCTATTCTCTTGGGATCCATAAATAAGTATAATAAGGATACTAATATATTAAAACAAAGGAAAAAAGTAAACCTCGAAATTTACTTAAATCTTTTGGAGAACAATTTTTGGGGAAATGTCAGTGTCTGCATTGACTGTTAACAACAACAAAATTCTAACAATATAAAGGCTATTGCATTTGTGGAAATAAATGATCTAGCAGCAACCAGCATGATGGCACAACAGCCCTGAGTGTTTGGTATGGGAGTGGTGCCCTCTTCCACCTTTATTACTTCTCCTGGTGCCAATACCTTGAACAGGACTTTGCAAGCGAGAGGGATCATGCATCCAAAACCAGACACAACCCCCTACCTTCTTCTCTCAAGCTGAATTGGGATGAGGGGAAGTGGTAGGCTGGGGAGAGGTCGGAGATGAAATAGAAGGTTGATATGAATGGCAATGCTGAAATCCACCCAAGGAGGAGAAAGGAAGGTGTGACAAATGAAAAGCAGTGGTTGGAGAAAACTAAAATTATTTTGTATGACTATTTCCATTGCTCATTAAATCAATTATAATCGTGGTTAAAGTAACTATGTTACAATAGCACTAATAATATCATATTTTTAAAAGTATTTTAAAATCATGAAAAGATAATAGAAAAAAAAATCTGTTATTAAAGCTATGCTGAAACTAGTCTAATCTTCTCATGCAACTGCTCAGTTGATGACGCTGAAACTATCCCCCAAGCTACAAAAGAGCAGTGGTTCAGCCCAGGTTGACAGTGACGGAATATTCCGTACCCACATCCTGTGCTCCTCCCACGTGCTGTGGAGACTGCTCAGTTGCCCAGCTAGAACAAGAATCGTGGGGCGTTTTGGCAGCCTAGTCTAATCATTTCCTGATGGTACCAAGGCTTCCAGGACTTTCTGCATAAACATCGCTAGCCACTTCCGATGCCCAGGGATACTCCAGCAATCCTGGACAACCCCGGTTCTTCTCTTGGCAGGGAAGAGAGGCCTGCCTCTACCAAGGACTCACTTTCCCACCTGCAGGCCAGCCCATGTCCCCAACACAACACCCGGAACAGTCCAAAGATTTGTGGCAGTTTTTAATATGCTTTCCAGCTCCCCAAGAAGCTTTCAAGCACTTGGGATAAGTATCAAAGGCAATTTAAGTGAGGCAGGTCATGGAGAGTGCTGCCTCCTGGAGATCGTAAATCTGCTAGAGGTTGATGGTTGAAATGAGTTTGAGCTCATGTGTGTCTCAAAGAGGATATTGGGCTTCATAAAGCTCCATGTGACTCAGGGCAGGTGAGCCACCTGCACCGGCTCCATTGCCTCTGATCCCTGGAGGGAAAGAAGACCAGTTTCTGCCTGTCAGTAGGGAGCCATGTTTGTAGACCTGCGTTTGCTTCCCTAGCATGGGAGCTGGAAGGGCTGCATTTGGGTGGGTTTTTAAACCCGAAGGTGCGGCTTGCTTCCTCACTCCAGTAAGCTCTCTTTTCCATTTATGTGCAAAAAATAGTGGTGAGATGCCAGGAAAATAAAAAACGATGCCCAGACCATGAATAAGCTTCTCCCAAGCCTGAGGAACAGGTTCTTTTTATTAAAGGGCATTTAACTCCCAGCATGCTTGCTAGCCTGGAAACCCCGAGAACAGCAGAGCAAGCCCACTTAGCAACCCTGCAGGCCTCTTCTAGGCCTGGAGGCATAGAAACCAGCGTGCCTCGAGATGGACAGCTTCTTCCTCCCGGTTTCCCGTTAATCATGTGGCGCTGATCGGCGGGTGGTCTGGCATGATGAACACCAGTGGATAGTTTTAAAATGCCAGTGACATTAGCACCAGGAAATACCTCAACAGTTAACCCCAAAGCACCAAAAGATTGGTTTGTTCTCTAGATGGAAGGCCACTCGTCCAATAACCACAGAATTTGCAAACCTGAGTTTCTTGGTTTTCTTCATCTTCTTTCGGTTCTTATCCAACACACAAAGCACTCCCTGGGTTCCTGCCCTCCTCCCAGGGTTTGGGCCGGACCAGAGCAGCAGGACATGGGCATCTGGCACCTGTGCCTCCCTTTCCTTTCCGCTCTGCTCATCAGGGTCCCGAGGACCCACACGTGGGCCTTGTGCTAGGGGCTGTCCTTCCATGACATTGCAGAAAGGTGGATGATTCTTCCATAGCCAGTCCTTGACACCTGTGCATGGAGGATTCGCCCTGGTTCTGGGTGTCCCTGGATGCTGTCCTGGGCTCTCATGAACACAGCCCCTCATGGTTTCCTTGTACTTCTGCCTCTGCCCCCACAGCGGCATCTGCCCTCAAGGCCCCTCTCAGTCTCCAAGCCCAAGGAGGCTGGAGCTTTGCTGTTGACACGGCCCCCACCTTTGCACCTTCCCTGGGCCACACCACTACCAAAATTGTGCCATAACACCCCTGTTTGCCATCACAACACTGCTGTGTGCCGTGACAATGCTACGTGCCAGAACAACCCCGCCCTATTCCATAACACTTCTGTGGGCCATCACAACACTGCTGTGTGCCACGACAATGATGCTGTGTGCCATGACAACACTGCCGTGTGCCATAACAATGTTACCATGTGCCATGACAACACTGCCACGTGCCATAACAATGCTGCCGTGTGCCACGACAATGCTGCTGTGTGCCACGACAACACTGCTATGTGACAGAACAACAGTGCCATGTGCCATAACAAACACTGCTGTGTGCCGTAACACCGCTATGTGCCAGAACAATGGTGCCCTGTGCCATAACAATACTGCTGTGTGCCATAACAACACTGCCATGTGCCATAACAACGTTGCCGTGTGCCATAACAAACACTGCTGTGTGCCGTAACACCGCTATGTGCCAGAACAGCGGTGCCCTGTGCCATAACAATACTGCTGTGTGCCATAACACTGCTGTGTGGGTTGCAAGCTGCCCAGCCCTGCCATACCCACCTGGCACAGATTTGTCACTCCAGTGCTGGAGGTGGCCAAGGTCTCACAGGTGCCCTTGTTACAGCCGTGCCAGGTGCCTTCTCAGATGGAGCGGGAGGAGATTGCTCCTTTGTGCCTTATGTTTCCAAAGCAGCATTACCAGGGCTTTCTGTCTGTCCAAACTCAGACACCAGCTAGGGGAGACTGGGTGGAGGACCAGGTAGCCAACAGAGGGGTCTTCCCCGGCCTCAGACCACACCTGTGTGCCTCACTGGTTCTCTGCTTTTGCAGCTCCTCCACACTCAGGCAGCCCAAGCACAGGCAGGCGTGGGCCCGCAGTCCCAGACAAGGTGTCCTAGGGAAGGCGCAGCACACGCTGAAGCTGAGAGAGAGCGCAGGGCTCAGTATGGGACAGTGCATCTCCGCTGAGGAGGAAGCCGGGAGCCAGCAAGTTCACTGCCATCCAACCGGCAGGGCCTGGACATGGTTCGGCAGCCGGGGCCCTTGCCTGTCGGTGCAATGGCAGGAAATAAGTGATCCTGTCAAGCCTGCAGCCTGCAAGAGGGGCTGCCCTCCTTAGCCCCCCGTTTCAATGCAGTGAAGTGAGGAGACCTTTGAGACTCGACTGGGAGCGTCATGCTCGTGCGGACACCGGTGCCAATTCCCACAGTTCTCCCAGTTTTACCCCTTCACTCACAGGCATCAAACCTGACGGACGCGACCCCTTGCGGGAGTTGAGAGTGCTCCTTCTCAGGGGGTTCCTCCCATCGACACTGAAATTGAGTGTTAATGTTTATTATTTCATGAAAGGACATTCATGACAATTTATGAACATCATCCAGAATCCCACCACTCCAGCCTGTTTTGGTTTACTCTGTTTTTCCCAGGTCTCTTCAGTGTGAATACATAACACCATGTGGTTGAAAGCATAGCCTGGATCCAGGCTCAATTCCTTTTCTGGGTGAAATGGTTCGATATTGTCTCATCCACGATAGCATCATCGTAGCACCGCAGTTTACTGGAGTTACTTGAAGTTTAGGTTGTTTCCAATTTTTCACTATCCCTGCGCTGAATTAAAGAGCATTGTCCTTTACAACCTTTCTTTCTTGTGGATTACTCTCACTGTTCGACTGACTTCTCAGGAGTGGAATTCCTGGGTTGAAGAGCATGGCGCCTTTCTTCGGCTCTTCATCCTTGAGTCAGATGGGTTGTATCAATGTAGGTACTAACTAAGCCCGTTTTCCCGTGTTCCTGTGCCTTCTAGGTCACGGAGGAGACAAGCCTCGTCCTGCAGACCCTCGGATACACGTGCACCTGTCGAGGAATAATCAACGTGAAAGGAAAGGGGGACCTGAAGACGTACTTTGTAAACACAGAAATGTCAAGGTCCCTTTCCCAGAGCAATGTGGCATCCTGAAGAGTCACCTTCATTTTGGCAAGAAGACTGTATTTTCAGGAAGGTATCATACACTTTCTGACTGCAACTTCTGTCCCTTGTTTTCGATGTGCGTGCTCTGTCTGTCCTATGGAGCCTCTGCAGACTCGTTCCCGTGACCCAGTGGCATACCGTTTGGTGTCTGACGTGTGCCCAGATCGTTCTGCCACTTGCACTGTGCTTGCTCCTAAGCAAAAGGGAAAAGGAGCGTGCGTGATAGAAGAAAAGCATTGAGAGAACTAACAAAGAGGAGAGAGGTGAAACACACACATTCTTAAGGCAATAAAACTAGGGGGTGTATATTATCTTCTGGTGCATGTTCTTTTCTGGAAAATACGGTAGCTCGCCAACCGCATCTGCTCGTCTGACACTCAAACACGCAGTATTCGTGAATAAGTTGATTCTGTCCCTCACATGGAGTCTGTGCTCACCCATTGTCTCATTGCCAGTGGTGTCCAAGGGCCCCCGTTGGGACCCACGGCTCTCGTCCCTCTGCTCCATGTGTCTCATGCCAGCAGCACGTTGCCATCCGTCACCAGAGTTAGTCTTCACAGCCTAGGACCAGTTTTGTACCAAACTCGTCTGATGTTTTGATGCCATTTGTCTTTTGTAAAGTGAATTCATTAAAAGTTTGATGTACTTTGATTTACAGCGCCTGCATCTTTTATTTTCCTGTCTTCTTTCTTCTGTGGTTTGCTCCAGAATTAAAGTGTGTTTTCCATCCATTCTCCCTTTTGACACAGTTGTTTCGGAAAGAGCTCTCCAGAAGTCAATGTTGAAATGTAATTCAGATTAGGACACGGTGTGTGACGCAGATAATTGGTGACTCAGCTCCCTGGAAAGCAGGCAAGCATGTTGAATGTATCTAGTGGTCTGCTTTTAATTTGGGCGTCTCTAGAGAATGCTTTCAGGGAAAAATACTTTCATAGTAAAAAGATTCTCTGCGAGCAACAGTGCCCCCTCCGTCCACTATGCTCCTGTCTACAGGAATGTTTTGCTAGACCTGACAGAAATAGACTGTAAAAGAATAATGTGGAACCAGCTATGCAAATCAGTCTCACAATAGCGTGAACTAACTGAGAGAAGTACTAAGTCCCACAAACTGCCTGTGAAGTCTGAGAAGGCTAAAGAAGACACACAGCCAACGTTCATGCACTTTGAAAGACAGAAGATCTTGAAGAATTTGTTCTTGTAAATCCAATACAAGTTGTTTGGTACTTATAATATAAAGAAATCATACTTTGCCAAATAGTGAAAAGTAGAGCAATTATGTGTAATCTAATGTTTAAAAGCAAAACTGCAAATTGTAGCCCAGTTGGTCAAACTTGTTTTCTTTTTATAGCTCGTGGCAGGCATCTGTAAGAGGTAGAGGACCCAGATGATCTCTTAGGAAGCCTTTTATTCGTGGAACTTGAACTTGAAGCACAAGTTCCTGGTTTGATTCCTGGCTCTGATTTTTTACCAGCTGTGTAACTTTGAACACATCTCTTAGTCCCGCTTAGGAGTACTTTCCTTATTGGCAACTCATGGAATCGCTAGTGATTAAACGAGGCAATGACTGTGAGAGAGCCTGGCAGGGCCTGCACATTCACAGCACAGGCACAGCTGCTGTGCCAGGACTGTGACTCATTCCCAGTAAAAGGCACTTATCGAAGCTGATAACCGTCCTTTATCACTGAAGTGTGAGTAGAGCATGACTTATTTAGTATTCCGCCTCAGTGGGGAGTTTTTTGATCCTGTAATCACAGCTCAGCATTGGCCTTAATATCCCTAGATCTCCAAAAACCGTGGTTGAAGCAAGGGCTTTTCTCTTTCCTCTAATCGAAATCTGGACTAGGATGTCGTAGCATTTCTATGAGCTCAAACTGGCCATGGTGTAGAATGTGTAAGGATGAGCAGCAGGTGTGCCTCGTGGGTTGCTCCTGTTACATCCTGCTACACTCATCCGCAGGTCTCCTTGGGTAACCTACCTTGAGTGAACACCCCCAGCTTGGTGGTCCACCAAGTTCTCATAAACAGAGTCCCTCTCATACCCCCATGCGGTGCACTGAACTTGGGTTTGTGCTAACAAGAACTCAAAAGGAGAATTGTGCTCTCCCAAAGCCATATCACCAGTCTTACCAAACAATAGGCTTTTAAAAGCATTCAGAGTCATTGTCAGAATCCACTGTGGGAAGCTTTGTGTGCACCTGGGCCCTTCTAGGTGTGGTCGCATAGCAGCAGCCTTAGCATCCCCTGGGAACTTGTCAGAAATGCAAATTCTCAGGCCCCAGCCTGAAGGAGGACCCTGAATCTGAGATCCCCAGGGCGGGGGCCCAGCACAATTGCTATTTAGTGAACAGGTTCTCCAGGTGATTCTGATCCCTGATCAAGCTTGAGACCTCCCTCCCTCCCCAATGTTTTTGCAAATGAGGAAACTGGGGCAGAGTCATTCAGGCACACGTGTTCAGAGTTCCACAGTTGATTAGCAGTTGAGGCCAGGCTAGAATGGAAAACTGCCTGTTCCCTGAATCTAGAAGAGCATTACTCCTGCTCAAAGCTCCTTAAAGCTCTGGGCAGCTGAAAGCATCCCTGTGAGCAAAAATGCCAGGCAGAAAACTGGCAGTGCATCGCTCATCAGCCCAGGTCCCAGTGCCGTTGGTTTCAAGAAAAAAATCTCTCCCCAGTGCTCTCCTTAAAGTCTTACAGGAAACTTCTCATGGAAATTGCCTCCAGTCCAGTTACCTAAAAACCCCAGTGCTTTACATATCTGTTTAGAAGTGTCTAAGTTTTGTCATCAATCCACGATGTTATTCTTCCTTCCCAACTCACTGTGCTCCTAAAGGCAGCAACCATTCATCTTTCCTTTGCTCTGAATACACTGAATGACCAGGTAACATCATCAGGCCGGGTGCAGTGGCTCACACCTGTAACCCCAATATTTTGGGAGGCCGAGAAGAGAGGATCACTTAAGCCCAGGAGTCTGAGACCAGCCTGAGCAACATAGTGAGACCCCACCTCTACAAAAAAAAAATAAGAAAATTAGCTGGGCATGGTGGCACGTGCCTGTAGTCCCAGCTACCTGGGAGGCTGACGTGGGAGGATCACTTGAGTCCAGGAGGTGTAGGTTGCCGTGAGCCTTGATTATACCACTGCACTCCAGCCTGGGTGACAGAGCAAGACTCTGTCTCACCAAAAAAAAAAAAAAAAAAAAAAAAAAAAAAAAAAAAAAAAAGAAAAAGAAAAAAGAAAAGAAAAAGAAACACAATTGCCCAGTGATGAAAATTTATAAACCAAAACAATCCATTAATATACGAATATATTATCTTATGTGTGATGAGTTTAACAAGCATTCATGCATTGGCTTTAAATGATAAACATTGGGATACCAAGAGAAATACACTTAATTTCCTCTTACAAATGTGAGAGCTTTTGAAATCTTGGCCAATTACAGCCCTGCCTTTTGAAAGTCAGTATGTAGTAGAAGGTGAAGGGAGTAAGGTCTGACTTAAAGTAAATGAAAATAATTTAGTTTGACATTAATTTATTACAGTCACTTACAGATGCCTTGTCTTTGTTGAAATCAAGTCTGAATAATGAATAATTTATAAATATTTCTATAACCCAAACTTTATATATTTTCTATTATGTTACTATAAATATGGTATAATGCACCCAAAGGCATTCGAAATAAACTACTGCCATTTGTTTGAAATAAATAAAAGACACCTACACTGAAAAATTGTTTTCAAAAAAATAAAGAAATATTTAGGAGTCACTCAACCTTGAAATTGCCGGCAATTCAGTGTCATTTATTTTTAGAGAATCCTCTTTGCATATTCAAAACAATAAAACCAGTGATGGAGCAATCAGCATTGAAATTAATTAGGCCACCTGCCCATTCACTGATAAACTGTGGGAATTTAATCATGGTAGATGAGAGATGATTTCTTCCAAGGAGTCCATTCATTAAAAACGTAGCTGATACCTTAACACTTGGGTAAGTTTCAAATTATCCCCAGAGTAAATATTTCCAACTTAGGTTAAAAGCGACTGCTTCCAAAAAGAAGACTGTTTAAAGTCAAGTCATTGCTGTGAAGACGGGGCACTGGGTGCCTGTATGTGTACTCCGGCAGCTCATTGCCTCCCACATGAATTCTAGGTTTGGAAATTCCACTTTAAAGATGAGGAAATGTCTGCTCATACAGATGATATGACTTGCCCTAGAACACAAATCTAGAAAGTGCAGCAGCCAGAATTTTACCCAAGTTTGTTGAACACCGAAATCTAGTCTCTTCCCACGACTGGCCCTCTCTCCCTGAGCGGTAACAGTGACCACTGCTGGCCACCAGGGCCACCCATCCTTACTAGGGCTCCTGGTCCCAACTGCACTAAATTCTGTTATTTGTGGCTCAGACCTCTGGAAAAACAAAAATGGAGTTTCTAGAGTTCAGTTGTGCCAAAAGACAATTGTCATTATATCTCCTCCTGGAGAAGGGAATATGGCAGGGTTGCTTGTGTTACCAGGCAGCAGGAGTTCCCATAACTCTTCGGAAAAGTAACTGCACCTCACTCCTGTGACTGCCTCCCCAAAGAATCCTAGCAAATGTAGAGAGCCGATGACAAAAACCAACCCAACCATTACCAAGGGGGAACAAAGTTTTCATTTTATGCAGGTGCTCACAGTGAATCGGTCTCCAGTATCATTTGATCAAAAATAATTCCAGCTGAAAATCATCACACCAGAGACTCTTCACAGGTACTGAAGGTGTTTTTGGTCAGGCTCCTAACCACAGCAACCTGAGGGAAGCTGCTGACGTTCATGTGTCCCACTGTAGAGATGCAGCACAGGCATAGCCAAGCTCCTAGGTGTCACGGGAAGGGGAAAGAGGGCTCCAGACGCCACCTTCTTGCTGTGCAATCTTGCCAGCCCACAGGGTATCGCGACATACCCTGTGGACCACAGGGATGCTTCAGGCTGGAGCAATGTGCCCAAAGCCTGGTGCCTTGAGGCTGGGAATGTCGTTCTTCCTGTAGAAGTCAGCCTGCACGTGGTTGACGCGGCCGAAGTCCCGGTTTAGGGGTTCAATGGGCTGATTGATGCGCTTCCCATAGACAGAAGACGTCAACACTCCAACCGGCCTCTCCTGTTCCTGGTGAAAGTTATCAAAGCACATAGTCAGCACCACTGCATTCGCCAGCACAGCTCACCCATACATCCATCAGCCTGGTCCCGGGAGCTTTACCTACCCGGAGCTTTACCTACAACCTCTGCCTCCCGGGTTCAAGCCATTCTCCTGCCTCAGCTCCCCAAGTAGCGGGTCCCACCACAGTAGACCAAGAGGGGACCTCCACGCTGAAGCCAGCGGCTTCACAGGGAAGTAGCCTATGGCGGGGAACCATTGAATTTGCTAGAAAGCTGGCTGGTGTATTCAATGAACATGTTGGGAAACTGTGCCGGACCATTTGCTCTACCTGTCTGTCTCTGTGCTCTTCCTGGTCATTTACCCGCCCCTGCTGCTGCTAGTCCCCTCCCACCACCCAGATCCTGGCTCAGATGTCCAGGTCCTCCCTGACCCCACCTCTCCCCAGCTCCCTGCTCATTCCTCTCACTTTCCCTCTCTCACATCCTCATATGGCTTCCTCTTCCCACATACCACTCACCCCCACCCACATACCACTCACCCCCACCCACATACCACTCACCCCCACCCACATACCACTCACCCCCACCCACATACCACTCACCCCCACCCACATACCACTCACCCCCACCCACATACCACTCACCCCCACCCACATACCACTCACCCCCACCCACATACCACTCACCCCCACCCACATACCACTCATCCCCACCTAGAATTTGCTCATTTCTTTTTTTCTTCTCTTTCTTTTTTTCTTTTTTTGTTTTGTTTTTTTGTTTTGTTTTGTTTTGTTTTTTTGAGATGGAGTCTTGCTCTTGTCGCCCAAGCTGGAGTGCAATGGTGCGATCTCGGCTTACTGCAACCTCTGCCTCCCGGGTTCAAGCCATTCTCTTGCCTCAGCCCCTCAAGTAGCTGGGATTACAAGCGTGCACCACCATGCCCGGCTAATTTTTATATTTTTAGTAGAGACGGGGTTTCCCCATGTTGGCCAGGCTAGTCGGGAGCTCCTGACCTCAGGTGATCCGCCCACCTTGGCCTCCCAAAGTGCTGGGATTACAGACTTGAGCCACCACACCCAGCCCATGATTTCTTTGCCTTTACTTTTTCTCTCTTCCTTCGGGAATGGCAGCTCTGAGAGGATGGAGCTTTTTTCTGAAAAACTATGTGCCACAGTTTTCTCCTGAGGAAAACACTAACTTTGCATCAACTTACAAGGCACCACATGTGCTGCTTATGGTGGCTTCATAACTAAACTTGGAAGAAATGTTCTCGTGTGCACAATTTGAGCTCTGCAAGACCAACTTTTCTGGAAAAATTATGAAAGTCTGGACTCAGCGGTTAAGCAGAGACTTGTTTTATCTGTTGAAGGGAACGTCTTAGCTTTGCTGTCCTTAAATTTTTAAATTCTAAAGAACCAAACAACAATATCAAGAAAAATACTCAATGACATGACTGAATACAGGGAACTATAAGAGTACCTTAGCCTTAGCTTCTTGGCACAAAAAGATAGAGGACAGCTGCATCAAGAAGATTACATAAAGCAACTGAGGACAATATTAAATATATATGTGTATGTGCACATATACACACACATGCATGTACATACCTATGCACACACATGTACAAGCATACAATATACACATATATGCATGATATATATACATTCATACATATACACACATAATATATACACATCCACATACATATGCACGTATGCATGCATCTATACACACATTTACACACATTCACAAGCAGACACACACACATGTACACACATATACACACATATATACATACATACACATGCATATACACACACATGCACATGTATATACACACAGTTACACATATGCACACACATAAACATATGTACAATATATACAAATATACACATCTGTATATACATATACACACATATATACATACACACATGTACATACATGTATGCCTATATACATGCATACACATATACACATACAGTCATGTGCCATATGACATTTAACTCAATGATAAATCGCATATATGATGATAGTCCCTTAAGGTTATAATATTAAGTTGGTGCAAAAGTAATTGCTGTTTTTGCCATGAAAATGGCAAAATCTAATACAACTAAAAAATTTCTATCACCTAAGGATGTCATAACTGTTGTCATGTCGTAGTACATCACATTCCTCATGTGTTTGGGTGATGCTGGTGAAAATAAACCCACTGGGCTGCCAGTCATATAAAATATAACACAAACAATTATGTATAGCTCACAGTACTTGACAATAATAATAAATGACTATGTTACTGGTTTCTGTATTTATTATACTTTTTATCGCTATTTTAAGAGTGTACTCCTTCTACTTATTTTTAAAAGTTAACTGTAAAACAACCTCAAGCAGGTTCTTTAGGAGGTATTCCAGAGGAGACATTGTTAGCCTAGGAGATGACAGCTCCACGTGTGTTGCGTGTCATTGCCTTTGAAGACCTTCCAGTGGGACGAGGTGTGGAGGTGGAAGGCAGTGATACTGACGATCCTGACCCTGTGGAGGCCTAGATTAAGGTGTGTGTTTGTGTCTTAGTTTTTAACCAAAAACTTTAAAAGCTTAAAAAAATTAAAAATAGACACCTTATAAAGATCTAAAGAAAGAAAATATTTTTGTACAGCTGTACAATGTGTTTGTGTTTTAAGCTAAGTGTTACTTTATAAAAGAGTCCAAGTTTTTAAAATTAAAAAGTTTATAAGGTTAAAAAGTCACAGCTAAGGTTAATGTATTATTGAAGAAAAAAATTTTAAATAAATGTAGCGTAGCCAAAGTGCACAGTGCTTACAAAGTCTACGGTGGTGCACAGTCATGGCCTAGGCCTTCACATTCACTCAGCACTCACTCACTGACTCACCCAGAGCAGCTTCCAGTCCTGCAAGCTTCATTCATGGTAAGTGCCCACACGAGTGTATCATTTTTTATTTTTATACCATATTTTTACGGTACCTTTTTATGTTTAGATACAAAAACACTTACCATTGTGTTATAATCGTTTACAATATTTTATACTGTAACACGCTGTACAGATTGGTAGCCTAGGAGAAACAAGCTGTACCATATGGCCTAGGTGTGGAGTAGGCTATGCTATCTAGGTTTGTGTTAAGTATACTCTGATGTTCACTCAACGACAAAATCGCCCAGCAATGAATTTCTGAGAATGAATCCCTGTTGTTAAGCAATGCATGACTGTACATACGCTCCCCACCACACACACACGCACGTGCACACACACACACGTACAAGCATACCTCAGAGATATTGCAGGTTTGCTTCTAAACCACGGCAATACATATCACTATTAAGTGAGTCATGCAAATGTTTTGGTTTTCCAGTGCATATACAAGTTACGTTTACACTATACTATAGTATATTAAGTGTGCAATAGCATTATGTCTGAAAAATGTACAGATCTTAATTTGTAAATACTGTATTGTAAAAAAATGCTGACACAGAGATAGGAAGTGGGTACACGCTGTTGGAAAAATGGGACCAATAGACTTACTTGACATAAGGTTGCCACAAACTTTCAATGTGTAAAAAAATACAGTCTCTATGAAGCCCAATAAAGTGAAGTGTAATACAACTAGATATGCCTGTATAAAGTTTTGTTAATCTGCTGACAACTTGTTAACATTCTGTCTTAATATTACCTCTTCATTAACATGAAGTCTCAGGCTTTTTGCATGTTCTCTGTCATCTCGGTGCAACTTCTGATCATAATCTAGTCGCCTCTTAAAAACACAGTCATAGAGGGAAATAATTCCTGTCTAGGAAAAAAAGAGAAAGAGAGCCGTGGGTTAATTTGAAGGCTGGGTCATTGAGGCCTGATGGAGCACGGATGCCAGTTCTTTCCCAAGGGAGGCTGGAGGTGCGTGTGGTGAGTATGTGATAGGAAAGGTCACCTCACCAAGCAGAACCGGCTGTGATGTGGAGCAGGGAGAAGCCCAGCCCTCAGCAGCAAGAGAAGGTTGTTAAGAGGCCCAGGATGAAGTAGGGACATTTTCATGGCACTTCTCAACTTTCTCCTCCCTTGTTGAGACAGGTGGTTCCCCAAGCTCTTTTGCTGTCTGACTCCATTGCTAGAGCTCAAACTTTAAAATAAAAATTTGTCTTAGTCCATTCAGGCTGCTATAACAAAATAACATACAGACTGGGTGACCTCTAAGCAACAGCAGTGTATTTCTCACAGTCCTGGAGGCTGCGAGGTCCAAGTTCAAGGCCCTGTGAGACTGGGCGTCAGGTGAGGGCCCTATTTATGATTCATAGATGGTGTCTTCTCCCTGTAGCCTCACATGCTGGAAAGGCAAACAAGCCTCCTCAAGCTTCTTTTATAGGGGCACTAATTCCATTTATGGGAACTCTACCCTCAGGCCTAATCCCCTCCCAAAGGCCCCGCCTCCCAATACAACCACATTGGGGGTGAGGCTTCAACATATTAATCTGGGGAGACACAAACATTCAGACCATAGCAAAAGCACATCTCTAAGGTTATACATGTGTGTACTTTTCCTTCATTTCTACTTGTCTTCTCAAATTTTCTATAATAAGCTTGAGCTTCTTTGAAAAACAAACAATACCTACATACTAGGATAATGAAACTTAACAGAAGTCATCTTTTAAGTCACTAGTGCAGGAGCCAAGGGCAGACGTCTTCTTTGCCTTCTGAAAGTTGCCTGAAAATCAACTGACAGAAGGGAGATTAAAAGAAGAAAGGGCATACACATTTTTATGAATGTGCATGGGGGACATCTCAGGGTGATTACCCCACCACACCATGGGCTACAGATGCTTGCACAGCCTTCTTCAAATGAGAAAGGAAGATGGGGAAATGTGGATGATTTGAGGGAGGTAGTAAGTTATTTTTAGCAGGATACAATGGTCTGGGAGAAAGTCTGTTGGGCCCACAGAGCAGACGATGGTCTGTGACGAAAGTCTGTCCAGGTGTCTTAGCAGACTTCAACCTGCCTTCCCATGATGTGAGTGCAGTTAATGAAAACTCAGGGAAGGTACCAGGGGTCACTGTTTTCTTCTTTGGTGAGTCCAGACTTTAGGCAAATAAGTGAACTTTAGAGATCAACTTCACCACGTGCTTTGGGAGAGACAAACAATGGAGAGACAGGAGCCAGGGCCGGGGGTAGGGGTGGTCAGAGAGACTGTGAGCCTTCTTTTCTTGAGGCCAGAGTGTCAGAGTGCCATATTTTGGTGTATTGGTTCCTGAACTCTAACACTAGCCAAGAGTCAGTCTGTCTATGTGCAAACCCCTCTCTTGAAAGATAAAAGTATTTTTTCTTTAATCATATGTGATAAGTGTGACACTTGGTAATCCATAAATATATGAATACATATATTATATATAATATACACGTATATATCATATGTATGTAATTTATATATACACACCACTCTGATGTATTAGAAAATGACCCATTAACAAAGCTATCATCTGTATTATCTCCATTTTATCATCCCAACTTTTTCGGAATACAAAAGAAAATCTTCCTTGTTCGGTATCTAGTAAAAGAAAAAAGAAGGCGTGTGTTAGCTGGTCTTTAATCTTCACCTTGTCATGCCATTCGTTATTCCAGCTGCCTTAAATTTTCCAGCAGCAAACTCAGACATGTCTCTGTGGGATTTGGGAGCATTAGGTCTCTAGCTTATGCTTGGTTGGTTTTGTTTTCCCCGTTAGTGATGCTAGAGTGATTCCCTCCAACAGGAGGATACAGAGGTGGAAGTAGGCACTGAAAGGATGCAAGACTTCTATATAGTATGTTGGAAGACACGTAATGCCCACTCACAGTGACTGCAGGAACTCGGCACTTTGGCCAGTAATAGGAATAACTAGATCATAACGTAGCTTTGGCCAATCCTTAGCAAATCATTCACAGATCATCTGTCATGTGCAATATGCTGTGCTCCTGCTGAGGGAATTTAGAAGATAACTCAGACATGGCTACTGTCCTTACTCAACGAGCCATCTAGTAAGGAAACAACATGGTCTTTAAGAATTATTACTTTAAGATTCATGAGAATTCCAACAGCAACATGTGTAAGGTGCCTGGCCAGCCACTGCAGGGAACCTGGTATGTCTTCATTCAGAATTACTCTAGTCGGCTTGAAGGAGGAAAGCAACCTCCAACCAGGAGCTGTGGCTTCTCCCTCTGCGCCTCTGCGGGTCATTTTATGAGTCACCAGACACAAGCATCTCTTATCATTGTCTTCACTCTCACTCAACTTCTGGATGTGTTCAAGTCAAACCACCCTGGCCCTCATGTCTCCTGAAGGCAACCTACCGTATAGCTATGTACCCATAGGATTTTTTAAAAGCCTGAATCAATGGAGAATTGATAAGCCATTCCACATTTAGTATTGTGACAACTGGCTAGTCATTTGGGCCTTCACATCACACTATAGCCAAAAGTAAATTCTGGATGATAAGAAAAATGAAAAAGAAAATCCATTTGAAAACTCATACACATGAAAACAATAGGTAAAATGCCAAAAATATCAATCATTTTGACTACCTACAAATTAGACATTTGCTTATCAAATAAAATGAAAACTTTAAAAAACTATTTTAAGACATGATAGAAAAATCTCAATATCTTTAACATCCATAACATAGGCAGCTGTTGGTGCAGAAGCTAATCTGCTGCCGGCCTGCAAGGCTAAGCAAATCTTTTTGGGATGGGCCAGCTAGTAACACACATGAAGCCCAAGTACAGCACACACACTCTGCAAGGATGAGGGAGGATAAATTCTCCAGAGTATCCAGACCTTTCCTTTGAGATTCAGAGCCACTGGCCGTCCAATAGCTTGATCTCCATCACCCCCATGCCACCACACATACACCCAATATTTTAAGAGATTCAATATTAGCCAGGCTCTTGCTCATCATCTAGGTGTTCTGTTGCCTCTGGAATCCCTCCTGACCTGGCTGACCCTGTTCCATGGGTTTTGGGGAGAATAGCTGCAGTGTACAACATGAAGACCGAGTCTCTAGAACTGAACCCCTGGAAGAAAGCTACACCCATGGCCAGGAGGCCCTCTCTCCTCCTGCACCCTGAGAACCTTGGGGCAAAGTGGAGGTGACTGATGGTCCTTCAAACCCTATAATGCTCCCTGCATGTGGGCAGCCACCCTCACCCAGTGTAGTAGTCTGTTCTCATACTGCTAATAAAGACATACCCAAGATGGGGCAATTTACAAAAGAAAGAGGTTTAATGGGCTTACAGTTCCATGTGTCTAGGGAGGCTTCACACTCATGGCAGAAGGTGAAAGGCACTTCTTACATGGCAGCAGCCAGAGAGAGAGCTTGTGCAGGGAAAGTCCCCTTTTTAAAACCATCAGATCTCATGAGACTCATTCACTATCACAAGAACAGTGCAGGAAAGATCCACTCCCATAATTCAATCACCTCCTACTGGGTTCCTCCCACAACACATGGGAATTGTGGGAGTTACAATTCAAGATGAGATTTGGATGGTGACACAGCACTGAGATCTGAGAGACAGCCCTCCAGAGTGGGTGGCACGAACAGCAGGGAAAATAGATCCTCCAGGAACTGCTTGGTCTTGTATTTTCTTCTGCACAGTGCCTGTAATCAGGTCCAACCCTCCTGAACTGAGTGAGCCCCCACTGGGGTGCTTGGATTATCCTGGGAGAAAAACTCTGAAGAAGAAAGGACTTCAGAATAGAATGAGAATGCAATTACTATTATCAGAATGAGAAAGGATATGTTCATTCATTTTGTTCCCTATATTGAAGAAGCCCAGTGTAATATGCAGCTTTACAGAGAAAATGCCTGTTTCTTCTCATTCTAATCAGGTATCCTAAAACACTATAAAAGTAACCACTATGAGCAACCATGCCTGCCTCACAATCCCTGGATTAGTTGCCAACAGTCTTCTACGTCTTAGTGTTTACTAGGAATCTAGTAACTAGGAATCTAGAAACACTGCTTGTGGGTATGGAGTGATCAGAATCTTAGGAAGCTTATTTTTGTGCAGATTTTGTATATTCAGAACTTTCCAGAGTACAAGTGAATTTTTCTATCATTGAAAAATAAGGACCCCCCCAAAAAAAAAATCATCAGCAGGCAGGCAGCCTCACTTTGAAATGTGACTATCCATTTTCAATAACTAATCAAACTGAAAATCTGTTGTTTCCCTGGATTTTAATTATTAATGTTTCTTTTTTTTATTTTATTCCCGTATGGCTTGAAGCAAAATGATACTAATAAAAACCAATTGGGATTTAAATGCTAATCACAAGACACAGCTTCTGAAATTACTGAAATTTTGCCATTAAAATTCCGCAAGGAATTTTCTCTATTTCACAGATGATGTTCCTTTTTTTTAAAAAAAAAAAAAAAGCAAAATAGAAAATATCCATTTTTTACCTTGTGATCTCTCCCTTTGTGTTTTGAATATTGTTAAAACGTAGCATAACCTTAGCCTGGTCGTGGTACCTGATCACCTACCCTCAGTTTACCTCACAATAACCTCCACCCCTGATCCTGAGAAATTGCTCTGGTCCACAGACCTGGGCAGATGATGTGGGTAGAGCGGAGGCCTCCAGTTTTCAACCTCCATAGCACATTAGGCCTACCATTGTGTGAGACACTATGCCAGGCTCCAGGACAGAAATGGGGAGTCCCTACCTTAAAGAGACCACACACTGAGAAAAGAAATCAACTCACTGGTTATGAACCACAGAAAAATACAAATGGAATAAGAGAGGTTTGCACAAAGTAGAGTAGCAGAAAAGAATGAATGATGGGCAATTGCTTGGGCCAGGGGGAGGAAGTGCAGGGAGACTGCACCACACTGCTGTGGTTAGAACCACTGCCGAACAACCTCACTGGATGTGATCAGCTGACTTATGTCCTCCAAGCATTCACATGCTGAAGTCCTAACCCCCAGGAATTCTGAATGTGACCTTATTTGGAATAAGGTAATTGAGGATATAATTAATTAAGATGAGGCCATACTGGAGTAGGGTAGACCCCCAAGCTAATATGACTGGTGTCCTTATTGAAAGGAGAAATTTGGACAGGAACATGCACCGAGGGAAGATGATGTGAAGAGACATTGGGAGAAGATGGCCATCAACAAGCCAAGGAGAGAGGCCTGGAACAGAGCCTTCCCTCGCAGCCCCTAGAAAGAACCAATCCTGCTGAATTGCAACAAAGTAAAAATTGACATATAGTATCTAATTAAACTTTGGAGTGCTGCACAGCAAAAGAAACTATGAACAGAATAAAGAGACAACCTACAGAAGGGGAGAAAATTTTTTCAAGTAGTGTATCTGATAAAGGTCTAATATCCAGCATCTACAAGAAACTTAAATCTACAAGAAAAAAGAACACTCCATTAAAAATTGGGCAGGCCGGGCGCGGTGGCTCAAGCCTGTAATCCCAGCACTTTGGGAGGCCGAGACGGGCGGATCACGAGGTCAGGAGATCGAGACCATCCTGGTCTACACGGTGAAACCCCGTCTCTACTAAAAAATACAAAAAACTAGCCAGGCGAGATGGCGGGCGCCTGTAGTCCCAGCTACTCGGGAGGCTGAGGCAGGAGAATGGCGTAAACCCGGGAGGCGGAGCTTGCAGTGAGCCAAGATCGCGCCACTGCACTCTAGCCTGGGCGACAGAGCGAGACTCCGTCTCAAAAAAAATAAATAAATAAATAAAAATTGGGCAAAGGACATGAACAGACACTTCTCAAAAGACCTACAAGTGGCCAAGAAACACATGAAAAAAAGCTGAACATCACTGATCATTAGAGAAATGCGAATCAAAACCACAATGAGATACCATCTCACACCAGTCAGAATAAATATTGACAAGTCAAAAAACAACAGATGCTGGTGAGGTTGTGAAGAAAAAGGAATGCTTATACACCGTTGGTGGGAGTGTAAATGAATTCAGCCACCGTGAAAGACAGTGTAGTGTGGTGACTCCTCAAAGACCTAGAGGCAGAAATACCATTCGATCCAGCAATCCCATTACTGAGTATATACCCAAAGGAATCGAAATCATTCTACTATAAAGACACATGCACATGTATGTTCAATGCAGCACTACTCACAATAGCAAAGATATGGAGTCAGCCTAAATGCCCATCAATGATAGACTGGATAAGTAAAATGTGGTACATATACACCATAGAATACTATGCAGCCACGAAAAGGAACGAGGTCATGTCCTTTGCAGGGACATGGATGGAGCTGGAGGCCATTATCCTTAGCAAACTAACACAGGAACAGAAAAACCAAATCCCACATGTTCTCACTTATAAATGAGGGCTAAATGATAAAAACACAGGGACACATGGGGGGCGGGCAATACACACTGGGGCCTGTCAGGATGGGAGGTGGGAGGAGGGAGAAGATCAGGAAGAATAGTTAATGGATGCTGGGCTTATTACCTGGATGATGGGATGATCTGTACAATCCATCAGGGCATATGTTTACATATGTAACAAACCTGAATATCCTTGACAAATTAGAAGTTGGAAATTAGAAAAAAAAGTCCTGGTAACACTGTGATTTCAGGCTTCTAGCCTCCAAAACTAAAAGAGAAGAAATTTCTGTTGTTTTAAGCCACCAAGTCTGTGGTACATTGTATGGTAGCCCAGGCAAACACACTTGGCAGGAAGTAGCCATCATGCCCCATGACTCCTCCCAACCTGAGAAGCACTCTTACTCCCAGAAGTTGCACACACTCTCATACAAATAACTGGGGTAAGTTTTTGAGCAAACTAGGACCCTGGTCCTTTATTTTCTCCTCCCTTTCAGACTATTTAAAGCATTAATTCACTCTCCACGATAAGGTTAAACCAGTAAGTTCTATAAGAAAGAAAAAAAAAAAAACAAGAGAAAAAAATTAATACCTTTTGTCATGTAATTGTGGCAGGGGTAATGCTATGTGCTCATCAAACATGCTACCACTTCCAGAACAAGCAGAAGATGCATTTCCCAGTTTCCCTCACAATTAGGCTGGGGCCAGGAATGTGGGTGACTCCAAAAATTCTACTTCTAGTCCTGGTCCGTAAAAAACTCCCAGGCAGTCCTCCAAACCCTCTCCCCCACCACTCACAGGCTAATAAATTCCGAGCATCCAATACATGACTCTAAAGTCCTAAAAACTCCTAAGCCCTAGTAATAGTGAAACCATTAAAAAGAAGGCACCTGGATTTCCAAGCAATTGCACTAAGAGCCTCCCGGGAGAAACATAAATGTTAGGCTATGAACGAGAAAAAAAAAAAAAAAAAGCCTCTGTGATGTCATGGTTATTGTGTTAAGCCCATTGGTGCACCTATGTTTAACAACCCACTTTCTGGAGGAAAAAAAATCTGATTTGTAGTATTTGATGATTTCCGTGGTGTAAATACTTTGATCCTGGCCAATTTTAGGCTACCAATTAAACGCAGAGCTTAGAAGAAATGCTAACAGTTGGCTTTTGTGAGTCATACACGCCAGCTCCAGCACATCGGGGGTTAAGACTCTGGACTTAGGGTGTGTTGTTTCCATAGCACATCCTAGCCCACCTTGTTTAATATGCTAATCAGCCTATGACTGGGCTACCTTACTTCCTGTCCTCAGAAGCCGCAGCACTATGACCTCATCTTGAGGCTTTCCGTCAGTTTGCTAGTCCAAGGATAAACGACCTACTTTTAAAACTGAAAACCCCCAAGGTGATCCAAAACAGTTTCCTTTGATTCATAAGGGCCTCAATTTACTTATAAATCCAGAGCATCTCCTTGGAGGTTCGGTATTGTGTGAAGCTTAATGAGGACATTTTCATTAATTTTAACAGCATTCAAAATTCTGTATCTCAGAGGACTGTTGCTTGCAAAGGACACAATGTTAGGTGTTTTTGAAAAGACAATACTCAACTATTCTCTTTGGGTTTTTGTTTTTTTCCTGTGGAAAAGATTCTGTGTCCTCTCTTGGTACATTAATGTCACAAGTTTTAGAAATCCTTATAAATTTTCAAATAATCTGGATATTCTACCATTGGATTGAAGTCAAGATAATTCCTCCCTCTGATCTTGTGTCTGCGTCAAATTCTAAGAGTGTTCTGATTCAGAGAGTTCTACATTCATCTATGTGCTCAACTTGTCACCAGCTGGAAATGCGGTGATTGTCGAGTCAACTGTCTTTCCTCTTCCACTGATACCAGCTCCCTACTCACCGCATCACCCCCAGCCCAGCAATTCACAACTCAGGAAGAAACAGCGATCCAAAGGGGCTGAAACTCGAATTCAATCTTATACATTCCTCTTGGTCAAAGTTATTGGGAAAAATGTTGTCCTTTTCTTGTGTCATTTGCTTGTACCCCTTAAAAGGGGGTGATTTTGAAAAACTAAGATATATTATTAAATGAAAAGGGCAAGCTGCAAACATATGTGTCCACATTTGTGTGATCTGTGTGTGAATATGTTCTTGTGTAAAAAACATTAGATGCGTATCACGACAAGCATGCACTCACTGAAAAGACACAGAGGACATGCTCACACAGGAGTTTTCATTCATCGGAACATGGATTCCTCACTCTTGGTGTTTCATACCATGTGAAAGGTCTCCACGAGAACATGCCTGCCTCCCCTTTCACTCATTCCTCTCTCACTGATGGGTTTGCAAGGGAAACTGGGTCTGGGGCTCAGCCCCCTGACCAACCCCTTTTTAAGGAGCTACCTGCCCTGGAGGAAGATATTCAGCCCCATTCCCCCAAGCCCTGAGTTCTCCAAGGGCAGGTCACTGGATAGTGAAAATGCAACTGGAGAAGTAGAGAAGAAACTATAACCCACTGCTATTGACGATACCAGAGGAGGAGAACGCGGACAGGGATAAGCAAAGCAGCTGGCAGTCCAAACCAAAACCCCTATTTAGTCTAAGAAGCTAATTTTGAAAATTGGTGACTTATCCCTTTGTTTTAAAAATTGGCTTTCCAATTATTCATTCCTCATTTGTTCATGCAACAGGTGTTTATGGAGTTCCCACTATGAGACAGGCACTCTTTTGATTGCTGAAGACATAGCTGTGATAAAGCTAAATCATTGCCCTCACAAAGCTCATATTTAGTGGGAGAAGACAACAAGATAACTAAGCAAAATACTTAGCAGGTTAGATACTAATAGGCGAAAGGAGAAAATGCAGAGAGGTCATAATTTCATTGAGCTAGTACAAATTCTTTTGGAAAGGCATGTGAGCTTAAGAGTATGCTGGATAATGGAGAGTTGCCTAGATATTGACAGGCAGATCAGCAACAGAACTGAGTTCACCTTCCCTGCACAGCCCCCTTGGTGTGGCTGAGTGTGTGCGGTAAAGGTGCTTAGTTTCTAAGCAGACAGGCTCCATAGAGGGAGGATCTAGGGAGGCTCATATTGAGCACTGTCTGTATACCATCAGGCCCTTCAGAGATTCCCCTTTTTTGTGCCTCTGGACAGTTAACATGTGTATTAGTCCATTTTCGCACTGCTATAAAGAACTGCCTAAGACTGGGTAATTTATAAAGAAAAAAAGGTTTAATTGACTCACAGTTCTGCATGGCTGGGGAGGCCTCAGGAAACTTACAATCATGGCAGAAGGCAAAGGGGAAGCAAACACCTTCTTCACGTGGTGGCAGGAGAGACAGAGAGAGAGAGCAAATAGGGAAGCGCCACTTTTAAACCATCAGATCTCCTGAGGACTCACTCACTATCACGAGAACAGCAAGGAGGAAACTGCCCCCATGATCCAATCACCTCCCACCAGGTCCCTGCCTCGACACATGGGGGTTACAATTGGAGATGAGATTTGGGAGGGGACTTATTGCCATATCAACATGCATCTGTATAAGGTGCTTGGCCGCACTTGGCAAATGGAAATTCAGTGCTCAGGGAGCTAGAGTCCTTGACGTATAAAGAAACAGTCAGCTTCTGTCCCCAACATACATGGAGAAGAAAAGCCAGCTAATCCCACCAAGCCTAAGGTGGGGCCTTCACAGCAAAGCCTCACTCAAGACAGAGTGATCCACAAGCCCCCTCGGCATGAGGGAAAGCGGATTCTGAAACCAGTTATAATTTCTTTAAATGCAGCTCTTAGACTTTGAGGAATTTAATCCAAACCCTTCATAAAATACCATTGTCCTTTGATTCTGCTTTTTCATTTCCACAGCAGAAATGCTGCACAAGGCAGAAGGAGAAAAAAGGAATTGAAAAACACTGTTGAATGGAATCCGCTTTGCTGCCGCAGGAACCATATTTTATGGGCAAAGCCTATGCTACTAGAACTCCCTAGGGAGCAGTACAGGAGCCGATCACATTTTTGCTGGCAGCTTTCAATGACGAATTTGTCTTACAATTCAGAGGCATTACTGAGGCTTTAAATAAGTGTGCAGCCTTCAGTGCATCCACTCTGTGGGCTCCCTGAAGTAAGCTGCTTCAGAGGATTAGAAGCCACAGACTGACACTCACATTTTGCCTTCACTTGTGTTAATTTCTGACAGCAAATGAGAGTCGGGGATATGAGGTTTGCCACCAGGACCCAGGACTTAGTGAAGGGCAGCTCTAATATCACTAACAAAAGCAACCAATAATAATAGCTGTACTTACATTGGGCTTACCATGTGCCACTTTGCATTGATAAATTAAAGTCATTCATATAAGAGCTCTATGAAGTTGGCAGCATTTGCCTCAAAGGTGGGTAGAGTGAAACAGTATGTGTTAATGTGGCAGGTCCACATGGCTGGTCAACACGGAGCCAACATTCTTACTCAGGATTACTCAGCCTGTGCTACCAACTAATCGGTATACACACTACTGTGTGTCACACAGAAATAAACTAAACAGAAAAGTCCCATCAGGCTGCTACAACAAAATACCTATATACTGGGTGATTTATAAACAACATACGTTTATTTCTCGAGGTTCTCGAGGTTGGGCAGTCCAAGATCAAGGCGCTGGCAGATTTGGTGTCTGGTGAGGGAGCATTTTCTGGTTGCTACACGGCACATTCTCATTGTGTCCTCACATGCTGGGAGTGGTGAGGGAGCTCTCTGGAGTCCCTTTAACAAGGGTGATAACACCATTCGTGAGGGCTCCACCTTCATGTCCTCATCACTTCGCAAAGGCCCGCCTCCTAATACTGTCATGTTGGGGGTTGTGATTTCAACGTATGTATTTGGGGGGAACACAAATATTCAGACCATAGCATTGGCTTAAGAACTAATTCCATACTGCTTTTACTGCTCAGCTTGATTAGGGCCTGAAATTATTCTTCTTCTTACTATTATCATCATCTTTTGGAGACAGATTCTCACTCTGTCACCCAGAGTGGAGTGCAGTGGTGCAGTCTCGGTTCCCTGCAACCTCGACCTCCTGGGCTCAAGTGATTCTCCTGCCTTAGCCTCCCAAGTAGCTGGGACTAGAGGCATGGGCCACCACACCTGGCTAATTTTTGTATTTTAAGTCAAGATGGGGTTTCACCACGCTGGCTGGGCTGCTCTTGATTGAACTCCTAATCTCAAGTGATCCGCCCTCCTTGGCCTCCAAAAGTAGAGCCTGAAATTATTTACAGCAAATTTAGGTGTAACTGAGTTCTCTAGAAAACCTGTGATACAGAATTTACCCTCTTTATTCCAAATAATCTCCAGGTCAGAGAATCAGTTTCTTTGGTCCTGCAGGTCATTAAACCCCAGTTCATATCATCCTGAGGAGTGGATTATTACCATTGGTAGCTATTTGTCAAATGGGCTTCCAAATGCTTTTGTTATTCTTGGTGCTTTCAAGGCTATTTCAATTTAGATGTTAACATTTATGTTGCATCATTTTCTTTTGCATGGTACTAAAGGCCTCAGGACTTGAATTTGTTTGTGACCTCAGTTATCCAAACTGCATGGAAAAAAAAATTGTTTTTGCAAAAATCCACTTTGCATCAATTTGTTCTAAGTTCCATACCTACCTTCCAGAAGGCAGTGATACATTAGAGCAGGGGGTGGGAAACTTTTTCTCTAAAGGGCCAGGTAGCAACTGTTTTAGGCTTTGCAGGTCACACAGTCTCTGCCAAATCTACACAACTCTCTGGGGTAACCACAGACACGTAAACACATAGGTGTGAGACTGTGTTCTAGGAAAACATTTTCTCAATTTATTAAAATAGGCAGCTGGCCAGACTTGGCCAAGGAGTCTCGGTTTACTGACCCCTGCATTAAAGGGACAGATTTCCGCCCCACTCCCAGCGGACCTCCTTCCAAGTGATGGAGTCCCAGTCACTTCACACTTCAGGCGTCTCTCTGCCCTTTGGTTAGTTTGGCCCCAGGAAGGTGGAGCCGTTTATTAGACTGGCAAATGTAAGAATGAGCTGTGCCTGCCAGGCTCAGTTTCACCACTTTTCCCCAGGCAGTGGCTGGCCTACAGGGGATGGGGTTCTGCTCTTTCTCCTGGTGCCCCCATCTTATTTACAGGACCCCTCAAATGGCGTTACTGTCAATGTTTTTATTCTGTCCAACAGCCAGATGAATTTTATTTCCTTTCAACAAAACAGCATAGAACAAGTTAACACAATAAGACTCCTTACTTTTCCGGCAGTTTATCTCATGCAGTGCATTACTGCTATGCATTAATCATAGCTGATTGGCAGTCACATGAGTATCGCATACTTAAAATGTAAAATTCAGTTAATAAGTGAAATTATGTATAGGTAACAGTTCTTTCAAAACATATTGCTCCCAGGAGGAAAACAAAATGAAGTCCCTGATGGCAATGAGATTGGGAACTTACCATTCCCTCGTGTTTCCCTCCCGTCTTAACATCCAGTGGATAGTCGAGCCTGGGAGAACAGGCAAACAGCGCTGCAGAGACAGATCTGATTGCAAATGTCCCTTTCCCCCCAGTCCTTGCATATTGCTCAAAGCCAAGCAGAGAGGAGCTATCAGATACCAAAGATCCTCCTGGGAACAGGCTGAGGTTTATGGCTGCCGTATTTGTCAGCTGGGGCCACACAAACTGAGTACCAAGGATGAGGTGGCTTAACCAACAGAATTCATTGTCTCACAGTACTGGCACCAGAAGTATGCAATCAAGCAGTTGGCTGTGAAGGAATGTCCTGTTCCAGGCCTTTTCCTGAGGCTTGTAGGTGGCTGTCTTCTCCCTGTGTCCCTTTATGGTTCCTCCCTGATATGGTTTGGCTGTGGCCCCACCCAAATCTCATCTTGAATTGTAGTTCCCATAATTCCCACATGTCCTGGGAAGGACCATCTGGAGATAATTGAATCATGGGGGCAGTTTCTCCCATCCTGTTCTCGTGATAGGGAGTTAGTTCTCACAGGACCTGACGGTTTTATCAGGGTCTTCCCTCTTCACTGGGCACTCATTCTTCTTGAGGCTGCCACGTGAGGAAGGACATATTTGCATCCCCTTCTGCCATGATTCTAAGTTTCCTGAGTCCTCCCCAGCCATGCTGAACTGTGAGTCAGTTAAACCTCTTTCCTTTATAAATTGCCCAGTCTTGGGTTTGTCTTCATTAGCAGTGTGAGAAAGGACTAATACATGCAAGTCTGTATGTATCCAAATTTCCCATTTTCTCAAGGACACCAGTCATACTGGAATAGGGCTCATCCTAATGACCTCATTTTCATTTGATTATCTCTGTAAAAGTCTGTCTCCAAATAAGTTCACATTCTAAGGTACTGGGGATTAAGACTCCAAAACCTCAATTTCAAGGGGACACAATCCAACCCACAGCAGTTGTCTAAACTAGAAACACACTTGCTTCTGTTGGTGAGGCTGTCCAGGAGTGCTTCCAGTTTATGGGTGGCATGCAGGCCAGTGTGTGCTAACCAATCAGAAGGGGAATTTATTTAGGGTCTAGGATTGTGGGGGTGGGAGTGGGGGAGAGGAAGGATGCATTTTCTGGGAACACCTTATACACCATAAGGGAACGATCTCCTTCCCCCTAGACACCTGGCTAATCTATATCCCTCTCTAGCCACTCAAGCCACCAGGACAGCTAGAATTAGAAAGGCCTGTCCCAGTTATGCCTGCAGGCTGAGGGTCCTCAATGAATGCTGGTTTTCAGTAATGACTCCCCTGCCTCTGCATTCTGAGCAAGACAAACTGGGGACATTTAGGAACAATGGTGAGAAGAGAGGAGTAGATGACCCACAACTGACTTCGAATTTGCTCCTTTTCCTGCCTTTGGCCGCTGGTGGGAGATGCAGGGTGCCCAGTGGCCTTCGCAGACCCTCAGAGTCCATCCCAGGAAGTGCAAGGGCCAGTGTGGCCAGGACAGAAGAACAGAGGGACCACTCTCAGTCCAGCCCTCCCTGCAGGCGGTTCGCCAGCTATTCCTTCTGGTCTTCTGTTTGCAGGAGGGCAGAGGGTTTCCCGCTCCCTGGACCATCCAGGCCTAGTCCCGGTGGCAAGGCCATGTTTCCTTGTCACCCTGGGCCTGCCGCTGACAGGCCCCAGAGGGAGCCGCGATCAGCCCGCTGGGCGGTCCCTGCTTCCTGCGACTCCCTCCAGACCCTGGGCAGAAAGAGCGCCCTGCTGTCCCGACAGAGCCACTGTGCTTTTCAGGGATCCTGACACCTAGTGGCTCCCGTTCCCTTCTCCGAAGAGCACTGGGTCCCAGCTGAGCATTCCCGCGACCTCCAACCCCTGGTGGCAGCTGAGACACCGCACCCGGCTCCTCCCACATCCTCGTTCCCGGGGGGTTCAGCTGACACTGGTGGTCGCCTTAGCTGTACTCTTTGGGGTCCAGGTGCCTTGGCCGGAGCTCACCCTCCCTGTCCCCCCATCTGACCCTGCCACACCCCCTTCATCCCCGCACGCTCCCACCCAGCCCCCTCCACAGGCTGTCCAGCCCCGCCCCTCGGAACCCACCCCTGGTAGTGAAGCCCTGCCCCCAGGGTCCCTGCCGGAAGGCGCGCTCCTCCTCTAGGGCCCCTCCACGCTGTGAGCTCTGTCACCATCCCTAGCGGTGCAGCCCCTCCCAGGGACCCTCCTCGCTGTGAGCTCCTGCTCCTGTCCCGGGTGGTGCACTCCCGCCCCCAGGACCCCTCCCCTAAGGTGAACCCCGCCCCCAGGCCCCAGTCCTTAAGGTGAGCCCCGCCCCCAGGCCACAGTCCCAAGGTGAGCCCCGCCCCTAGGCCGCCTCCCCTAAGGTGAGTCCCGCCCCCAGGCCCCCAGGCCGCCTCTCCTAAGGTGAGCTCCACCCCCACGCCCTCTGCCCGAGGGAGAGCCCTGCCCCAAGACCCTTCCGCTGGGGTGATCCCCTCTCCCCCACCCCTCCGCGGCCGGCCGCCCGCCTCTGCCCAGTAGCCCAGCCTTCCCGCCTCCGTGCCCCGCCCGCGGTCCTCACCCGCGCCTGGCGGTAGTAGTAGCTGTGCTCTTTGGGGTCTAGGCGCCGCGGCGGGATGTAGCTGAAGGCGGACTGCGCCGAGACGGGCGGCGGCCTGGGCTTGCCCCACAGCGTGGACGCGGTGGTCTCCTCCTCGTCGTCCTCCATGCCGCCCCCGTCCAGCGCCCCCGCCTTGGCCGCGGTCCGTCCCGCCCGCCCAGGGGCCCAGTCGGAGTCTGCCGGCCTCAGGTTGCTCAGCGCCCACCTCCAGCCGGCGTCTGTGTTCAGCCGTTGCCTGGAAACCGCCGCCTGGCGACCCGGAGCTGCCCTGGAGCATTCCCGCTCCAGGGTGGGGCGACCCTCCTCTCCTCCCTCCTGGCCCCTGGACTACATCCGGGGTCTGTCCTTCCTTCCGCCTCGGGAGGAGCCCGGCTGGGAAACGCCGCGGGGATCTCCCATTTCCGGCCTGCTCACCTTTCCCAGGCAGCAGTCCCTGCTTCACCTACTGATCACTCGTTCGCCTGACCATTAGTGACTGAGCACCTAGCGTGTGGTGTGTCAGGAGCTGGAGATCGAGCCTTGAACGGAGCAGGCCTTGTCTACAGGGAGCTTACAGTCGGCTGGAGGAGACAGATGAAAGACATGAAGAAGCCAAATGACTTGGTGAGGCCCCAGGCAGCGCTGTCCAATAGAAACATGATGAGAGCCATGTGTGTCATTTCTTATTTGACTCAGTATGTCCAAAACGTTATCATTTCAACAAATGACACCAGCTGCCTTTCAAGCGCTCGGTGGCCACGTGTGGCTAGCAATTATGGTATTGGCCAGTGCAGGTGTAAAGCTGCATGAATTTACAGATTCTGGCAAACTCAGTTGCTGTGGACAGGGTTCTTGCAAATCCTTTGCCAATGTGGTTATGTTGGCCCTTGATCTGAATGCTGGGTCAATACCTGCGTTCTGTTTGTTGAAAATGTATTGAGCTGTATACTCGTGATTAGTGGGTGTATAGCCAAGAAAAGTTTAAAAAAAAAAAAAAAGTTACATGATGGCCAAGGCTTGGGAAATGCTTTAGCCGGGGTGCCTGGGAAGGCCAGCCTCGCTGAGGAGATGGTGTTTGAGATGAAGCATAGCAATAATGAGAAGCCAGTTCTGGGAGTCTGGAAATCCCTTCCAGGCCGACTTGGTCCTCTGAGGCAGAAGCAGCCTTGTGTTTGAATGGCAGCAGGAAGTGGGGTGGTGTGGCCTCATGAAGCCAGAAACTGGTAGGAAGTGAAGGTGAACAGATAAGCAGGGGCCTGATGGAGAGGTCTTGCGGACCATGGAAGGAGCAGTGCCCTGCCTTCTTCCCCACCCCTGCAACTAGGTAGGAATCTCTTGTCTGCCATTCTGTGATACAGGCTGGTGGCTTAAGATGCCTCTCTCATTCCGAGGCACCTGGTGATTCACTCTGTAGAGGTCTCCAGAGTCCTAGAGATCCTTCTGGGCAGGATTTAAGACACCCTGGTGCCACCACGCTTTTTCTCTCTCTCTCTCTCTCTCCCTTTTTTTTTAATCTCTCTCTTATCATGGGTCCCCATGAGCTTCCTGAGAAACCCATGTGCCTTCTTTTCCCGTTAACGCATCTTTTTGTTCCATGAGCAGGCAGAACATGAGTCAGCCGTGAGTCAAGGGTCAGACACCTGCCTACCATGTCTCTAAGCCCCAGGGGACCTATCACCCTCATTGGAGCCACTTGGTGAGGATGACATATCCCTGGTGCTTGGAGATGGAGCACCGTCTCTCCCACATGTGAAGTGAAGAAAAGAGGGCTCTTATTTTTCTCCCATGGGCTGAAGTCACGAAAGGCATGACTCATACTTAAAGCATCAGCCAAATACGGTTTTTTTTTAAGCCCTTATAATCTATTGCCTCTCTCAACCTCTCTCGATGTCTCCAAAGACACAAAAAAGGTCAACTAACGGTCACAAGACTTGGTAAGCTTTGCATCGGTGACCCGGTATCATACTTTGGAAAGTGAAGGTAGTTGAAACCAATTATCTTGGGAATTCAGCTGAAACTGAGACTGAGATAATTGCTTAATAAAAGAAATTAGTAAAGTTTACACAGTTATACAGATGTGAATCTGCTAACTTCAATTTCAGTAGGTGACATTTTGTCATGTCCTAGACCAAGAGCTCTTGAGGGCGAGGTTACCTACATCTTTTTCTTGCGTGGTGATACGGTGAGGCTTTGTGCCCCCACCCTAATCTCATCTTGAATTGTAATTCCCATAATCCCCACATGTCAAAGGAGTGATCAAGTGGAGATACTTGAATCATGGGGGCCGTTCCCCCATGCTGTTCTTGTGATAATGAGCTCTCACAGGATCTGATGGTTTTATAAGGGGCTCCTCCCCCTTTACTCGGCCTGTCTCCTTCCTGCCACCTTGTGAAGAAGATGCCTTGCTTCCCCTTTGCTTTCTGCCATGATTGTGAGTTTCCTGAGACCACATCAGCCATGCTGAACTGTGAGTCAATTAAAACTCTTTCCTTTATGAATTACTCAGTCTCAGGTAATTCTTTATAGCAGCATGAGAACAAACTTACACAGATGGCTCAAGTCTGGCATACAGTAGGAACTCAAATATTTGAGTCTGAGACAAGGGCCTGAATTTATTTGGGACGTAATTCCAAGGAACAGGAGAGAGGGACCAAGAGGAGCGAGAAGCGGGAGAGACACCAAGGATGCACTACCCAGGTCACTGCTGAGGGCAACTGGTGCATGGCCGTGAACCTTTCTGAGGGGCCTGGAAAGGCCTTGAAGAATTGTCCCAGAGGATCAACATGGAGGCTTGTTTCATCGCTTGCTCCTGTCTGCTTGGTGGAGGCTTGCTCCTTTAATTGTTGACTCCTGAACTTGTACGACCCCTGCCCCGGGGCCTCACAGGCTCCCCTGCAGTGCCTTGCCTCCTTGGTGTCCAAGGAGCCCTGGGGCTGACAGCAAAAGACAGGGGCATGTACTGGAGGTGAGATGCTACTTTCATGAGGTGAGTCATAGCCCCACGGAATGGTCCACCAGAGATGAGGGTGGAATGAGATGTGAGACCCTGAGGATGCAGGGCAGGGTACCAGAGACAGATGAAACCATGGGCAAGACAGACTTTGGTAATTTTGATTATTAAGATAATCAAAATTTTTAAAAATGTGTTTTCCTATATGATCTTATTATGTATTCCCAGGTACATGAGTGGAATACAAGGTCACAGAGTCTGATACATTTGGGCTGTTCATGTCTGTCCTTGTACTCGAAAGTTCTGTGCAGGAGAAGGGGAGGATGAAAGAAGCATGAAAACCCTCCTCTCAAAGGAGGCAAATTAATAGGATAAGGTTACACTGGGGCTGGGTTAAACATACCGTATTAGTCAGGGCTCCCTCAAGGGACAGAACTAACAGGATGTATATATATATCTATATAATGATTTTTTTTTTATATGGGAGTTTATTGAGGAGTATTAACTCACATGATCACCAGTTACCTGTCCGTTTTCACTCTGTTGATAAAGACATACCCAAGACTGGGATGAAAAGAGGTTTAATTGGACTTACAGTTCCAGATGGCTAGGGAGGTCTCAGAATCACAGCAGGAGGTGAAAGGCACTTCTTACATGGCAGCAGCAAGAGAAAATGAGGAAGATGCAAAAGCAGAAACCCCTGATAAAACTATCAGATCTCATGAGACTTATTCACTACCACGGGAACAATATGGGGGAAACCACCCCCATGATTCAAGCTGTCTTCCTCCAGGTCCCTCCCCAACACATGGGAATTATGGAGATTTGGGTGGGAACATAGAGCCAAACCATATCAGTCCCACAATCGGCCATCTGCAAGCTGAGGAGCAAGGAGGCCAGTCTGAGTCCCAAAGCTGAAGAACTTGGAGTTTGATGTTCAAGGGCAGGAAGCATCCAGCATGGGAGAAAGATATAGGCTGGGAGGCTAAGCCAGTCTAGTCTTTTCACGTTTTTCTGCCTGCTTTTATATTGTGGCCACGCTGGCAACTGATTAGATGGTGTCCACCCAGATTGAGGGTGGGTCTGCCTTTTCCAACCCACTGA
>NW_012115110.1:5214366-5215749 GCF_000951035.1 Colobus angolensis palliatus
CTGACAATCTCTGCACCATTTTGTGCTGCTCTGGCCTAGGCTGACTGAGTGTGCCCTGACGGTGTACACAGCACGGTGATACCCGCCTGCCGGGACCGCTGCTGCCTGCATCTCCCCAGCAGGTCTTATGAGCAAATCCCTTGAAGGGACCCTAGCCTATCAGTGAAGGAAAATAGGCAGTTCACAAGAGTTCAGGAGGTGCAGAGGCCACCCTGCAACTGAAATCCCCTGCCATTTCTCTTGACATCGGAACAAAACGGAAGATTTTGAAGTGCTTTTTCTCTGAATGTGAGGCAGGGAAGAAGAAACCAGTGAAGGCAGCTGTCATGTCCCATTAGCTGTGGCTTCACTACACCTTGCATGGCATGTATGTTATGTTCATCTTGAGTTGATCTAAACCTATGGACTTTTTAAGCTGGGAAGACCTATCTAGTTCTTTATGCTGTTGAGAAAACCGACATGAA
Source organism: Colobus angolensis palliatus (assembly GCF_000951035.1). Classification (NCBI taxonomy): domain Eukaryota; kingdom Metazoa; phylum Chordata; class Mammalia; order Primates; family Cercopithecidae; genus Colobus; species Colobus angolensis. The sequence continues at coordinate 5,214,831 of NW_012115110.1, forward strand.
GGGAGGTTAAGTGACTTGGCACAGGTAACATGGGTGCTCTTCCTGAAAGATGTACAAATATCTCGAAAGAAAGGGCTGGAATGAGGGCTCTCAACCACTCTGAGGCGGAACCATGGCCTGGACGACAGGATGCTTTAGCCAATGACTCTCAGCCAGGCACCTAGCCAGTTGGGAAACACAGCGACATCCAGGTTTCCTCCACCCCATCTGTAAACCTCTGTTAGCTGGGGTGGAATCAGGAGGGAAAGTAACCTGTGAATACATTAAAACACCACCATCTCACTCCCTCCCTGCCTCTCTCTTTAACTCTTCTGTTGATAATGCAGAGGTTTTAAACATAAGATCAATGTCTCATTTTACACTTAAAAGCTTTTACAATTATTCCATTTTAAAATTGCACTGTAAACTCATTTAAGGGGTCCAACGTGATTGGACTTTAATTCATAGGATCTAAAATATCTTAAAATTAATTGGAGTAAGAATTCCTCTACATCTGGTATGTTACATGATGGCGCGGAGGAAGAGAGACATATAAACACAGGTTTGTAACTAACTAGGAGGATGACTGTCCATCTATATGTCTGTGATGGTTAATACTGAGTGTCAACTTGATTGAAGGACACAAAGTATTGATCCTGGGTGTGTCTGTGAGGGTGTTGCCAAAGGAGATCAACATTTGAGTCAGTGGGCTGGGGAAGGCAGACCCACCCTTAATCTGGCGGGCACCATCTAATCAGCTGCCAGTGAATATAAAACAGGCAGAAAAATGTGAAAAGGTGAGACTGGCCTACTTCCAGCCTACATCTTTCTCCTGTGCTGGATGTTTCCTGCCCTTGAACATCAGACTCAGTTTTGAGACTCCGACTAGCTCTCCTTGCTCCTCAAGCTTGCAGACAGCCTATTGTGGGAACTTGTGATC
>NW_012115110.1:5216219-5240028 GCF_000951035.1 Colobus angolensis palliatus
ACTCCCGGGTTCACGCCATTCTCCTGCCTCAGCCTCCCGAGTAGCTGGGACTACAGGCGCCCACCATCATACCCAGCTAATTTTTTGTATTTTTTTTAGTAGAGACGGGATTTCACTGTGTTAGTGGTCTGTGGTGGGATTAAACAAGGCCTTTATTTCATGCCTCCTCCCTGGTAAAAAGACATACATATTGTTAGGAGACTTAGAAAGCATGTTTAGCATCGAATTTGTCCTAGAGGCCAACTCGGTCAATTGATAAAGTCCCTATGGTTAGTAACTTTAACTATCAAGTTTATGAATTGAGACTTATAAATAAAAATTTAATTTTTTTACTTTGTTGATTTTGAAATAAAAATGACCAAAATTATAAATCAAAAAATACTGACATCTCTAGCAATGAGCGCCACTGCCCTGCAGGAACCAGGGTTCCTTAGAGAGAAGCCTGATCCCAAGTCTGAGACCGGAAATGGCTAATGTGAGCCGGGACATCCTGTTCCGCAAAGAAAATACCAAAAACGAAGATGACAAGGTCGAAAGGACAAAGGGGCCAACCGGAAGGGTATCCCACTCTCCCAAAATGGAATAATCTAAGCATCAGAAGACTGCCAAGGATTGGGGCATGACAAATACACAGGCATCCCTGAGTTCATAAACATCCTAGAACAAACACAAAGCTGACCAGACCACCAACCCTTTATTCTAAAAATTGATACAAGGAAGGAATTTTTTTTCTGAATAAACTTTTATTTGAGGGCATGCAAATAGTTAACAGGAGAAATTCCTTCTTTATAGAAGACTACAAGCTAATAAAAGTAGAAGAATGATAGAATTAGGAAATGATTTTGCTTTGCTTCCTTTTGTTTCATTTTGCAGCACCTAGTCAAATAATGGATCTTGGCAATAAATGTCAGGTGAGAGGCTGTGGGGACAACACAGTGGAGGGATCAAGCTGACAACACAGGAACTCACACATAAATCTTAATGACCATCACTAACATGAAATGATAGCACAATGCTGAGGAAATCCACAGCACCCCCTCTGAAGCGTCATTCCCAAGGCATGCAAGCCAAACTGAAGCAAGTCTCTGGATCTGCCCTTTGGTTTAATAGGAAATACAGCAGATAGATAGAGAAACAAATTAGACAACACCAAATCAGCAGTGTGGGACTTTCTACAGGGCAATTGATCTAATTTTGTCAATAACCGAATGACATGAAAACTCGGTGAGAAAGAGTGGCAGTTAGAGACATAAGAGACTTCAGCGGTACAATCTCTAAAAGTCGTTTGCGGACTTTGGATCCTGATTTAAAAACATCAACAGTTAAAAAATATTTTTGAGATAGCACAGGAAATTTAGAATATGGACTAGACATTAAATGATGACAGGGAATAATTATTCATTTTGTTATTTGTAACAATGGCTGAACAGTTAGATTAAACAAAGAAAAAAATGCTTATCAGTTATATGTGAATACTGAAGTATTTAGGCTAAAATAATATGATAGTTTGGACTTCTCTAGAAACACTCCAGTGAAAAAAAAAGGAAAAAGAAAAAGTTAAAGAATGGATGAAACATGATTGGAAAATTATGGTAATTTTTCATGCTGAATAGAGGGACTTGCGAACTTATTACACTTCTTTTTTTTCAGAGATGGAGTTTTGCTCTGTCACTCACGGAGAGCAGTGGCATGATCATAGCTCCCGGCCTCAAGTAATCCTCCTGCCGTGGCCTCCCAAAGCAGTGGGATTACAACATGAGCCACTGAGCCAGGTTTCTTTCCATTGTTATACTTTTCTTTCAGTTCCTATGTGTGTTCAAAATTTCCTATAATACAAGCAAAAACAGCAGGGTTATTAAAAGAGATTGTTTCTTGTAAACATTAGAACCCAAAATATCAGCTCCACCCACACACTGTGAGCACTCTGTATCGGAGACCGTGGGAGCGGGAGGGAGATGTTTGCTTTTTCTGGGGTGGGATTACAAGTACTGGAAGAAGGCAAAATTTATTCTGATGGAGCCCAACGGGGGGAGAACATCAACATAAAATCAGGTTTCCTGACTCGTGCAGCACGGGAGAGCGCACACCACAGGAGCCGAGAGACATTGAGTCAAACACAGGACTAGACAGAGTAGGTAGAATTTAATGAAGCTGAGCTGGAGAGACTCAAGCACAGCAAGTTTGTGTGCCAAAGAGTTAACAGTAACCCTGGCCTAAGAAGCCGATTCAGGTCCCTCAAAGGAAAGACGAATGTGGACTGTTGTGTGCAAAATTCCCACGTCTAGAGCTCTGCAATTGAGGGGGATATTGAAGCTACTTCTCCATTGGTCAGACTGGCCCATGTGGCTCAGCTCATGTAGACAACAGTTAGATGTTCCATTTTATTGAACTGATTTCAAACAACCAAAGCTTGAGAGAACAAAGTTTCTTAGCACTACGTCCTTGATGATAATTAACAAAGGCAGTTGTCAAAGGCTCACGGTGGTACAATACAGCCATGACAATTGCGTCCCCAGACCCTGCTCTCTTCCTTCTAAAACTCAGCTTACAAATCACTCTGAGGCTCTCTCTCGCTGCCCAGGCGGGCATGAGGTCTCTGTGTTCCCAGAGCCTTGCCTGTGTGTTGGGGTGCCAGAGTCCTCACCACTCCCATCGCCTGCTCACTAACCCGTTAATCTCACCTGCTTCAAGCCCCCCAGGGCAGGGGCTTTTTCCTACTTGGTGCTGGAAGTCCTGATCAGCAAGTCAGTCATGTTCCTCCTTATAGACCATGCCTTATATGAACCCTCACCGCAAGCTGTACAATAAAGTTTAACTGAGAATGAATGAACACATGTGTACCAGTAACAATAATCGCACCCAATGCTCACTGAGTGTTTACTGTTTTCCAGGAACTGGGCTAAACAGCTTACAAGATGTGTCTCATTTCACTATCTACACTAAGTATTTAGGCTCCAAATGGAGCTGGGTATATTCCCAGTTTCGGAGATCTCAGCCCTAAGGGGATAATTTGCCTAGTTCCTCAGAGCCAAGACCCCTCTCTGGATTTGCACACATATTCTAGTAGGTGTACCTTTTTTTTTTTTTTTTTAAAGAAGGAATTGACTGCTTCCTTGTTTTCCCAGAATTCTATCAAATTGATGAATTTTTCTCCTTCCTGTATTTTCTTCCGCCTAACAAATATTTAGCAAGTGTCCACATGTACCCAAGCGAAGCACATTCCTTACATAGAGGAAGGTAAGGAAAGGTAAAGAAAACTGTCTGTGTTGTTCAGGCAGAACTGTCACCACACTCTTCCACAGCTCCTGCCTGCCTGCCATCTACACACACAAACACACATTCAGAGGATCCACTCTCTCCTACAGAGATCCTCTAGTTTCAACTGCGGCAGCCCAAAGTCCTGAACTTTGCTGCCCCCTATTGATAGGCCCAAAGAATATCACTGTTGCTGCAAGGGTTGTGCTAGCAAGTAAAACAAGTTTTTTCACTCATTTTTCTTGTTTTGCTTTACTTTTGAAAACAAATATAGCAAGGTTATGCAATTATTAAAAATATTATCAAATATATAATTTCAAGAGCTATCATATTGAATACGTAATTGCAACTGACACATTCACATCACTTTTGCTTGTACAGGTATAGATATACAAATTAATTCATCAGCATGAGAATTCAGTCTAGTTTTATGATTTGACAAACTCTGATAATTCAGACTTAGCTTTATGATTTGACAAAGCTTGTCAAATTCGCTCGTTAGTGAAACCAGCAACCTTATATTTCTCTATTAGCCTAAATTATTTTCATGTACTTCAGGATTAAAATTTGAACAGAGCCAGAGGCAGGTCTAGCTTCCCTCCCTGGGCCAATCTTGTATGCTTTACACTGGATGTTCCAGCCATAACAACTGCATCCCCAGACCCTGCTCTCTTCCTTCTAAAACTCAGCTTACAAATCACTCTGAGGCTCTCTCTCACTGCCCAGGCGGACACGAAGTCTCTGTGTTCCTAGAGCCTTGTCTGTGTGTTGGGGTGCCAGAGTCCTCACCACTCCCATCACCTGCTCACTAACCCGTTAATCTCACCTGCTTCAAGCCCCACCAGGGCAGGGACTTTCTCCTACTTGGCCCTGGAGCTGGAGCACTGAGTGCCCCCAGCATGATCAGAGCTGTGAGTGTCTGCTGAATGCGTACGTGAAGACGGTAGGGGAGAGCCAAATGAGACAGGCTCAGCCAAGGCTGCAAGTGGAAACTGCAGGAAGAGCACCTGATTCTGATGAGTAAAGAGGGAAAAGCTTGCAATGGATGAGATGGACTTACATCAACAGCACAGGTGAAGAATACTCGGGCTGTATTTTTCTTCAAAGCATTTATAACAGACCGTCATTACTTCTTCATGTGGCCCTTTAATTGGTTAAGTCCCTCTCTGCTCCCTAAGCTGTATGCTTTTAACCTCACACCACATTTCTAAGTTGACTTTCACACCAAGAATTAGCTGAGTCATAAGGAGAGATGTATAGCACAGTCAGGGTGCACCAGAGGCCAGGGAGGGAATCTGAGTTCACAAAAGGCAGAAAAAGACACAGGACTGGATATTAGCTGCAAGGAGGTGTGAAAGGGGTTTCTGAGGTCTGATGTGGTCTGAAACAGATCTTAGGCTCAGTGTCAGGAATGCCTATTTTAAGTCATCTAAGAGCTGTGAGAGTGTCAATCAGCCAATTACCCAGATTTCAGAGAGATGTGAGAATCCTTTCAAGCCGGGTCCCAAATGACCGGCAAGGTCAGCTGGGTACACGGATACATCAAAACCTACCGTGCCTATCTCCCGCTCAATCTCCATTTGCTTCCATTGTCTCTTTCTTTATAATTGGAGACAAAAAGTGATCTTAGCTCATCTAGTTTCCATTTCCTATTCTAAAGATAAGTAAAGTGAAGTAAAAAGCATGATGAGGTGGACATTCAGACTAATACTAGCTAACTTCCACTGTGTGCTTACTCTGTGCAAGGCACTTTTCTAAGTGCTTTATATAATTATCATTTCAACCTGTTACAGGTTCAGTTGTGTCCCTCCTCCCTCCTTCAAAAAAGACATATCGTAGTCCTGACCCAGTCTGTGAGAATGTGACCTTATTTGGACATAGGGACCTTAGAGATTTAATCAAGACAAGGTCATTAGAGTAAGCCTTCATCCAATATGGCTGGCATCCCTGTAAGAGGGAAATTTGGACACAGTCAAACCAGGAGAACGCCATGTGAAGACAGGGACACATGCACATTAACGGCCATGAGAAGACACAGGGCCACACAGACACAAAGGGAAGATGGCATGTGAAGATGGAAGCAGTTAAGTTACGCTGCCACAAACTAACAAATGTCTGTCACCACCAGAAGCTGGAAGAAGCAAGAAAGGATCTCCCCTAGAAGTTTCATAGGGAGCACAGCCTGCTGATACCTTGATTTTGGATTTTCAGCCTCCAGCAATGTGAGAGTAAATCTCTGTTGTTTTAAGTCACCCAGTTTGTACTTTGCTGCAGCAGCCAAAGGGACAAAGGCAGAAATCCCATTATAATGTAAGAGTAGCTCTTAGGAAACCAAAGCTTGAGGTCACACTTAGTTAGAACTCAAATCCAAGCTGTAGGATTCCTGAACCTAAATTTTTAGCTACTACATTTTATTGCTTCTTAGGGACAGATTCAAATCTGACATTCATCCCTAGTGATGAATGAAATATCAGGTAGAACATTCATCCTGAGCTAGCCTAATTCTCTGTAAAATAGGAACAATACCTAAATCCGAAGGCATGTGAGATCCACACAAGCATCATGCTAACATGCTCAGCATGGGCTCAGCACAGTCAGTGAACAATACACAGCAGCTGTCCCTGTTCAAGGTCACGGCACTACTTGGTGGTAAAATCTTGAGTGTCCAACCCCAAAGCTCTGCTACGCCAGTTGGCCCTCTTGTCCTCTTCTCCCTTGAAACTGTAACCTGTGATGAGGCAACGAAGGATCTGCAATGAACTAATGATGATTTAATTCATTCTTGATATACAATTTAGAAGATCCTCCCTCCAAACACCTCCCCCAAAAACCTACCTAAATTGCTTTTCCATTTCTCTAAATGTTTATTTAAAAAAAGTTTTTTTATCTTATTAACTAAAGGATTGTTTCTGCATAATTCTAGGTTTATATCCAAAGCACTGTACTCTATTTCTCATTGCTCCTTTTCCTTACAGTACATCTCACTTCCACTCACAGAATAGAGATAAAATTTCTTCCTTCCATCTGTTAGAAAACAAAAGGTCTCTAAAGAGCAAAATACTTTCATTTAGCAGATAACTACGACAAAATACTTAAAAATAACATTTATTCATTGAATTCCTTTACTGCACATGATCATTTGTTTGATGTATAAAAAGTATTTATGACACAAGTATTAAATTAAAATTAATTTTAAATTTTACCACAATAAATGTATACATAATGTAAGGAAAACTATAGATGCTTTCAGATCACCAGCCTAGAACATATTCTGCGAAGTGGCTAATTCACATTGTATTCTTCTTTTAATACTGAGTTCCATAAAAATGCAAGTTCTTTCATGGTTTGGGTTCTGAAGCCAGTATTCGTTCTTGTCACCAATGAACAGTGTTTTCAGAAAACAGTTTTCTTTGTAAATATTCCACCAATTCACGTCTTGATTTTAGCATCTCAATCTCATGGTAGGGGATCTATAAAGATAGAAAAAGTAAAACTGGTCAAGATCCTTCAAAATCTGAGGCTCCTCTGGCTGTTGGTTACCTTGTTCGTTTCTTACGCGCTTCCCCACAGCAGAATGTAAGCTCCTGCAAGGCAAATATCCCGACCAGTTTCTTCATCTTGGATGCCCAATGTCTAGAACAGCGCCTGGCACTGAGAAGGGGCTTGGCAAATATTTGAGGAATTAATATGTAGAATATGTAAATAAGAATTAAACACAATCTCTTGTTCTCCGGGAGCTCACAACTTGGGTGGCAAGTTAAATTACACAATAAATATAAAAAACAAGCTGTAGGTTGGTGATCCAGTGCTGAGAGGGAGTGGGCATTTCATTAGATAAGGGTGGGGATGCCGACAAACTGCTGGAAAGTAGGTATTCAGAGAGCTGGAAGAGGCAGCAGGGACAAAGAGAGAATGAAGAGAGACAGCAGGAGGCTCCGCGAAGGAGAGAGCCTGCTCAGCTGGGAGCACAGGGGCCAGGTAGTAGTCACGTGCCAGGAGCCTGGCTGCAGGCCAACCATGGAGGGTCTTGAATGTTAAGATGTAGAGAAGTTTTTACTTTATTTTGTAAGCAGTAAAGAAACAATGAAGGCTTCTGAGTACACACTGGCATGATTAGTTTTAGGAATATTCAGCTGGGGATGTGCAAAATGGAGAAAAAAGTCAGCAGATATGAAACCATAGTGCTGCCTAGTACAGACAGCTTAGAGAATTAGGGCAGCTCTCCTTCTCATGCACTGCTGAGTCCTCACATAAGACATTCTTACATTATCTACGGTGAAAATACTTAAAAGGTCTTAAATATTAAGTGTTGGTGAAGCTCTTTATTTTAATGGATTATCTTGTCCATTTTTATTTATTAAATCAAGAAGAAATTAAAACAGAATATATATTCCAACAATTGAGTAAGTCTAACAGCAGAGTTAAGCAGAGCTTATAATGAATATAGGTATGCCCCACTTTTGAAAAATCAAAGCTCTGAAAATTCTGTATTTCAAAATATAAGTCAAGAGATTTAAGCCGAATTAACAACATTGGGATTTAAACTAGACGTAAGATCGGTGGTCCACTGACCCGGCTGGCAGACCAGTGAGCACTGTAAAAGTAAATTAAAATGGAGCCTGTGCCTGAAAAATCCCTGAGCAGACCAAGCTGGTTAGGCCTTGAAAATAACCTTAACTTTGCTTAAAGTGCAAATGTTAAGCAAAATTTAACTTGGGCTATTTCTTGTAAAAGCTTCTACTGGAGAAAAACAGAACTTAAGCTCAACCAGTCAGAAGCATCTCACCAACTAATAATTATATACCTAGGAATCTTCCACAGAATAGTTCAAACAAGGCAGCAAGAAGATATAACTGTAACCAATCAAGTAGATTCTTTGTGTACTTGCATTCTTCCTATAAAAGCCTCCCTCTTGTGTTCCCAAGTCATTTTGGGTTTTGTGCTGTCCAATTCAATAACTGCTATTTGATCAAATTCTTTAAAATTTTACTGTGCCTCAGATTACTTTTTAACAGTAACCTGGAAAAAAAATTTGAATTAGGATTTGCTTTTGGGAAACAAAAAAAATAGGTGAAACTCTACCTGAACAACTTGATAACCAAGTAAGTGTAGGTGTCTTTGTTTAATAGCTTCTTTTCCCAGTAAGTGTTTGCTATTGGAGCAAAACCTTTTTGGACCATCAATACACAGTGCTATCCTGAAAAATAAAAAAGAAGAAAAAAAACTTAATTTTTAAAATAATCTGAAATATTTATTATATATTTTAGTTGCAAAGTTTATTTGGGATTTGGCTATTACTATGTGCCAATATTATTTTCAAATGAATCATGAATTTGATCTTATGAATATTAATGCTTATAAAATATTACAAGGAATTTCCCAACATAGTATTCTGAAATGTAGTATTTTAATTTCCAGAATCATATCTATTTCTTTCACCTTCTTGGGAAAAAGACACCACTGCTTATTAGCCTCAACAAGTCTTGTAATGCAAAAAACACAATATTTTTCTGTACCTTTCATGGATATCTTCATTAACTGTGAATGGCAATACAAATCCTTCTTCATCTAATTTAATTTCAACATCTGGTGAGAGAAGAAAGGAAAAATTCCTCGTGTGATACCCTCACAAACACTATCTTCCTGTATTCATTCCTTTGCTCTGCTTTGATTCCTTCCATATTGCACTGATCAATTGGACTGAAGGCTGCAAAGTAATGACCACAACCAGACAATGGTGAGAATTTTAATTCAATTGGCTTTATGATCAATCAAGTCAGCCTTAAATTAAGAAAGCTCAACAACACTAAACCACAGAATGGTTTCTGAAGTTATCTGGGGTATGACAAGAACCACGCATGCTTTCTCTTTCCCCTTCAATTGGCTTTATGATCAATCAAGTCAGCCTTAAATTAAGAAAGCTCAACAACACTAAACCACAGAATGGGTTCTGAAGTTATCTGGGGTATGACAAGAACCACGCATGCTTTCTCTTTCCCCTTATAACAGGTGGCAGAGATCCTTCAATCCAGACTGAAGAAAACCCTTGAGTTAAGCCATTAGACATCTATGCAACTCATAACGTCCATCATTCCACCTTGCAGCGCCTCCACGATAAGTAAAGAAAGCATGCTGCACCCAGACACCTGGTCTGCGAGCACAGAAGGCTTCGCTGTCCTTCTCCTCTGGTAAACTGCAGTTCCTTTCGTAAAGAGAAGAGAAGTGACCATCTGAAGCCTATGAACTGCTGTCCTTTATGAGAAGGCTTTCTTCTCCTCATCAAGTTAGAAGAACTGTAAGGACAGAGGACTTGGAGTCTCTAGTCAGTGCCACCCAGGAGAAATCTCTGTGATGTGGAAATCGTTATAAAGGCGCTGTCCAATTTGGCAGCCATGAGCCACGTGTGGCTACCGAGCACTTGAAATGTGACTGAGGAACTGAATTTTCTTAAACGTTTAATAATTTAAATTTAAACAGCCACACGGTCTAGTGGCTGCTATATTTGGACAGCGCAAGCCTAGGTTATAGTAGTAGCTAACAATTAGTGAGCATCTCCTATGTTCCAGGTACTATTTTATTTAGTGCTTAAATAAGTCTTTGAGGCCACTATTACTATCATTTTACAGAGGAAGAAGCAAGCAGAAAAAGGTTAAATACTCTGCCCAGGACATACGTGGCTAATATGTGTGACTTAAACCCAGACAGTCTTGATGCAACAGCTCTGCTGCTAACCACCTGCTTCAACTTGCCTTCAGGGAAGGGAACATTCCATTTTGCATTTCCAGAGACCTTCTATTACTTCTAAGTCCCATATATCTCCAAAATCGAACAGGATGCTTAGGTTTAAAACAACAAAACTCCTTATACTACTTACCTATTGTATAACAATAGGGTGTCAACACTTTTGAAGCAAAATATAATCTTGCTCCTAAAAGGTCAATCAGCCCAATCTTCACAGATTTATAAAGCTGAGAATCCATAGGGGTCTCCAGGGAACAGCATGGGGTAACAAATGACTTCACTTGATATTTACGAAGGAGTTTTGGACCCTAAAAAATCGTAAGCGCAAACATGAGAAAGAAAAATAAGATATAAAAACTGAGAATCAATTGAAGGTTACCTAGGTAGAAAAGTTTGATATAACACTACTTTATAGGCATGATACTTTTCCAGGAATTGGGACAGGCATCTCTTTCAAAATGACAATGCAAACTTCTATTGTTGTAGTACAAGTCTAATAGTTCAAAATATCTTTTATATGTGTTTGTACAGTAGTCACTGGCTACCATAAACAGGAAGAAAAGTAAAGAAGGAAGGTAAAAAAGAGTGAGGAGGGAGTGAGAAGAAACATAATAATGCCAACAGCTCAAGAAACATTTTTAGAACTAAGAATTGTCCCAAGGGTTTTAAGTACACACAACTAAAGTTTTCAATACAGATTTAATTTCTCTAATCTGAAAATCCAAAATCCAAAATGCTCCAAAATCTGAAACCTTTTGAGCACAGACAGGCTGCTTAAAGAAAATGCTCATGAAGCATTCTGGATTTCAAATTTTTGAATTAGGGATACTGAACTGATAAATATAATGAGGATACTTTAAAATGTGAAAAAATCTGAAAGCTGAGACACTTCTGGTCCGGAGCATTTTGGATAAGGGACACTCAGTCTGTAATGGAAAATGTGACATAAGTGACATTCCAATTTAGGAAGCAAAGGATAGCAATATAATAAACGATGATGGAAAAATGGTTATTTATTTGGAAAATAACTAAACTTCTGTCATCCATTACACACTCTAATAAATTCCAAGTGGTACAACATGCTGACTATAGTTAGTAAGAATGATTGTATGCTTGCAAATGGCTGAGAGTACTTTTCTTTTTTTCTTTTTTTTGAGACAGAGTTTCACTCTTGCTGCCCAGGCTGGAGTACAATGACGCGACCTCGGCTCACTGCAACCTCCGCCTCCCGGGTTCCAGCGATTTTCCTGCCTCAGCCTCCAGAGTAGCTGGGACTACAGTCGTGTGCCACCACGCCTGGCTAATTTTCCGTATTTTTAGTAGAGACGGGGTTTCACCATGTTACCAAGGGCTGGTCTTGAACTCCACAGGCATGAGACACTGTGCCCGGCAAGAGTACATTTTAAATATTCTCACCACAAAACAAAATGATAGGCATGGAGGTAATACGCACGTTAATTGGTTTGATTTAGCCATTTGATAATATATACATATTTCAAAACAACATGAACACAATAAGTATATACAACTTTTACTTGTTAATTACAATACATATACAAATAAATAAAAATTCAATTTTGCTTTTAGATCAAAGATCTAAATAAAATTTAGAAGATATTATTTTTTAAAATGTTGTAAAATATTCATGCTCTTAAGTTAGATGGGTAACTTGGAAGTCATAAAAGACAGATTCGACTACAGAACATTTAAAAATACATCGTAAGTAATATTAAAAAGTAATGAAAGAGTACAAATCAGGGGAAAATATGTACAACATTTACAATAGTTAATATCTGTTTTACAATGAGTCCTTAAAGACAAACCATCCAACAGAAATAAATTAAGGTGTAGAAAGCAATTCAAAAGAAATGTAAATGGCCAACACATATTTGGAAATATGCTAAACTTCATTAATGCTCATTAATATGCAACTTAAATATATGATATGATGCCCTCTTTCATGTAGCTGAGTAACACAAATTAAAGAGACTACTAACACACTGCAATAGAAGTGGAGGAGACACAGCCATCTTCATTCATTACTGGGGAAATGTGGTATCTGTAACTATTAGGGAAAAAAATTCTGCCATTGTCCATCAAAAATTAATCCAGTGATCACATTTTTAGGAATCTAGTTTATATATTAAAAAAACCAAAAAGGCTCTAGTATGACAGGATTTGCAAGAATGTTTATTATAGCATTCTTGATAGAGACAAAAGTTGCAAAAAACCTCCAAGTGCATCGATAGTAGAATAGTAGAATAAACACCATGAAATATCATGTCTTTCTAAAAAGAATGCATGCGATCTGAATGCACTGGCCTCAAGGGATAGCCATGATATACTGGGCATAAAAGCAAAGTACACTTTGATTAGTCAGTCTCATTCCTTGAAAAGAGAAAAAAACAAACAGCGTTTATGTATCTGTATACATTTGGGCACAGAAACTGCTTTTAATACTATTCCTTTAGAAATGGTAAGAGATTGGGGTTAACTATTACTTATCTTTATATAACTTAGTACCATCTAAGCTGTTTTAAAAAAGGGGTATTTTTCCATTCTTATTACCTTATTTCAAAAATCAGATACTCTAAACTAAGATTCAGAGTCAAGTAGAGAGAAGCAGAGAGAGAATATTATAGTCTGGTGCACTATTTCTGATTCTACATAAGGAATGTGATAGATAATAGGATAAATCTTTATAGGTCTTTATGGGAAGAGCAAACTCTAGGTAAACTAAACTCTACTAGATAAAAGTGAAATTTCTGGCTTGGCTTAACAATGTACTGTACTTGCAAATAATTTAGGTATTTGTGCAGTCCAGACATTCACACTTTGATAACAAACAGCTATGGGAAACCTAGTAGTAAACCTAGTAGTAAAACCCTGTAAAACCTTCAGAGAGAATGGAGAAATACTGTAACTCACATGCCTGCAGCACTTAATAAAACCTCCTAAGAAATCTTACACAGCAGGAAATTGTTCCTTCAAGAGCAAGAACACGAAAATGGGGTCAATTTATCAAAGAAAAGCCTATCTGGTGGCAACTAACTCCAAGTAAATGAAATTCTGCTTTTTCAGGAGGTTATTGAGACAGATCAAAAGCAAAGGAACTTAATAGGAAACTATCCACAGGGAAATAAAGCCACATACAGTTCATGTTTTTACCTTATAGAAAGGGCATTCTAGGACTGAGGTTAAGAAAAGTTGGGTCAGTCGTGCCCGACTCAATCTGTCCAAATGAGATTCTTCACCTAAAACAGAAAGCATCCCGGTCACAGTTATGTCTGAATTGAGGTATGTATGAGAGAACATCATGAACATTCAACATCAATTTACACACTCCAGACAGAAGTATTGTACTTTTAAATGACACTATGAAATGAACTTGTTAGAATTAATTCTGCCCTTCTCTCGCCACCAATGAAATTGGCTTCCAAGAACCCAAGCTCCTAGCTACTGAGTACAATTAAAAGAAAGAAAATATGTTCACAGAATTAGTGGACATTTCCTTTAACTATGGAGTTCCGGAAACATGTGGGTGGCCTTGAATCGAGATGAACAATGCCATCCTCTCAAAAAAAAAAAAAAAAAAAAAAAAAAAACAAAAACAAACAGATACACTTGCTCACTCATCAAAAGTTCTAACATGTTAATGTGGCTATTTCCACTACCATCACCATATCTCCTTAGAATGCTGCAATTTCTCAGATAAGGCAAAAGTCAGTTTATCTGAGACAGCTTTCCTCCCTTTATACGATTTCCTAGCATGCTTTAACTCTGTGTTTATCCCAATATCTGTCAACTTCAGGTCTCATCTTCAGATCACTACGGAAGAAAAACTAAAGGCAACACACTGCCTTTATATGTGACTTGAAACCACTGCCAATTCAAAGGTTAACTTTTTCCAACTGTCAGAATTTATAACCAACTCACCTTGCAGCTGTTGAAGGAAAAAAGGGTTGAATATTTTTGCCATAAAGTTGACTGGATGGCATTCATTAAGTGAACATGAATGAAGAAGTTTCAATAATGTTTCGGGTGGAAAATGATTGAAATGAGTGAATAGCACATTTTCCAGCGTTCTAAATAAAGCAGAGGCATTTGGTGGCAAATAATGGAGTTTCCCAAATGGTTCCATTAATGCAGAAATCTGACTAGGTGAAAATTTTTCTGATTGGCAAACAAAAGTTTCTGCCACTGCATTGAGGATGGGTTTTGAAAGAATCCGTTTTCTACTGCAGTACTCCATGACTCTGCAGACAACTTCAGGATCCAACGTGAGGCACACCGCAGCTACACGATACTCTAGGGCTTTTGTAAAAAATCTGTCATGGTACTCAAAATACATGAACGCCTCCAAGACTCTCCTAAGCTCCTCGTTAGTGAAATGTGGGACATGCCTCACGACATATCTGCCCAATTTTATAATCAGAGGAAATGCTTGACTTTGATCAAGAACCACCAGGGCAGTGAGCATTTGGCTAATCAATTTAGGACTCAGGTTGGAAACTATTGAAAGGGAAAAGTTGTTTATCTTATTTAAAAATGTTTGGTGTTCATCCACTTTTTCAGCACATGCCTGCAAGATTCTATAAAGGGCCACAATATCCTCTGGGGTAAATGTTTCCAATTTTTCACCTTGAAGTTGATTTATAACCAGTTCTAGTGTCACACAACCTGAACTGTGCAGTCTAATCAGACTCTCCCCAAGAATACAAAGATTGCGAACTTCCAGGCCACCTTTTTTGAGACGATTTTGGCATTCTGCCACCAGGTTCAGTAACAGGCTACTTTGAGGATCCACATGCAGCAGAATCAGAGCTTGCAAAGCAGTCACCAAACTAGTGTTTGACAGCTGTGAGGGCTCCTTTTCCAACTGAAAGCATAAAGCTTGAAAGATGCTATTCTCCAGTATTTCTTTTGGCAACCCTTGATCACCATCCTTTTTTTCCACTTCACAAATTCGTTGTAAAGCTCCTGCTGCCATAGTGTCAGGCAGGGTTTCCATCGTGCTTATAAAACTTAGCACTTCTTCTGATGAAGTCAAGTTGCTGAGTCTCTTGTAAAACGTCTGACTCTCCCCATTTTTAACATTTTGTTCAAGCCTGACACAGTCAGATACTTGAGAGAACACCGGCCCACTGAGTGGATGAAGGTCATTTCCATTTTTCGAATTAAACTTTTTACAATGGGCATGATGGAACCTGATCCTGAAAGGCTCAGATTGTTGTGAACAGAACCAAGGGCACAGATACTCCTTGACTACCTTGTGAACATTATTTAGAGGTTGATTTTTCAAAGCAGCCAGAGCTCCATGCATCCGAAAATCAGATAAACGATAAAGGTTCTTCCTCAAGGTGATTAATGCCATGCCATCAGATTCTCAATTTGATAACTAAATTAAAACATTTAAAAAGACAAGATTAAACACATTGAGAACATGATTGACCCAACATCAAATGTTGAAACTACAAACGAGCACCAGGAAAAAAAAAAAAAAAGGATGGATAACATATAAATACCAGAGGAGCAAGGTCTCTGCATCCTAGAGTTAGAAAAGTGGCTGACATCCAACAATAACAATCACTACTACTTGCTAAACACTTTCTATTAACTTACACAGATTAAGTACCTTTACCATCATTTTACATGAGGTAGAAGTTGAAGAACAAAGTTACTTTGCCCAGTTTATGCAGGTGGTTAAGTGGCAGAGCTAGGGTTCAAACTCAGGCAATGTAGCTCTTAAGGGTGGCCCTTAAATGTTGGTTGAAGGAAGAAATTGCATTTGAATAGAAATCAAACAAAGAATAGGAAAAGTGGATGAAATTACGCGAGGTTAGAGCAAGGCAAGGGTAAAAACGCGCTGGAAAGGCCCTAAGCTGTTGGTTTCCCCTTGATGTCAGGAGACAGGGTTGAAGGAAAGGGTCTACTTCGGCAATGGAAACAAGGTAGGAAAAGAAAAAGCACAACATAGATCAGTGAAGGGAGAAGGTGTGGCGGTCAGTCCAGATCTAAATACGCCGCGGGGGCATTTGGGAACACGAGTGTGCAGGACAGACAGGCGTGATGCCCCGGGGCGCGTCTTCCTAGGAATGAAAGGGACCCGCGGGCCGAGCACCCCCAAACTCGGCGCCCCGGGGACCTGCGCTGAGACACGGGCAGGGTGGCGCAGCTTGAGGAGAAAGCCGATAAGGTCTGTTACACCCAGCCGGAGAGCCCGCGTGGACACCTACCGACCTCTGCCCGCCAATCACTCCGGGTGGCCGCGGAAGCGCCTGGGCGTCGTGGGCCTCCGTAGTAAACCCGGGGCGGGACGGGGCGGGAGCACGACTCA
Organism: Colobus angolensis palliatus; assembly: GCF_000951035.1. Classification (NCBI taxonomy): domain Eukaryota; kingdom Metazoa; phylum Chordata; class Mammalia; order Primates; family Cercopithecidae; genus Colobus; species Colobus angolensis. The sequence goes on from NW_012115110.1 coordinate 5,232,553, forward strand.
CAGCCGCGCAATGTGATTGGCTCAGGTCCCCTTCGGAACTTCCTATTGGTCCTAGGTACCGAGCATGGGCACTACGGCAGTGCGCACGGGTGCAGCGTTGGTGGAAGTCGTGCTGTGCAGGTGTGTCCTCGGGTGGCGCGGCGTAGGTAAGCGCGCTGGTGGCTACGGTGTCTGGATTCCGGCCGCTAGCCCCGCACTAATCCCGAGGGAGAGGCGGCCCGGGGTGGGGAGCGGGGGGAGGCAGCCGGCTTGCGCCCATGATTCCCACGCCCCTCGAGCTCCGGGGGTCGCCGCGGGCGGGGGCTCGGCCTCAGGCTTGGCTTCGGGCTCGGGTTTGGTCTTGGCCTTGGTTTCCCCGGAAGTGCGTCCCGGAGCTCGGCGTCGATCTCTGCGCGGGGGGCTCCTGGGTGATGTGGGGCCTCTCCGCCTGTTCTGCCTTTGGTTCTAGGCACTTTCTAGGACTAGGGAAACGCACTCGGGGACGCGGGGAACGGGGGAACGTGTCGGGTTGGGGCGGCGCGCTCCGGGGAACCGGGGATTTTCCGAGCGCCCACCTGGCGGGACGCGGCAGTGAGCTCTGCCCACCGCCTCCGCGCCGCCCCTGGGGCTGCTGGGGCTCGGGTCTCCCTTGAGAGTCGTGGGAACGTGGTGCCGGGTTGTGGGGCAGTAGCAGGGCTGAGGGGTTGGTTGATCCTGGGAAGTCCTCAGGATGTGTGTGTTTCATGGGAAGTGATAGAAATTTTAGCTGTAGTAAGATTTTCATCATCGTTTCCACCGTTTTCTGTGAGCTGTAAATGTGTAGTGTTTTCATATTGTTCATTTACTCTTTCAGATAACTTGTCGAGTACCTGCTTTGTGCCAGGTGCCGTTCTGAGCGGTTCATTCACCAAAAGCCAGTATATTGGTTTGGATTTCAGTTTAAATCTGTCTCCACAAATTGACAGCCCACCAGTTTTAGCCATTAGATGAGTATGGAAAAAAAAATCTGTGAGTGCCGTTTGTTTTACTACTGCTTATCTCTTCAGGAAAAACATGTGTTAGTAAAATGTGTTAAGTGGATTGGAAATATTTTTTCTTTATATGCACCTGTATGTAATATGCCCATATACTCACATATTTTTGATTTCCATTAAATACAAAAAAGGTAACTGATGTGCTTCAGTTACCTTTAGTACTATGATTAGTTTGTTTAGCATTAGGATCAATTAGAAACCAAGAACCCTATCATTTAAATATAATTTTTGCTTTTATATTTTTTAAAAAAGAGGACACCAAAAGATATTTAAGACTGTTGGGAATGATACTGTGCCTCAGGTTTGTTCAGGTTCTTTTCTTGTGCCACATCCTTTTCCAGGTAGGTGGTAATAGTCTCATTTTTAGGATAAAGGAGCTGTGGTACAGGTCATCTGGGGAGATTGCCTACGGGATTGCACTTAGGAACCACAGATTCAAGCCCAAGTAGTTCCGAGCCGATAATCTGATTTCTGAGCCATGGAATTAGAGTTTCGTTCCTACACTCTCCTTAATTTGATGAATTCTTATTTAAGTTCATTTAAGATTAGTGCTAAAAATAAATTTAGAAAAGGCTATTTCATATTACGTTTGGGTATTGTTGCATTGTTTCTTAAAGATTGAGGGAGAATCAATACCTTTAGGTTGTTACTATTTCATTAAAAACAAGATCTCTCTTTTTTCCCCCATTTTTCAGTTTCACTGTTACATGTCTTGAAGTGATGAGGAGGTTTCTGTTACTATATGCTACACAGCAGGGACAGGCAAAGGCCATCGCAGAAGAAATATGTGAGCAAGCTGTGGTCCATGGATTTTCTGCAGATCTGCACTGTATTAGTGAATCCAGTAAGGTTAGAGCTGTTACAATGGATTTTTACCGTTTTGTGCTTTGAAGAATTTTGGTTGGGAAGTGATGTTTATGAAAAAATAAAGGACACTAAATACCACCAGATAGTCCTTGTTTTTTAACAGAAATTTATTTGTTCAGTGGTATGGTAAAATATCACCAGCATTTTTTTTTTTTTTAATACAGAAGTGTGCAGTTGAATTAGACTAAATGGTCTCAAAAATGGAAACAAGTAACAACTCCTTAACTGTAAATGACAGAAGTAGCATATGCAGTGTCTATTTCACAGGGTGGCTGTGAGAACAAGCGAGATGTGTGTTTGCCTGCTCAGGTGTGCTTTCCATCTGTTGAATCTCAGTGCCCCATTTTTTTCCCCAAAAGAAAGGCCTTGCCGTTCGTGTTAGAGTTCCTCCTGATCAAGGACCGCTTAGATTCTTTTGTGAAATAGAATTTAAAGTAGTAGTGTAAGGATCTGGAAAACACTCGGCTGCTTCGTCAGGGACTAGTTGTTTACGTTCAGTCTCTGCAGAAGTTCCTACCTTAGGGTATTTGCAACTTTACAATCTTGTGTTCTTTTATTTAGTTTGCTGCCTCCAGATTATACTATTTCAGACCATTCAGGTGATAGCTGTTGGCAGGGGCTTTATACCACAAGGTGATTTGCCAGCCACTAAGCGGTTAAAGGTCACTTCAACACTTCAGAGACTGCCCTGCCAGTGCTCTCTCACTCAAGTGCACAACCCCCTCTGACCTTTCCTGAGACTCTAGTCCAGAACACTAGATTGTGTGCAGCTCAAGTGAATTATAAACCCAGCTCATGGAAGGAGACTCACCTAGTTCCTTTATGCAGCCCTGCCATGGTGACTCTGGACACCAGAGAAAAGGGAGCTTCTTGGAGAAGACCACCAGTCAGCAGACTCTGTCATTTTGCAATAACTTCAGTTCACATTGCAGTGCCACATGATGAAATACCTGAATCTGTTACTTTGGACAAAGCCAAAGCCATCAGTATCATAAAACTAGTCCTGATTTGGCCCCTTGTGGTTGACGTCAGTAAGGTGATCAGCAGGTGTTTTGACAGTCAGATGAATGGTGAATTTTTTTTTTTTTTTAACACCAAGTTAGTCATGCTGTGTGTCCTCCCTGGCTGATGGTTTCCTCTAGCTGTTCATAATCTGATCTCCTTCCTAGTTCACATAGTCCTTTTCAAGATGACTTGACTTATACAACTTTGTATGCAGAGTTTAACACACAACTTATATAGAGTTTTGGAAGCATTAAATGCCTTGGTAAAAAGTTAGCTCAAGTCATTACCTCTTTTATCAGCATGAAAAATAAGGTGAATTATTTGGAGCCAAATTAGATGGTGTTCATGGGCAGTAGAGCTTGTGGAGTCCTTATAAGTAAGACAAAGAAGTGCTCTATTTGAAATATTTAAATTTACACGAGAATGAGAAGAAACTTGATTTTGTAAGAGTTTATAGCTCAGCTTATAGCTAATGATATTCTCAGAGCTAAGACAGTGAAATGCTCTATTTGAAATATTTAAACTTACGTGAGTATAAGAATAAACTTGATTTGTAACAGTTTATAGCTCAGCTTATAGCTAATGAAATTCTCAGCTCTCGGGAAACCTGAGGGAATGAGGAGCGGTTCTTGATAGCCAGCTCCCTGATTTAGAAGGGGTAACACTTTTAATTTCCCAGTTTTAAAATGCCCTGTTGTCCCTCTGCCTTAGTGTCACATGCAGTACACATGGCAGGTTTTATATTCTGCTGAAGATTTCAGAGCTGTGCTGTGTTTATTGCTTTCTTTCTTTACCACAGTATTCTACTTGTCGCTTCCTTGTCTTGCCATTCTAATCCTGCGTGCTTATATATCAGTTCTCTCTACTTCTGAGTCTCCCCATCCCCATTTTAACACCTCTTTCCTTGCTTTTTTTTTACTTTCTTATGAAAAGACGTTTCCACCCAGTTAGCTGCTGTTCCTCGTTGGCAGCTCATCACGGTGCCTCATTTTGGCTCTTAGCAGTGCTGATTTGCCTTGCAGATTAGAGCTCATGTTAATGTTTGGCCCATGACTCGGTGGCAAAGAGTTGACTATATCCTATTTCCTCTGATTTTTCTAAAACTGAAGGACCGGACTAGATGGAAACCTGGGATGGGTCCTGTCTGTGCCTTTCTGGTCCCTGCCTCTCGTACACCACGTGAAGAGAAAGACATGTTAATCCCCTAACCTCTCGATGAGCATCAACAAAACAGACACATGGTTTCCATGAATGACGTCCCGCATTAGGCAACTTGATTAAGCTGAGAGCACGTAGTCACTGGACTGGTCATCTCAAAAAACCTGGCAAGGAGGAAAATTGAAATACAAGACAGGAAACTAAGCTGATTGCTTTGCTGCTGTGTTAGATAAAAAATGCATGCAGTGTTAGGTCCCTGACTTGATGTCCTTGTTTTGTAGTATGACCTAAAAACCGAAACAGCTCCACTTGTTGTTGTGGTTTCTACCACGGGCACCGGAGACCCACCCGACACAGCCCGCAAGTTTGTTAAGGAAATACAGAACCAGACACTGCCGGCTGATTTCTTTGCTCACCTGCGGTATGGGTTACTGGGTAATGGACGCTCTCTTCTGATCTTACTATAGTATACTGTTGTTATCTCTGGTATCTGAGTTATCTTTCAGAACTATGAAGTGTGATCATAGAGGTTTTGTCTTTTTAATGTAAATATTATATGTATGTATATATAAATGTATGTAATGTGCTACCTTTTCTAAATCTTCCCCAGACTTAACCCAGAGCCACACCTCTGCAGAACCTCTTGAGTAGCATTTTAATTAAGGGTGCACCTCAGATGCAGCCATGAAACATTTTCAGAGTAGCAGTGGCTGGGCCTCATCCTAAACCTACTGAAACAGTCCTTGAAGAAGCAACTTCTCAGGCCATTCCTCTGTTTAGAAAAGCAAAGCAAAACAAAACACTCCCAATGATTTTGATAACTTCTCTAGGAACAATTCTCCCAGAATGAATGATTTTCATTCCCCAGCTACACATCAGGATTAGCTAGGGGAGGTTTTATTAAATTCTATGACTTAGGCCCACCTCCAGTGATTCTGATGTAATTATTCCAAGGTAGGGCCCTGGCGTCGTTATTTTTAAAAGCTCCCAGGTGATTCTAACGTGTATCCCAGGTTAAGAAAAACTGATCTAGGACTCTGTGAACCATAGTTTTAAAATGTTAAAGGATCAGAAGGACCAGATCACCTCAATATGATACCAGAGGGAAATTGAGGGTCCGCACTCCTGACTTGTGACCTATATTGTTTTTTTTTTTTTGAGGATTATTTTTTGGAGAGGATATCTGGAAAGGATGGGTTGAGTATAATAAATAACCGATTAGAAATTTGAGATTGTAACCCTGGCAATGATCTATCATATATAACATGTTCAAGAGAGTATTTCACAGTATTTATGATTTTTTTTTTACCTCAAGTTTTTATACTTTCCGTATTTTCAGAGAGAGAGAACACGTACTTGTTTAAAAATCCAGAAAAGACAGGAGCAGAAGCCGATCCCATTGTTCTAGTCAGTGTTAGGCCCGAGCGTGGAACCACTGATTTCTCACCCTTTTGTAGAGAAAGAACATGGAGGTGACTCCTCAGCTGAGGAATTGAAGCTCTTTTTTTTTTTTTTTTTTTTTTACCGTGAGACGTAGAAGCAATTCTTAATTTCCCCAACACAGAAACATTTATAGCACATCGTTACTGTGGTTATTTATATGGCAGGTGTACCTTTCTATTATCAGGAGTCAGCAAACTCTGTCTGTAAAGGGCCAGATAGTAAATATTTTAGGCTTTGCAGGCCTACTCAACTCTTGCTGTTATAAATAATATGTACACAGATGGACTCGACTGTCTTCTAATAAAACTTTATTTACAAAGAAAGGCGGTGGGTGGTATTCGGCCCAGAAGCTATGGTTGGCTGACCCCTGCTCAGTATCAGAAAAAATGTACGGATAACAGATATTGTGGTTTTGCAACCCGTCTGATCCTTGTTTTAAGATTTCTGTATTTTTACACATAGTCAAGGAGATGAAAATGTGAAGTCTTTTCTTTCACCAGTGGCCAATAAATATTTTGTTTCATTATATCTGGTACTTTTATATTGTAAAATAGAAGAAAACTGCCTGCATGCGTAGTATTACTCAAGGAGAATAAGATGTGAGGCTGTGCATTATTAATCCATTCAGAAGAGCATGGAATAGTATTATTTTAGATATTTTATTTACCTATTCTTTATGTCCTTAAATTTAAACCTTATTGTGCATTAATTATGTATTTGGGCTCTTTAGGTCTTGGTGATTCAGAATACACTTACTTTTGCAATGGAGGGAAAATAATTGATAAACGACTTCAAGAGCTGGGAGCCCGGCATTTCTATGACACTGGACATGCAGATGACTGTGTAGGGTAAGGGCAGTATTCTCTGTTTATTCCAATAAGCCCTCTGTACATGATGAAAGTTCATTTATAAAACGTGTTGGCTTTTCATTTAACACTGAACTTTTCCTCATGTTTTATTTTTGTTAGCTTTTTTAGCTTTGGGACCCAAGAGGGTCAGCCAGAGCTTGATTTACCTGTTTTGCTGATTTTCTTTTGTGTCTGTCTCACCCTTCTCAGTGTATGCTAATGGCAAGAGTTAGAAAACGTACCCCAGTACAGATATCTTTATTTTAAACAGTGTAGGTATTTGCAGAAATCAGCTTGTTCTTTAGCAACTTGAATCGTGCATGCCCTTCTCCTTGCCGTGCACATGGAGCCTTTGGATCGGGCTCTTTACATGGAGGGAGCCTGGTGAGCCACACTTCGCCGTTAGAGAACGTGGGTCTGTGGGCCTTCACTGTAGGCTGCATTGCTTGGCGTACCCTTACCCTCTGAATGGCCATTTGCCACCATGCCAGTCAAACGTTTACAGACACATACTTTATCTTTTCATTACTTTTATTCTTGTTTTTACAAGTCAGTATTTCACCCGGTATGGCACCTTTCAAATCATCCTGATGTGTTTATTCAGTGGTCTTACAGATACTGTCCTATAACTTACTTAGCCTTTAACTATTTTAGCCAGATAATAGCACACACCCTTGATTTTTTTCTACTACGTCCATGTATTAATTTAATTTTCTTTTTTTTTTTTTTTTTTTTGAGGATTATTTTTTGGAGAGGATATCTGGAAAGGATGGGTTGAGTATAATAAATAACCGATTAGAAATTTGAGATTGTAACCCTGGCAATGATCTATCATATATAACATGTTCAAGAGAGTATTTCACAGTATTTATGATTTTTTTTTTACCTCAAGTTTTTATACTTTCCGTATTTTCAGAGAGAGAGAACACGTACTTGTTTAAAAATCCAGAAAAGACAGGAGCAGAAGCCGATCCCATTGTTCTAGTCAGTGTTAGGCCCGAGCGTGGAACCACTGATTTCTCACCCTTTTGTAGAGAAAGAACATGGAGGTGACTCCTCAGCTGAGGAATTGAAGCTCTTTTTTTTTTTTTTTTTTTTTACAGACGGAGTCCCGCTCTGTCGCCCAGGCTGGAGTGCAGTGG
>NW_012115110.1:5240078-5265935 GCF_000951035.1 Colobus angolensis palliatus
GTTAGCCAGGATGGTCTTGATCTCCTGACCTCGTGATCCGCCCATCTCGGCCTCCCAAAGTGCTGGGATTACAGGCTTGAGCCACCGCGCCTGGCTAATTTAATTTTCTCTCACTATGTTACTGAAAAATCTGTTTATGAGAAAATGACAAATTCAGCAAATGTCTTGCTTTTCAGCATACTGTATTTCTGCTGAACTCACCCTCGTGCCCACTTCTTCCGTCTTTCCTTTCAGCTGTGATGCTGTGGGTTTTTTCCACATCCCCAGTACACATATTGTTCCTGATTGTGACAAAGCTTTGTGACATTTCTTTGCGAATTCACTTTTAGCTCTGTACCTTTATGTTGAGTGTTTGTCTTTTGCCAGAAGTTCATTGACATTAAATGCTCAGTCTGGTATGGGCTGTGTTTAACTGTTAATGTAAAGCTTGTGTCATCCATTACCATTAGGCCCATCACTCATCTATATTCCACTTCTCTTCAAAGGCTTTCATTTTCTCTGTTGATTTATTGGTGTAAGTATTAAAATGCTTGACTATATTTCAGTAGACTACACTGCTTAGATTTTTCAACCTAACTACCTTACTTCAATTTTTCCTTTTTCTGAAACAAAGATATTTTCAAGACATTCTTGCTTGATGTGCATACCACCACACTAAATGGGGTTACGAATGCACACTTGAGTCCAATACCTGGGTTCCAATCCTTGATCCCCCACTTCCCGACTGAGAACTTGGTCAAATTACTTAAGCTTTTTGTTCCTTAGTTTTTGCCTCTATGCAGTAGATAACAGTAATCTATTTACTGTGTAAGCTTCGTGGTAGAATCAAACGGATTAATACATGTTGTCCTCTTAGAAGAGTGCCTGTCATCATGTAGTAAACACTTAGTGAACGTTAGCTCTCTTCATGGTTACGCATATTATCACCTTAATATTTCTGAGTTATGAAAGTGATATTTTAAATGTAGCTGTTATTACTGAACCTGTAATTTTATAAACTTGTTTTCACAAAGGCTCCTCAGGGCAGATCTAATGTATAACCGCATTTTGAGCAGTGTACTACATGAGCACTTACCGAGCACAGTGAAATGACAGCCTGAGTCATGATGAGACACAGGCCTGAAATGTGCGTCCTCTTAATATTCATTTCGCTTTAGGAATTAGAATTTAATCGAACCTCCTTTGAGTTGTGATTGAAAGTGGTGTTATTTCCACAGCCCTGACACGGTCTTATCCACTGATTCTACTTCTCTATTCAGGGAATGGCTGTTGTTATCATCATTTGTTAATAGTAGGTGGACTGCCACATTTAAAACAATCTATTTATGATGAATTCAACTTTCCCAAAGGATGGTTGCTTTTTTTTTTTCTCCTGTTGTCAGCTTCCCTGGGAATTTTACTAAAATAAAAATAAATAAATAAATAAATAAAATAGTTCAGGACTGAGAGAAAGGCTTTATTTATTTAGTCTAAGGACTTGGCATTAATCTGTAGTGATTTCTTTGTGATATTTTAATCTGTAGGAAAAAGATCAGTAAATTGGCTAGGCAGAAGAAGAAAAGGTGCATTTGATTGATGGAATGCGCATTTGCAGCATTATGGTGGGCTTGAATTTTGGTTAAGTTCTGTTAGCATTAGCATGCCTATTTAAAATTGTATCTTCTTAAAATAAAGTTTACCAATTCTGGGACATTAAGAGGAATTCTATTCCTATCATTCCTATTACTAGAATATTTTCCTATCCCTCTTCATTTCTTTTACCTTTATACATACTCATGTTTTTAGCTGAAGTGCTAATGAACACATAATATATCCTGCTTTTTAAAACTTAATCGTGAAGCATTTTTTGAACGCCGAATGGTCTTCATAGTGTTTCTAACAAGTGCATACTTTGCCAAGTGGACAGACTGTCATTATCCTGTTCTGCGTTCAGATGGAGAACTTAGGCATGTGTTTTGTTTTTCCTTTGTTTTTACCGTCCAGTTTAGAACTTGTGGTTGAGCCATGGATTGCTGGACTCTGGCCGGCCCTCAGAGAGCATTTTAGGTCAAGCAGAGGACAAGAGGAGATAAGTGGCACACCCCCAGTGGCATCACCTGCGTCCTCGAGGACAGACCTTGTGAAGTCAGAGTTGCTACACATTGAATCACAAGTCGAGCTTCTGAGATTCGATGATTCAGGAAGAAAGGATTCTGAGGTTTTGAAGCAAAATGCAGTGAACAGCAACCAATCCAATGTTTTAATTGAAGACTTTGAGTCCTCACTTACCCGTTCGGTACCCCCACTCTCGCAAGCCTCTCTGAATGTTCCTGCTTTACCCCCAGAATATTTGCAGGTACATCTGCAGGAGTCTCTTGGCCAGGTAAGCAAGTTTTTCTTTATGCTATGGATGCTTTTTAATCATGGATGTTTGCTTTGGGCTTTTAAATTATTACATTGGAAGAGAGGTCAACAAACTATGGCTTACTGGCCAAATGTGGCCCAGCACATTTCTTTTGTAAATAGATTTTACTGGAACACAGCCATGCGTATTCATTTAGGTAGTGTCTGTGACAGCTTCTGAGCTACAATGGCAGAGTTAATGGTGACCACAGGGGCCTGCAAAGCCTAAAGCATTTGGCCCCTTCCAGTAAAAGTTTTCCCACCCAGGTATTACAAAAGGTCTTGTATTATTACTTCTATATTTAAAGAAGTAAATAGTTAAGAACTCAGTTTCGTCATTATTTTGAAGAACTAACAACTTGGTTTCTCATTTTAGATGAGTCAAACAGAGGTAAGTTGTATGGGCAGTTAGTTGAGTATCACGTTGCATAATAGCTAATTTCTCGCCATAGTCAGTGTATGGTACCCTGAAGTTTTTTCTAACCTGCTTAAAATAAGTTTCCAGAGCTAAGTCCTCTTTCTGTTGAGTGGCTGTTTGGAATTCCACATGGACTTTTCTTACAAAAACCACAGCCTTACTGCAGTTATTACCAGTTTTAGTTTCTTGTTCTCTTTTTTTAATGAAGACAGATGTAGACATTTAAGAAATAATTTGGATGCAGCATCTGTCTTGTATATTAGCACTATTTGTAGACACCTTGTATGATAGCAATTTTTTTTAGCATCTTTTATAGTGTCTTTCTAAAACTTTCTTACAAGTATGATTTTGTGTATAAACTATGGGCTATTGTTTTTGCACTTGTACTTCATTATTTTGTGAATTGTTTAGTGAGGTAATTGCAGTAAGTGTATCTCAGTCTGGTTTGGGAACAGACACAATGTATGCCTTTTTTTTAAGTTAGGAGGAAGATCTGTTAAGAGTTTGTGGGTTTTTTCCAGGAGGCGGAGGTTGCAGTGAGCTGGATCGCACTACCACACTCTAGCCTGGGCGACGGAGTGAGACTCCATCTCAAAAACAAAAACGGTTTCTAGGTTTTTTCTTGATAGAAAATGTCATTAAATAGACTTCAGTTGTTAATAATGTAGTTAAAAGATTTAACAAATCTGAAGTATTTAAGGGAGACAATGTAAATATGAAATAATATACTGAGAGAGTAAAGACTTGGGAAAAAAAGAATGTTTTGTAGGCATCCTCTTGGGACCATCGCCTTGAGGCACAGAGGGGTTGGAAGCGATGCAGTCTCAACAGAGGCCTCAGTCAGCCCCATATGGTACCTTTCTCCCATGCGGAAGTATTATCTCTTATAACCAGAGGGTCTTCTGGGTTGCGTGGTAGAGCAGCAGGACCTGTTAACAAGCACCGTCACTTGGACCTGCTGTAGAGCCCTCTCCTGCTCTGGGCCCCACGCAAAGCTGGTGACCTTTTCTGTCACCTGGTATTTGGGTCTCAGCAGTCCTCTCAGGTATGGGATGTGCTACCCACAGATCCTAAAGACACTTAGCAGTGGTTCTGCTTCTGTCTAGGAGAAGTGAGGTACAAGGTGCACTAGTGTGGCCTTTACTTGGGAGGGGATGTCCTGACATGCACCAAACTGTTAGAACCCTAAAAATTGTGCTGACACTGCAGGCCCTTAAATTGCATAGGGCATGGGTCTTACCAAGGATTCCAGTATTCTGACCACTTCTCGTTGCTCATTCAGTCTGATAGATAGCACAATGCCCCTGATAGAGTAAGCTGGTTAGTGTGGTGCTTTGCAGGTGTTCCACATTTATTCAGACTCATAACAGCAGGCAGACTTATGAGAGCCCTGGGCCATAATTGTAAATGTATACATTGTTCCAACTCAAAGTGAACTGTTTCTGATCCTCTTTAGTGATAGGGTTGGGAAGGAGCACTTTGACTAAATCATTGTCCCTGTACTTGAGGCCATGCGAGTCTACTCTGTCAAGGAAAACCAGCTTGCAGAGGGGCTACAGCGGACCCGTTACTTGTTTGAGTTTCCAGTAGTTCAGGGTCATCCCCCAGGATTTGTGTGGTTTTTGCAGTGGTCAGACTGGTGAATTAAATGGAGATATGAGAGACCATCCCCTGTGTCCATCAGCTTTTTAAGGATGTCATTTCTCTCAGGATGCTCTTTTGTTTCTCTTGTTCTATCTCGGTGTTTAGGGAGGAGGATGGCGTCAAATTCAGAGACTTCTTCTTGGCCTTCCCCATGATGATAGATCTTATGTCAGAGGCCAAGAATTCAGTGTTGCTCTGTGATAGCTGCTGAGTGGCCACTGGGGGTCCTGGGCCAGGACTCCATTTACCGCCTGCCCCCCATGTGCCTTGCTGTCATAGACGAGCTGTGCTGACACTTTGAGTCCCTGGGTAACAACATTCATTTGAACCCCCTCTTCACAGACCCTGGAATGCCTGCACATTCCTCTTAGCCCAGTGTACATTTCCCCTTTGGGAGAAGGACTGCAGAAGTTTCTATAGTGTCACACAGTCCCTCCTCCTAGGGACCTCTTCTCTCCTACAGTCAGTGGGTTGCTGGTCTGGAAACAGGGCAAAGGGTCGTTTTTATTGGAGCAGCTGCCTACAGCTCCCTTTACATGTCTCCTTGATTTCTTTTCATTGTAAGGATTGATCCAGTGCCTTTTTGAGCTGCTCATTTTTTGCATCTGTGTTCTGCCCTCCTCAATGTAGGACCTCAGCTGTCTGTCGTGTGCATACTCTCCTGGCTCCTGTGGGGGCATAGTGCTCTGTCCTATACTTTCTTAGGGGTTAGTCCCTTACCTTCCTTAACTGGCCCAGTGCTTTAGTGGCCGAGTGTGTCACAACAACCCCAGTTATTGGTCTAGCAACCAGGAGAGGGGATGGGGTGTGGTAGTGGGGGCACAGGCATATGTTGTGGGCAGAGGTCCCTACACCATCCAGATGTGAGAAGGGAGTTCTTACTCTTCGTGGGAAGGACTGGCCGCATCTGCAGGCTCAAAGAGTTCAGGGGAATCTGGGTAGTAAGATTTTTCAGGGAATCTGGGTAGTCAAGATTTTTAAGGGATTCTTTGTAGTCAAGATTTTTAAGGGATTCCGGGTAGTCAAGATTTTAAAGGGAATCTGGGTATTCAAGACTTTTTTTTCCCAGTTAGTCCTTGGCTTTCTCTGCCTTTGCTGTCATGAGCTGTATGAGATGACTGTGTCTTTCTAAGCTCCTATGGATGTCCCCTGGCTTTTATACTTAGTTCTTAATTGTTGGTTCATCATTTAAGCTTTTTGCATTTTTTTCAAGTGTGAGTGAAGTTTAGCAGTATCCCCCCAAGTCCCACCAGTCTTCTCTTCTATTTCTCCATAGTTCTCAAGCACCTGATGGATCTTGCAAGGTAATGCATTTGCTTCCACTGGCTCTCCCTGCTACTTAATGGTTGCATTGTTGCTGTGTGCCGGTGCCGTCTGTCTGCTTTCTCACTAGTGTGGTGTTCTCATTGTCAACCAGGTAGATGATCCAGCTCCAAACTCCATTTTAGCATCTTTCCTAGGCTACCCTGGCACTGACTGTCACAGGCTGGTTCCAGGAGTCAAACAAGGAGATGTTTTTAGGGCATCCTCTTGACAGCATCATCTTTGGGCATGGAGGGATGGAAGCAGGATTGGGCACAGAAAGAAGCTGAGCTGCTGTGCAGTCTCTGCAAAGGCCTCAGCCAATCCCATAGGGTTCTCTGGAGCTGGTGGGTCTTCAGAGTTGTCCTGAGTTGGAACAAAGAGGCTGGACCTTTGTAGTCATTGATGAGACATTGGATGTGGGCTGCCTCTGAAAGGAGGTGTGGGCAGGGGCAAGGTGTGACATGAGAATGCTGAAGTGGTTCTTGCAGGTGGCAGAGATAGTCATTGTCAGCACTGCCATAGCCTTTGCAGAAGGCAGTCTTCTTAGGGGTACATCTCAGTACCCCCACACCCCAGACACCCAGAACTGACCTTCATCCCAGCTTTCCCATATAGCCACTTATCCATGATTAATTGACAAGTACTGTTAAAATATTTTGTTTTTAAACTTAGGAATATAGAAAAGGAGTAGGGAGTATTATAAAGAATTGGGATTTTTTGCAGTTTTCCGAGACCTACTATGTCTGATACAAGAGCTGCTAACCACATATAGCTACTTAAATTTAAATTAATGAACATTTGTTAAAATTAATTCTGTTTCTTAGTGACACTAGCCATATTTCACAAGCCATATTTCAGCAGCCATATGAACAGCATTACCCCACACTAGGGGGTTCCTGTGACCATCTACACACACACACACACAGGTTGCATTCTTAAACATCTTTCACATCCTTTAAGATCTCCTCTCCTTCCTGAAACATTTGCATACATACTGTTTCCCTTTACATAGTTTATTAGGAAAACTACTAGGTCTTTATGTGAGAATGCCGGTATTTTGTATTTTCTATGTGTATTTCAGAAATTCTAATGTCTAATAGATAGAGAGTTTGAAATAGAATCGAGCTTCTCTTCTGAAAAGCTAGCTCCATATGTCTGCACTGATTTACCTTGGAAATGAATACTAAGTAGCCAGGAAGTTTTGCAAGTCCCTGTGGATCTTGCATAGTCACTAAGTGAAAGAAGGGTATAATTGAAAATTGCACTTATATTTTGTCCGATTTGTTTCTAAAGGAGGAAAGCCAAGCATCTGTGACTTCAGCAGATCCAATTTTTCAAGTTCCAATTTCAAAGGCAGTTCAACTTACTACGAATGATGCCATAAAAACCACTCTGCTGGTAGAATTGGACATTTCAGTAAGTTGCAAAATTTATTTCTCAGCACAGTAATATTGTCAAGATGTGCAGAAAGACTTGTGTCGTGCTTGGTTACATACGCCGAGCTGCGTGGTGCTTGGTTACGTACGCCGAGCTGCGTGGTGCTGGGTTAGGTACGCCGAGCTGCGTGGTGCTTGGTTATATTAACGAGAGGTCTCCCGAAAAATGATTACACTTGTCCCTTAGTATCTTTGAAGGATTTGTTCCAGGACCCCTTTCAGATATCCAGATCCTCAAAGCTCAAATCCCTTATGTAAAATGTTATAGTATTTGTATGTAATCTGTGCACATCCTCCCCTATACTTTAAGTCATCTGTAGATTACTTACAGTAACCACAATATTAGTAGTTGCTATACTGTATTTTTAAGTTTACATTATTTTTACTGTTATTTTTTCTTGTTTTTTTCCTCCCAAATATTTTCCATCTAGGGTTGGTTGATTCTGAGGATGGAGAACCTGAGGATATGGAGGGCCCACTGTATATAGAAACATTTACATACAGTTTTAGTCTGAGATGTGCCTCTATGCACCCTGTCCATGGGCCCCCTGCCCACCCTCCACACCCTGCTGGAATCCATTGACCTTAGGTTAAGAAACTGACTGACAATCCTAAAATAAGTGCTTGAGTACCTCTTCAAAGTCATTTAGCTCAACCCTTGATTTCATGAAAGTCTTGAGAGGTTAAGTGGGTTCTTTCAGAAAAGCAAGGGCACATTAAGGCTGTCTGTGTAGATTTAATTGAACTTCCTAACAGAAAAAAAGAAATATAATGTGTCAAAACTAAATGGTTTTGCATCTATAAATAGTAATACTATGTACACCGAAATATTTTTTGTTCTGGTATTTTACATTTCTGTCATAAAGAGGCAAGGGTTGGTCTGTGCTTAATCCAGTCTGTCTCCCTTGTTGGCAAGAAATGTGAGCTTGTGTCGTTGTGAGAGGCTCCTTCCCAGAGCCGTAGCCTGCATCTGTATCACTCTAGGGCTTAGAGGCAATGGGCCTAGTAATAGACTTGACTTGGGAAGTGGTGGCTTTTTCAGCCCATGTTTGCTCACAGCCAGTATCAAGCCAGATGGTGTAATGTTTTATACTTAAGGAAATAAAGTACCCTTTCCTGTCCCCTAAAGGAAAAGAGTGAAGTAAGGAGAAGAAAATTGAAAACCAATGCTTTTGATCATAATTAATTTCTTTTGGTCATAATGTATGTTTTCATGTGTGTGTACATGTATGTTTTTGTAAGAGGGATTTTTATCTTTACATGGGTTATTGAAAACGCCATAGGACCTTACTTTGTAGAGAACAAAGAAGGTCTGACTTCGATTCTTTAAGTATGCAATGATAAAAGGCGAAACACTGGATAACTACCAGATTTCTTTTTAATAGTAACTGATAATAATGAAAGTATGTTTATTTGGTTAGTTGAGCTTTTTAAAATTGTGTGTTTTTTTTTTGAAATTCTATTTTCTTTCTGAGTTCATATATTAAAATCATAATATTGAAAACTACATTTTTGTTACCCTATAGCTTAAACTATGTAACACATATAATGGATTTTTTTTTGTTTTTCATTTTGGCTCTTCTCTAGAAAACAGACTTTTCCTATCAGCCTGGAGATGCCTTCAGTGTAATCTGTCCTAACAGTGATTCTGAGGTACAAAGCCTACTCCAAAGACTGCAGCTTGAAGATAAAAGAAAGCACTACGTCCTTTTGAAAATAAAGACAGACACAAAGAAGAAAGGTACAGCCCTGCTGCTGTGACGTTAGGGTATTGTGGGCCAGTGGACTGGAGCTGATGGTGAGAGTGTGGCTCTAAGGTTCAGTGTCCTGTGTGGTGGCCGCACAGATGCCTGGGGCTCAGCTGTGCATCGGGGTCCGGGAACACAGGCATACACTGGTATTGCTAGTTTCTGAACTTTCATGTTAATTACATTGAATAAGAAGATAATGGATGTTCTGATTATTGGACATTTGTGGACATGAAAAATGAGTGTAAATGTAGTTTTTGAGAAGCATTGGCCTAGGTTTTTTAAAAAAATTCTTTTCTTATTATGTTTACTTCTCATAGTATGTTTGTTTTTGCTCATTTATTATATAAAATAGTTGCTTTATCCATAATTTATTTATTTTTCAAAATATAAATATATTATTTACTTAGAATCTCAAATTAGTCCTAAATTGATTTTTTGAGAATAATAATGCTAATGGATTACTGCTATCTTTTTAGCTTTTTGTTTCTTAATTTTAAATAATTTTCCTTTCTTTTATATGGCCTATCTTGAATTTATAGTCTTTTATTTTTATTTTTTTGTAAGATGGAGTTTTGTTTACTGTATTCATTTTGGGGAATTTTTTTGACTGAATAAACATTGCCACAAGTCATATTGCACTTTGATGTGCTGTAAAGTACTACAGTAATTGTGTTTTGGGGAATGTGTAAAACATTTTATTCTTTATCTTCTATGTCATGAACCCCTTTCTCGTCTTTACCTGAAAAGGAGCTGCCTTACCCCAGCATATACCTGCAAGATGTTCTCTCCAGTTCATTTTTACCTGGTGTCTTGAAATCCGAGCAATTCCTAAAAAGGTATTTTTTTCTCTCTTCTTCAGGTAACTATTTTAAAATATGCTTAGCTTTGTTTAGGATTGATTAAACAAATCTAGAATCTGCCCTTTGCAGTCTTAAAAAATATGATCTTGATAGCGTGTTTTTAATATTAGTTCCCAAAGGTGTGTGCTATCATATACAAATCTTTTTATGTTATATTTGCATTTAAATTTTTGTTTGAAATGAAGTTGTTTAAATAGGGCTTTTTCTTAGTCTTATTTTTACTTGTCATTAACTGTGTAGCACATTCCACAGTGATGGAAGTGACTGCAGTTGACCTTGTGTAGCAATGTTTTGTAAGATGGAGTTTTGTTTACTGTTACACATTGCTACTGCTGCTTTAATTGGTGACAGAAAGCTAATGAGAGCTTAGGATTCCCCACCACCACCACTTGCAACTTCCTACAGTTGTTCAGACCTCCTTTGTGTAATACTATGTAACTATTTATTGCTGTAACAGAATGCTTCAGGAAAAATAGAAGGGTTTTGGTAGGTAATAATCAATTTTTAGATGAACTTGGAGGTAGAACAATCCACTAGATGTCAGTATTGTACCAGGAACTGTTTTTTTAAAACTGCTTGTAACTGATTTCTTCTAACCAGTTCCCTGAAGTGGCTATTAATGGCTAAAATTTTTCACATCTCCCTTGCCACACTTGTATCGTCAGTGAGCATAGAGAGTGTTGTAATTAGGCCACCATCTCCCCAGTGTGGTTTTCGTGTCATTTTATTAATGTGTTTATCGCATTTCTAGTCTTGGATGAGTAAACTACTTTAGAGAGAGGCTCAGCTGTCTCTAAATATATATGTGTATGTGTGTGTATATATGTGATATATATATATTTTTTTCCATCTTCCTTTCCTGGTAATCAGCTCGAGATGCAATTTAAGTAAATTTAGAATTAATTTACTGTGATGAAAGCTTACCGATTGAGTCACAATTTTGGTTCAGCTCTACTGCTTTTAAAATATGTGTAAAGTGTGTGTGTGTATGTATGTGTGTGTATATATATATATGTGTGTGTATATATATGTGTGTATATATATTTGTGTGTATATATATGTATCTTTGGGTTTTTTTTTTTTTCAAAAATAGTATACTCATTGGAAAAATTCTGGATACAGAAATAACCTAGGAAACCAAAGTATTTTATAATCAAACCCTCAGAGTTAACACTTGAATTTTGCTTTCCTGAGGAAAATATGGGGATCCATATTATATGTGCTGTTCTATAACTTGCCTTTTTAACTTAAATCAAGAATCTGTGTATTTCAGGATGGAAAGAGTTGGTTTTTTTTTTTTTTTTTTTTGAGATGGAGTCTTGCTCTGTTGCCCAGGCTGGAGTGCAGTGGTGCAATCTTGGCTCACTACAAGCTCCGCCTCCCAGGTTCACGCCATTCTGCTGCCTCAGCCTCCCAAGTAGCTGGGACCACAGGCACCGCCACCCTGCCCGGCTAACTTTTTGTATTTTTTAACAGAGACGGGATTTCACCGGTGTTAGCCAGGATGGTCTCGATCTCCTGACTTTGTGATCCACTCGCCTCAGCCTCCCAAAGTGCTGGGATTACAGGCGTGAGCCACCGTGCCCGGCCCTGCAAAGAGTTTTAATGGATACTATGGATACACCATTATTTGTTGATATAATTATGGGCAATTGAGTCATTTTCGCTTTTTCACTATTAAAAAAGAAAGGCAAACTTTCTTGTATTAATTTTTGGACACTTACTTGAAGTATATTTGTGAAACAAATTCCTTGGAGTAGAATTGCTGTTTTAAAAATATTTACATTTTAAATTGTAACAATGTTTGTTAGGTTTGTCAGCTTGTTCTCCAAAAACAGTGCAGTATTTCCTGTTTTAGTACCATAAAGTTTTTGTAGTTCTAAAGTGAAAAAAGTATGTTAAAGGATTTAAAATTGTCACCGTTTTAGCTTTTAATTTAGAAGATTGTATTGGCTTTAGAATTTACAAACTGTTATTGGTAGATTTTTTAATTATCTTCCAAAAAGTCTGAGCAGAGATTTGGGGCGTCCATTCAGCAGCGTTTCCTGAGTCCTTGTTTTTGTTCAACACTGAGTTTGGCATTTGGTGTAATTTGTTAGTGTCTTGGTATTTTAGACAGAGATTCTTCAGCTAAACCTTTGGAAACCTGTGACTCCTTTGGGAACAGTGATTTTGTCCTCCCTGTTGAGGAAGTCCAGGACACAATCATCTTGAGCCATGGAATTTAAAGTAGCAGTACCCATTAGCATTTCACATAACATTTGATACGAATAATGACTGAAGTGCTTTGTTCCTAAAGAGCCCTTGAGAAATAAGCTATGTCTGCGTGTAATTAATAGTTTGTAATTGCATTGAAATAAAAAATTCTTATTAGCAAGTTTGATGTTTTGTTCAGGAGTTTAGACTTTGAAAATTGGGATTCAGAACTTTATTTTTTTAATTTATTTATTTACATTGTGAAATTTTTCTAACAGATCAACATTAAAGCAAATGGTAAATTAAATTCCCTCCTCCTGACAATAGCTCCTAGTGGCTTTCTCATTTTTTCTTGGGTAATTGGGTGCATCCCCAGGCAGACACTGAACTGAGTATTCTAATAGCTCTACCCACAAATTGTGTCATAATTTAAGGTGGGCTCCTTTTTGTAGGCATTTTTGCGAGCCCTTGTGGACTATACCAGCGACAGTGCTGAAAAGCGCAGGCTACAGGAGCTGTGCAGTAAACAAGGGGCAGCCGATTATAGCCGCTTTGTACGAGATGCCTGTGCCTGCTTGTTGGATCTCCTCCTCGCTTTCCCTTCTTGCCAGCCACCGCTCAGTCTCCTGCTTGGTGAGTGGTCGCTTTCACAAGCACCGTGGTGGCTGTTCGTGCGCTGATAGGCGGGCCACCTTTCTGTAGTAAAGAAAATTTGCTGCTCTTGTCTTACCCTTTTTATTCTATGCATAAAGAATACATCTAAATGAATGGTGGTGATTGGTAAGCAAACGTCTTATATCTTGTTCTCAGGGTGCTGTGACATCTGTGTGCCCTTCCAGAAGTCACAGAATTCCCCTTCCAAATGTTTGGTTTTTCTTTTTTTTCCTTCCAGCAGTGTCACTATCATTTTCTCTCTTAGTAGAGTCACTTGTTATTCTCTTTTTTTGCCTCAGAATTGAGCATCTTTTCTAATTTAACTTTTTTCGGAAAGGTTATTTAGCTAAATGTCTAAAAATGAGCTTTTATTAAAAAGTTATCTTTTTCAAAGCTAATGAACATCATATTGAATTGATAGAGCAAGTTGATGCAGTCTGTGCTGTGTGCAGAATGCAGAAATGCCCCCATCTCAGCCAGTCCAGATCGAGGGTCCTTCAAGAGCAAAAGGGGACTGTGTCGTACCAGTGCAAGTCGACATATTCATGATACTGCCAGGCAGAGAACCATCCCATTTCAGATGAAAGGTAACCCATTTTTTTGCCCACAGTGACTCTTCTAGTCCTCATACTCCAACAGAAGAGACCTAAGCATTTTCCCTGAGCAGTTGATGTCCAGGGGGCCTCTCTGTGGCTCTCAGGAAGGGATTGAAAATGCTTACTGGGGTGAAGACTAGGTGCTTTATAGGACTTCAAAGCCTTTATTACTTTCCTGTGCTTATAATTTTGTCATCTCCTTTCCCGTAGTGGTAAGTAGTCATGCCTTTAACATTTGCATTTTTCTTTGGTGGCACCAAAATGTGTATTTTCCTTTTTACTCTTAGGCCAGCAAGATCCTTTTCGATGCCTAGTACCTTTAAAGGCACCCTCCTCTGCAAGTCAGGGCCTGATTTCTCCTCCTTTTTCTTAGTGTTCTTTCCCCTTAGGACCTCCCCAAAATGGTAAGACCATGTTGCTGAATGAGGCTGCTCTTCTCGCCATCCTGTCCTAGGCTGGCCCTGTCACCCTCTCCAGTGAAGTCTTTGGAACCATCAGCAGGATTAGGATGACAGAACACAGGGTGGGGAGTTCTAAGTAGTATTGGAAAGTTCTCTTATCATATACTAATTTATTTCAATTCTTTTCATAGATTTTTTGTTACCTTTTAGAATGTTTGTAACAATACCACATATTACATAGTTATATAAATAAATTAAAGTCATTGGGACTTATAAAAAATTATACTATTTTCTAATTTCCTTAAGAAAAATTAAAATATCTAAAGCTTAATATTAAGTTGAACACCCTACTAAACTTTATTTTGATGTTTAAAACTGTAAGCCATTATACATAGACCTTTTCAAATTTTCAATTAAGTAACTGCTAAAAATAAAACATACCAAAACATAAAACATTTCAAAGTTTATTAGTGGATAGTTCAGTATTTAAATACAGCTTATTTAACCTGCTTTTGGAAGAATACCTATGTATTTTGAAATCACTGAATTTTTTTGATAATTTTTTAAAAACCAAACACTTTAATTATTTTAAATGTAAGATGGAAAATCTTCAAGCCTAAGTATTTTCAGTGATTCTTGAAAGAGTAGCCTTTAATCTTTTTGGGATCATGACTTTATTTTAAATCTGAAAACTGGACACCTCCCTGCGGAAAACTGCACATACCTGATAAGAGTTTGCTTAGCTTCTTGCCTCTGAAGCCAACTCATGTACCCATTCCTAGGAGCCTTTGCTTTCAAAATTTAGCATTTGGATAGAAATACTGACTTAAGAGGAAGGAAATGCATCTTATCTGGTTTTTAACTTTACAAATTGAGGAAAAAGTTAGTAATATTTTACTTGAACACAAAGAATTTATACATGCTCTTAACTATGATTTAAAACTAGAACATGATTTATTTTGAGTATTCTAAATAAGATGTGGATTTTTTATTTTTTAAGTAAGGTTATTTTCAGTAGTGGTGAATTAATAATTGCTTGTTTTTATTTTTTTCTAGAACATCTTCCTAAACTCCAACCGAGACCATATTCGTGTGCAAGGTACTAATATTCATTCACATAATATATAGCATCATTCTCCAAAATCTTATGGCACTCAGACTTCCAGATCCTTAGAGTTTACTAATTTATTCAGTGAAAACTTAGCTGATTTATGGAAGACAGTACCAAGCATAATAAAGCAGAAGAAGAATCACAGAGCTCCTGTCCTCTGGGACTTCATAGAATTTAGCATCTTGGGTGGCTCCTAATGGCCCAGCACTGTTTCCCCACTTGGGAGTCTCAGGCTCCTCCACATGCTTCCTCTGTTGGTGTGCCCAGCCACCTTCACTGAATGGCAGCAGAAGGTAGGGGAGACAGAAAAGTTCCACTATAAAACATTTGATGAGGTTGGGCATGGTGGCTCATGCCTGTAATCCCAGCACTTTGGGAGGCCGAGGCCGGCAGATCACGAGGTCAGGAGATGAAGACCATCCTGGCTAACACTGTGAAACCCCATCTGTACTAAAAATACAAAAACAAAATTAGCCGGGCATGGTGGCGGGCGCCAGCTACTCGGGAGGCTGAGGTGGGAGAGTGGCGTGAACCCAGGAGGTGGAGATTGCAGTGAGCCGAGATCACGCCACTGCACTTGAGCCTGGGCAACAGAGTGAGACCCCGTCTCAAAAAACAAAACCAAAAAAAACATTTGACGAGCACTGGCTTGTAGCATTCTTCCTCTGGCCTTCATTCCATTGCATAGCCTCTGCCGTTTTCCCCGTCTGGCTCTCTGTTTTGCCTTTCATTAATAATAATACGAGAAAGTGCGCCATTCTTTTGGTTGAAAAAGGAATTAAGAATGAACTCAAGTTCTTTTGCATTATATACCCTGTAATGTGAAAAGGAATCTGTTTTTGTAGGGATGTCTTTTAAAGATGTTTTTACTTTGAATTTTTAGTTTTCTCTTTTCTGGGTGTATACTTGAGTCACTTTCAAGTTTTGTCATCTTACCGGTAGATAATGTATAGATATTTGTTAGAATTTATCCCCATTTCTTCACATGGTAAAATGTCTTTATAATATTGACTGAATAAGTCTTTTACATGAGGATCCTTAGGGCACATTACTTTTTATAAATCTCATCTAGTCCTAGTACAAGCAAATAAAATTGGAAACTTTCTTGAATAACACAAAATGTAGGGTGTGAGAGTGTGAGGGTTGGGGGCAGTTTTTAATTATGTAATAATAGCTTTCCTCTATGAGGATTTGGAAGGTAGATTAGAGCCTATAAGGAAATATTTCTAAACTGAGTGAAAAAAGGATTGGTTTGACCCATGTGTGTAGTCGCACTGATACCGAGTTCAAAACTTGTCTGTGTATCTTTGCAGCTCAAGTTTATTTCACCCAGGGAAGCTCCATTTTGTCTTCAACGTTGTGGAATTTCTGTCTACTGCCCCAACAGAGGTCCTGCGGAAGGGAGTGTGCACAGGCTGGCTGGCCTTGTTGGTTGCTTCCGTTCTTCAGCCAAACCCATATGCATCCCATGAAGACAGCAGGATAGCCCTGGCTCCTAAGGTAAGAAATTAGTACCTTCACCTCAACATTGTTAACTCATACTCTTTGTTTGATTAGAAACAAACAATGTCTGGCCCACATCATTCATTACTGTCATAAGAACATTTATGCTGTTCTTGAATTTTAAAATCTCTATTGCAAGAGCAGAAACTGTTTACTTCCATTTACTCTCTAACTAGTGTGTGTATTTTCTGAATGTGTCAAACATGAATTTTATATAGTATGGTCTTTGCTTGTCCTATTCATGGAAAAGAAGACCTTTTATGTTGATATTCTTGGTACATCGGCCTAGGGAGGGGTGGAGAAGAGTCTAGAAGTATTTAAAGAGGGTGATGAGAGACAGTCTCATTTTATGTTTAAGGTGTATACTGCCTCTCAAATAAGTAGTTTTACATTGGGAGTCTGAGGGCAACTAAGGATTAATTTTATATTGTCCAATTTTGGCTAGTAGGATTCCCGTATCCCTGTTTCTCTCCTTTTGTTATCTGTGGTGTCTGACATCTGAATTTGTGCCATTATTGAGAAGACATGGTGGTAAATACTTTTACTACACCTAGGAGTAAAAGGTTATGTGATTTTCTCAACAGATTGTGGACACTTTACACCTGGACTTAGCGACACCTGTTTTTATGTTTTGATATGGCACTCTGCAGAATTTCAAGACCATGTGTGTAGGGAACAATTTAAAATTGTCCACAAGAACGGTTGAAATAAAGCAACATTTCAGGCTTTATCATGAAGTCCTCTTTCTTCATGGTAATGAAGAAATCAGTGATTCACTTGGAGTGTTGTCTTAGGACAAGTTTGGTTTCTTTACGTTATTAGAGCCGAAATGTTCATAGACCTTAGGGGGAATTAGGACTTCCTGGGATATACTTGAGAGGATGAGGGATGATTGCTGCTTGAAGTTGCCCTTTAACTTGACATTTTTCCAGTCTGCTCTCTGGAACAGGGAGGCACTTTACTGTGTTCACTATACATCGTATATTCATTATACATCAAAACATTAGGAACCTTATAGAAACTTTATTTTTTGAGAAGAAATATTATAGTGCTGATATACAAGTATATGTCACATGGTGATTGTATAAAGATAGCAGATGATCTCCAGAACGTTAAAAACAATGTGTGTCCATCATATATCATAAACACTAAGCATGAGTGCCTTTCACCTACTCCTCCTTTTCTCCCTCCCTGTCTTCCTCCTTCCTTCCCCATTTTAACAGATTTTTATTGACTATCCAATCTATATGCAGTAGAAGTGCAGATGTGAAGGATATAATTTAAAACTATCTGAAATTCCCTGTGCTTGTGCCATGTTTTATTACAAATTAGAGAGAATGTTGACCTTTGCAAGACCTATCACATGCCCTGCCTTCCTATGGCAGATAGTACAGTTGTTCACAGATTAACCCTGCCACTGGTGTTCAGCCTGGCTGTGTGAAGGACATCTGCCACATCTAAGCAGGAGCACTAAGCCTGTGGGTGTGGCATAGATTGTCTCTCTTCTTCCCATCTGCCATGATACTCTCTCCACATAGACCCCCAAGTGAAGCAGCACCACAGCCTTCGAGGAAGAGAGCCCCAAAACATAGAAAGTATGCTGTTGTCACAGGATCTTTGCACATGTGTTGTCTTTTCTGCCAGGAATATGCTGTGGCATGGCTAACTAGCTTGATTCAGATCGTGGTCAAAGGTCTCACTGTAGACATGGGCCTTCTTTGGCATTGGTGTTTGAATTACAAGCTCACTGCCACACCCATCATTTCCTTACCCTGTGTAATTTTGCTTCCTAAGACATTAGGAAGTCATTACCCATCATTCTGTGGATGTGTGTGGTAATGTGTGTGTTTATTTTCTTTTCCTCTCACTAGAATGTCAGTTCCATAAAGACAGGGGTGTTGTTTTGTTCATTTCTGTATCCCTAATGTCTGTCATAGTGAATACTTTCAGTAAATCTGTTAAATGAATGAAGCGAATAAGGCAAATGTAATGTTAACTAGTTTCATTCCCAAGTAAGAGCAGTAATGAGATACAGCTCTGCCATTCCTTCATTTAAAAGGTACGGTGTTCAGGCTCTTCATTACTTCTACAGTTCTCCTTGAGTTAAAAGTTAAAATGTATACAATTACATTGCCAAGCAAGGTGGAGGGGAATCCTGTCATTCTTAAACCTCGGTACCACTCACTATGACTTTTGCATATGTCAGTGAAACTGGAAGTGAAACATATTCAGATTGATTCAGAAATATATTTTTGAAATTTTAACAAAAAGATTTTGTTAATTATATAATTTGTTTAGTTATGACAAAAATAATTCTGGGTAGTATTGGACCCAGAATAGCAAATACAGCACTATTATCTAGAATATTTGGAGCAGCCCCTTAATCTATTTTTAAGGTGCCTGACTTTTATTTAAAATTTTTCAACCTCATCGTGATGCTAATCTTTATTGTCTTCATATTTAGGGTACCTTTCTCCATAATACATACTGTTGTCTGCCCACCAGAAAGCAGATCTTATCCATGGACCAAGAAACATGATTTGATCATTGTCTATTTTAGTGTTTTACCTCAAAGACACAATGCCTATCATTTTTTAAAACATTTTTTATTTCAATAGAAAAGAAAAATTTGCAAGATGAACTCTTTCTGTAGTGACAAATGTGCTCATAGTTTCAGTAAAATCTAATGCTGCTATTTAGTGATGTTTCTTTGATGGGAATTTTCCCTTTCTGATTTGTTTAGCAAAGGTCGTGTTGGTTATATACTCTTTCCTAGGTTTTCTTTCATGCTCACCACATTTGGTTTGGTATTTCAGATATCCATCTCTCCTCGAACAACAAATTGTTTCCACTTACCAAATGACCCCTCAATCCCCCTCATAATGGTGGGTCCAGGAACTGGCATAGCACCGTTTATTGGGTTCCTACAACATAGGTATGTTTTTTTTTTTTTTTGGCTAATGGGAAAATGTATTCCTGAGGAACCGTTTTGGATTCTTCAGTCGTTTTTAGGATAATTGGACTTTGATTGTAAAGTTTTTATTTAAAAAATTAGTATTCAGTGTGTGATGACGTAATTTGTCAGCATGGGAAAAGGAAACACACAATGTAGTAGAGATTTTGCTTTGTACTAGAACTTCCTTTTTTGACTGTGGCACTTGTAGTATTTCCTTCCTCAGCTACAGGGTGGTTTATAGCATATGTGGTTGGGGACAAATACTGGGCCACCTTCGTACTGTGATGATATACAGCTGTTGTATCTATCCCTTAATTGGATAAAATTGGTAGTAACAGATCCAATTATAGTAAAAGTTTCAACATTAAACTCAAACTTTCAACAGTAATTTTCAACAGAATATTAATAAGTGTAACTTTATATCAGAACAGAATTATTTGATATGAAATAAGCAAAATAAAATTGTACTTCTGCTTATATTTGCGAACTAATGCACAAGTCTTGGGTACTATTCCTCAGTAGAGTCCTGTCCTCTGGACAGTTATTTTACTTCACTTTAAGTTTTTCCTTAAGGAAGCAAAGGCGTAATCACAGATGTCTCTGTCTCATCAGTGTGTTCATCATTTCATAGACATGTTACACATTCTACCTTTCACAGCCCTGTGCCACTTTTCCATAGTAAGAGTTCATTTATTCGTAAAATTGCTTTTAATATTATGGAATGTAGAACTCTCTCTGGATCTCACAGTGTGGTACTTTGCATTGTCCTCATTTTGTGTATGTCGTATGTAGCCGCTTCTCCACACACTTGCGTAGCGTGGTGTCTGCTGGAGTGGCCATGACAGCCTGTGGAGAGTAAAATGCTAATTAAATGACTGAATGTTCAGCTGCAGAGGTGGATTTTACAAATCTGTCTGAGTTTGTTGGTGGTAGTTCCTAATGAAAGAGATTGGTTTTACATATTCCTTATATCACACACCTAAACTTTTTTGTTTCCTACTTAGAGAGAAACTCCAAGAACAACACCCAGATGGAAATTTTGGAGCAGTGTGGTTGTTTTTTGGCTGCAGGCATAAGGATAGGGATTATTTATTCAGGTATTGTACAATTCTAGTATTGTACTCAACCACTGAGTGTGCAATTCTAATTCTCAGACTTTTTCAACTTGACAACCTTTTAGTGATCCATTATATATTATATTTCAGAAAAGAGCTCAGACATTTCCTTAAGCATGGGATCTTAACTCATCTAAAGGTTTCCTTCTCAAGAGATGCTCCTGTTGGGGAGGGGGAAGCCACAGCAAAGTATGTGCAAGACAACATCCAGCTTCATGGCCAGGAGGTGGTGAGAATCCTCCTTCACGAGAACGGCCGTATTTATGTGTGCGGGTGAGTCGTTATCATGCCTAAGTCGGGTAGGAAAGGGCCATCGGTGATGTCTGTAGAAGAAACAAAGGACTGAGAAGCCAATAATCTAGATATGTAGGGATAAGACATTTGATTCTTAAGTACAGGAATAGAAATAACAGTTCTGAAATGATTTCGACATATTTGCTAGCCCAGAAGTTGTTATTATCAGGGAAATAGTGGTGAAAGTTAACGCTTGCATTGTACATTCTTGGTGCCATTTACATACCTGTTTTTCGCCTCTGAAAATTACACTCGTGTTAAAACATTAATCATGTGAATTGAAATCTCCAGATTGATTTTGTTGTATATAAGAATAGGTGATTTGTGCTGTTGTGAACTATTAATAACTAAGAAAGAAAAAGTATGATTTTGACCCTGAGAATGTGGATACTAGGATTCTTTTTCTTCTAGGCATAATTCGTGGTAATAAAGTTGACAAAAACCCAGAAACATTCTGTGTTACTAAATTTGATCTACTTTCTGAGGCAAGATCTGTTACAGAAACCCATAATTGCCATAGAAAAATTGTTTAACACTTATTTGCTTATTTTAATGAGACTCAAAAAATTTCTGCTAGTGAGAAAGAATTTTTGAAGTAAGAAATGCACTTTTTCATCCAAACACATTCCTGGGATTCAGCACATTCTCTGAGTCAGGTTCTTTTGTTTTTTTCAACTGTAATGCAGGAGACAAAATACTGGCATCATGACCCAGAACATATGTATAAATACAATTGAAACAAGTTTCATGAAACAAAACTTAACATTTTCTGTTTAGTTTTTATAACACATTCTCATCATTTCTCTTCCATTTTATTTAGTTTGCTTTAAAAGCTAGCTTTGGCTACTAAGTTGATTTCATGTCCTTTCAATAGATTTTGACTCCTAATTGAAAAACATTGCTTTAGGTCGATAAAGGGCAAAACTTCTAGACATTGTTTTGGTTTACATTTTCCTTAGCTTTTAATGTGGTATTTGGTGTGTGTTTTGTTTGGCGAGGACAGTGCCATTGGTGGTCAAATACAGAGTTTTAGAGATGCACCTCTAAGTAGTAGAGGCAGAGTCAGTTGTACAGATCACAGATAACTGGTAATTGAGAACTTGGAGAATATCTTAAATGTCCAGACTCTTTTAAGACATTATTCCAGAAATAACTCCTCCCAATCACTGGTGCTTTACTTTTCACATTGGTGAAATGCACTGGGAAGCATTAATAGCAGTGGTCAGAGGGTTCAGAAGGAAACCCTGGGTCACTTGAACATGATGGCCCGTCAGGGAAGCGGGAATGAAATAGACAGAAGGAACAGCCACCAAAGAAGCAAAATTGTCCCAAAGCCAAGAGGGCGCTGTCTCAGGGAAGGAGCCTGTGCTGCTGATGTGTCAAGTGAGAAGACAGCGGAGCAGGCTTGTGGGGTAGAAGTTCCTGGGAGTAGTGGAGGGGAGAGCCTCTTGAGAAAGGTGAGACAGCCACCACAGACACCTCTCAAGAAATTTCACTGTGAGGGGCCAGGACATTTTCAGTTCCTAACATAGTGGAATCTTGTCTGACACTTTGCTTCATTCAGCAAACACCCGAGTGCTGGCTGAGTGCTTGGGCACATTCAGATGTCGATAGATACGAGGATGTATTGGTTTTTGTGTTGCTATAGAGGAATACCTGAGACTAAAGAAAAAAGATTTAATGGACTCATGGTTTAGGCTGTACAGGAAACGGTGCCAGCACCTGCTTCTGGTGAAGACCCCAGGAAGCTTCCACTCTGACAGAAGGCAAAGGGGGAACAGGCACCTCACATGGCAAGAGAGGAAGCAAGAGGTAGGGAGAGGTGCCACACTCTCAGCCAGATCTCTCAGGAACACAGAGGGAGAACTCACTCATTACAGTGAGCATAGCAACAAGCCATTCATGAGGGATCCGCCCCCATGACCCAGACACCTCCCCCCAAGCCCCACTTCTAACACTGGGAACCACATTTTAGCATAAAGATTTGGAGAGGGCACACATCCAAACTGTATCAGAGGATAAGTGAGTTACACTTCCTACCCTCAAACAGCTTACTCCCTGGTGAGAAAGCTGCACATAAACAGACGTTTCTAACGTCGGAAGTGTTCCAGAGAGCACTGCAAGAGCGCCCAGGAGGGGTACCTCTGCTGTCTTGTAAACTGAAGAGTTAAGATGTAGAAGCACTTCAAAAGGACCTGGCACATACTAAGTCCTCGATAAAGGTGTCTGTTGCTAATTGTATGTGCATAAAGACCTAGAAGTGTGCAAGAGATCTGGTTCCCTTCAGGAGTACGAGTCTACTGTGTGCTTTGAGAGTGGAAGGCGGGGAATGAGGGACGAGCCAGCAGGTGGGCTGGAGCCAGGTGGGGCCTCAGATGCTTCTCTGACACCTAGGAAATTCTTGGCCTGCTGTCGGGACCTGGAGCCTGTGGAGGATTGGGATCTGTAGAACCGTGTGGTCAGCTGTGCCTCCTACAACAGTCACCGTAGATGAAGGCCTGGCCTGGGCATGAGTGAGGCTGGGAGATCTGTGTGAGATGTTCCGAGAAGAGGGAGGGAAGAACTATGGTGGTACAAAGGGAATTAGACTTGTGAATTAAGGAGGATTTAGTAAAAATGCCTGCTTGTAAACAATCATCTTATTATTTCCTTTTTTAGAGATGCTAAGAATATGGCCAAGGATGTACATGATGCCCTTGTGGAAATAATAAGCAAAGAGATTGGAGTTGAGAAACTAGAAGCAATGAAAACCCTGGCCACTTTAAAAGAAGAAAAACGCTATCTTCAGGATATTTGGTCATAAAACCAGAAATTAAAGAGAATTAAGCTTGTTTGAAAGTACTAGAAGTCAGTTTTACTAGTGCCGGGACTTTAAATTTTCAAAAGAACATTTTCTTTTAGCATTTCTTAGAGGAGATGGAGCGGGGATTGGATCATTTAACAATATAACAAAACTTCCTGATTTGATTTTACATGTCTTCCATCTACGCCCTTCCTGTGCCTGTGACTCTCCCCGAACTGCCCTGTTGCCTGTGGGCTCTCCCGAGCTGAGGCAGCCTTCAGTCCCCATCAGCGCCTCCTTGACTTCCCGGAGAACTTCACAGAGACTCTGTCCTTCCATGCAAAGGCTTCCTGAAATAGGGAAACTGACTGAGTAGCTCATTCGTGTGAATTTACAGTGCCAACGTTTAAAAAAATATGAAAATGATTTATTTTTTTATGATGTATACCCATAAAGAATGCTCATATTAATGTACTTAAATTACACATGTAGAGCATATCTGTTACATGTTTATATAACTATCAAATGGTTATTTGTTACTAGAGCTATATTTCTGATAAAAAATATTTTAGGATAATTGCCTACAAAGGGATTTATTTTCATGATGCTGGAAATATGAAATGTATTTTGAAATTTCACTCTGACATATGATTTATCTATCACCATTACTTTTTTTAAGTCACAATTTCAGAATTTGGGAACATTTGCATTCAACTTACAGGTACCAGTAGGTACATAGTTTAGTAAAAAGTTACAGCCTTTTTCTTCTCTTTTCAAACTCCTTTTATTTCTGCTGCTTGGCACATTTTTGGGTTTTCCCACACTCTTCATCTTCATACCACTCGAGCTGTGTCCTGTACCTAAAATACTGACTTGAGTAGTATCCTTGTATTTTTAGATTCCCAGTATCTAATTCTCTGTTATAATTTGCCCAAATAAAACAAAATAACAAAGGATTATGATAACCTTTTTCCACTGTTCTAGTATATATTGTATTTTTATTTGATAGCTTGGCATTTAAAAAATTTCTATTGAAGGCTTTTGATCCTTTTGAGAAATAAAGATCTGAAAGAAACGGCATAATCTTAAAATGTAAATTTTTGTGGCTGTTTAATCTCTTCTTTTCATTATTATATATTTTATAATAGAAGCCAATCTAAAAATATGGGTTAGGAACATATACTAAGCAAGTACTGTGTAACATGCATAATTATTTGTGTAAGTTGTTTGTATCAGCCAAGATACACTTAAGGGGAAAACATTAAAAGAGACAACAATATTCCTTATTAATAAGATACAACAATCAAGAACTTGTGTCCACCTACCAATACTGTTTGTAATTACATGGCCCAAAACTTTTATGTATAAAAAGAAACTGACAAATAGTCAATCATAACTTGGTGTTGGAAACTGACCTAAGCCAATTTGCTTATACACAGCATCCAAGTTATGTCTAGAAACTGCTAGATTATCTACGTTTTAGGTGGGTATCGTTCAGCTGCTCCCTGCAGCCTTACCAGCTAGTGATAGTGAAAATACATTTCATTATAAATGCTGCTGTACATACAGATACATATTATCATTTTTTAAATGTATCATCTTGTTATCTGTGATTTATTAGTAATCGGGCACAAAACAGTTGTACTAACCTAGTTTCTAAGCTTAATGAAGTTCCAACTGTCTCTTCAGGCACTCCACCACATCTTGCAGGAAGAGTTCACTCAAGGTGCGTCACAACGTGGATGTGACTACTCCAGGGGCAAAATTGTTGTCCTTAACATGAACCATCCTCTAACCTACTGACTGGACATACTATTTCAGAGGTAAGCCTCAGGCACCAGCCTAGGGCCTTGCTGGATAAAGTCTTTAACCTTGTTTATGTCGGGGTAGGGAGAAGTTAGCAGTGAGGGACCTTTTCTAACCTGTTATTCTAACAAGCCACTATTGCACTCATTATTTTTAATAGCCAGTCTTCATACGGATCAGTGATAAAATTAACAAAAGAGCTTGTGGTAGGCAGTTCTGCAATGTGACTTTTCTAGATTAGAATGCTCACTGCACCTAGACGGTTCCATTCTGTGGTTCAGACTTACAGTGTTTGTGGGTTATTCTAAAGTGAGTTACACTGTTAAACTGAAACAATCGTTCTATTGAGTCATACACTACCAGATAAAAAATAAAAAGCATTTGAATTGCACAGCAAACTATATGATAATATATGCCACACCCAACAAACTGGGCACCCTTGTTGATTTCAAATACTCGAACCATTTTAAAACATTCACCATGAACTAAGCTATAAAGGAAAATTCAACAAATCCCATAAAGCCTTGTTCACTGACTAATGTAATAAAAAGAGCTACGAAAAACCCACCAAGGCCACAATGAAACATTTTAACATTTTAACTGTGAAAAGACCATCCCTGATGTTCTTTTTTTTTTTTTTTTTTTTT
>NW_012115110.1:5266069-5283079 GCF_000951035.1 Colobus angolensis palliatus
TTTTTTTTATTATACTTTAAGTTCTAGGGTACATGTGCATAACATGCAGGTTTGTTACATATGTATACTTGTGCCAGGTTGGTGTGCTGCACCCATGAACTCGTCAGCACCCATCAATTCATCATTATACTGCCTATTTCTTAACACATTGCTGTATCTATTATTGTTTTGATAGACTTGTCTTTTTTTCTTCATACGAGAATTATGAGTGGATTGCTCACCATAATTGCAGCATTAGCGTGTTCTTGGTTTTCCATGTACTTAATTCTATCGGTGTGTGTTATACTTCCAAATGTTTTCTTTTTCCACTGAAGTGTTTTTATTTATTTTAGATTAAATAACACCTTTTAGCATTTCTTGTAAGATGGGTCTCTTGGTGGTGAATTCTCTCAGCTTTTGTTTGAGATAGACTTTATCTTTCTTTCATATTTGAAGGATTGCTTTGCTGGATACAGTATTCTTGAATGGAAGTGTGTTTTCTTTCAGAACTTTAGAAATGTGACCCCACTCTTTCCTGATCTGTATAGCTTTCATTAAGAAGTCTGTTGCCCAATGAATTGGAGTTTCTTTATACATTGTTTATTTTGTCTTGCTGCTTTTAGGATCCTTTTTCTTTGACTTATGGTAGTTTGATTATTATATGCCTTGGAGTAGTTTTATTTAGATTGAATCTGTTTTGTTTGCTGACCTTTCTAAAGCTGGATATTTGTCTATTTCTTAAGTTTTGGAAAAATTTCTATTTTTTTTGAAAAAGCTTTCTACCTCTTGCTCTTCCTCAACTCCCTCTTTAATACCACTAATTCTTAGGTTTCATCTTTTCAGATAATTTTCTATATCTTGTAGCCAATCTTCATTTGTTTTCATTATTTTTCTCTTCCATTTTCAAATGGCCTGTCTTAGAGCTCATTGGTTATTTCCTCTGCTTGACTTGATCTGCTGAGAGCCTCTAATGAATTTTCCATTTTGGCAAATGAATTTCTCAGTTCCAAGATTTCTGTTTGATTTTTATTATGATTATTTCAATCATTTAGTTAAATTTCTCTGACAAGTTTCTGAATTGCTTTTCTGTGTTATCCTGAATATCACTGAGTTTCCTTAAAACTGCCATTTTGAATTCTTGGTCAGAGTTCACATATCACCACTTCATTGGGGTCAGTTGCTTTTTCCTTGCTTTGTCCCTTATCCGCCGTTGTTTCTGCTGGATGTACATCTGTGTCTTTTCATTGAAGAATTATTTATTCTAGTCTTCTCTGGCATTTTTGTTTTCTATTGGATATGTTTTCTTAGAGATCCTTTGTAATTTACCTTTTTATATATTTTCTTTTTTTCCCCTACTAGGTTGCTGCCTCCTTTTCAGCAGTAGATGACACCTTAAGACTAAGTTTGCCTTGGTTCTAGTAAACAATCAGCGAACCACCTATCTCAAATCATAAGGTTTCAAAGGGGATATCCCAGTAGTATGAGAAGGCTGGGGGTTCACACTCAGTGGACCTATGAAATGAACCTCTTACAGCATGATGCTACTGAAGAGCCACTCTGATTCAGTGTCGTCGTTGACCAAATTACACAGCAAAATTTTGAGGCCTAGGGATGGTAGTTCCACCTTCCCTTTTTGTCTCTGGCTGTTCTCAGGGATATTTCTTCCTTCAGACACTAGTGATGGTTTCTGTGGGCAAAAGGGAAAGGTTTCCCACTAGGGAGCCCTGAATGGTGGGGAAGCTGATTGTACACCTTGATGTCACTTTTTTCAGTGTAGTGACTCTATATTGAGGAAAATTTTCCACATGCTTTTGTGTCTGGAATTGGTGGGTTCTTGGTCTTGCTGACTTCAAGAATGAAGTGTTATTCTTCACTTCATTCTTGGCCCTCCCGGTGAGTGTTACAGTTCTTAAAGATGGTATGTCAGGAGTTTGTTCCTTCTGATGTGCAGATGTGTCCAGAGTTTCTTCTTCTGGTGGGTTCGTGGTCTCGCTGACTTCAGGAATGAAGCTGTACACCTTCACAGTGAGTGTTACAGCTCTTAAAGGTGGCACGTCCAGAGTTTTTCGTTCCTCCCCATGGGTTCGTGGTCTCACTGGCTTCAAGAGTGAAGCTTCACACCTTCCCAGTCAGTGTTACAGTTCATAAAGGCAGCACGTCCGGAGTTGTTCGTCCCTCCCACTGGGTTCGTGATCTTGCTAGCTTCAACAGTGAAGCTGCAGACCTTCGCAGTGAGTGTTAGAGCTCATAAAGGCGACGCGAACCCAAGGAGTGCACAGCAGCAAGATTTATTGCCAAGGGCAAAAGAACAAAGCCTCCACAGCAGACAAGGGAACCCGACCACGTTGCTGCTACTGGCTCCCGTGGCCTGCTTTTATTCCCTTATTTGGCCCAACCCACATCCTGCTGATTGGTCCATTTAACAGACAACTGATTGGTCCATTTTACAGAGTGCTGATTGGTCCGTTTTACACTGTTTTGACAGAGTACTGATTGGTGCATTTACAAACCTTTAGCTAGACACAGAGCACTGATTGGTGCATTTACAATCCTTTAGCTAGACACAAAAGTTCTCCAAGTTCCCACTAGATTAGCTAGACACAGAGCACTGATTGGTGCATTTACAATCCTTTAGCTAGACAAAAGTTCTCCAAGTCCCGACCCCACCCTTAGAAGCCCAGCCAGCTTTACCTCTCCCTTTGTGATGGGCAGATTGGGTGGAGGGGCATTATGAATATGGAAGTCTGATTATCTTACTGTCTGCTTAAAATTTGTTTACTTCTCTGTGACCCCAGGAACTGTCTCATTCTCACATCTGAGTTCTGGAATATTACTGGTGATATTCTTGGCACTGTGTATTTGTTTCTGGGTTTCTGTGGGGAGGAGATAATGAGGCCAGCTTGCTTGTACACCACCATTTTGGAATGGGAAGCTTTCATTTAAATTATAATACTTACTTTATTTTTTATTTTTAACTGGAATGATATATACATAGATCAAGTTCACTACAACTTTTTTTTAACTGACTGTAAAGATTTTTACTGGTTCTGTTTTACTGGCTGTGCTTTTTAATGACTGTAAACATTTTTACTGTTTCTTTTCCACCATTATTAATATATGTTTCATTACATAATTACTACTGAAAAGAATTTTGTCACATAACGGATGTGAATGATAAACCATGATCTGCTTGGGTTTCAAACGTGTTATGGATAACACTGCTGACCCAAAGCATGACTTTTGAAAGAGGAAGTACATGGGATCATCATCATAAATAACAGTGTCCTGAGTGATGAGCTTTCTATTATACTACAGGAAGAATTTCATTAAAAATAATAATAGAAAAACATTAAAAAATTTTAGTATTTTCTTAACATCCTATATTTTTCTACTCCATTAAAATGCAGAAGTTAGAAAACGGAACATTTCTTCCCTTTCACTGTTTCTACCATTTAAAAACAGTACATTTTCTTGATTGTTTGGCATCTTAAACTTCCTTTATCCTTTTGCAAGGTAGACTGTCCAGTATCTTTTTAAATCATACCAAATTAGAATATATATGATGGTACTTCTGAATATATGAATTACATTTTAATTTCTGAATGTTTATCTTATTTAATGTCGATATATATGTATAAAAAACTAAAGCTAATATTTGGTGTAAATATTCAAATATAAGCCAAGGCCAAATTCAGTACTTATTTATAAAACACATCTTTTATTCCCTCTCACATTGTGTGATGAACCTGGCTTAGAAAAGCCTGGAGACTTTGTATGACTTAAGGCTTCAAGTGCTACTGAAAACAGTATCTACACTAATTCATTTTCTCTGAAAAGAATCCTTCCTGTGTTTTGAGCTGGGCTCTGGGTAAACAAAGAAAGGAGTAAAGCTTTAATGCTTCCTGTATCTCTCAGTCTACTGGCCTTACCGTAACCAAGAACTTTGATTTGCAGATTTGGTGTTACAGCCTTTGTAACATTGTCCTCGTTTTGAGGAAATTACTAAATCTTTATCAACCTTTGTAATTGGGTAGGTGTATTAACCTAAATGGGTAGGAATTTTTAGTAGTTCATTAGTTTATTTAATGTATGTAAAGTGTTTAGAGCTATATCAGACACAAAATAAGCATTTAAAGTGTGTGCATATTTATGCTACTGTTACCGCTATTACTATTACTACTATCACTTCTACAAATGTTCCTGGAGAAACACCAGGTTGATGGGTGTGCTGTGAATTTTGGAGAAGCATTTAATGTACAACAAGGTCATTTTGATATGTTTTTAGTTCTCCTGGCAAGTGCCCAGCTCATCACATGGTTCCAGAGCAGACATCTGTCTCCATGGTGCTTGATTCAGTAGCAGTTAACTCAGCACCTTTCACAGCTTTAATTCATTTTCTAAAGGTTAACAGGCAAAGAACAGGTTCAGAAAAGGTCTAAATCATGTTTTTATTTTTCCAGGTGGATGACTTTAACAAAAGATCATGACTCCATTGTGTATAAGAGCAGTTAAATTCTGCCTTTGTTTCAGAACATATCCGTAGGTTATTAAGTTTTTATTTTGCTTCAGTATTTTCAAGGGGAAGTGAGAAAGTTGTAATTTCTTTGTAAGAAGTTTCTCTGTAAAATATGTGAGCTACTGTCACAAGACCCACTACAGCTAAAGGACTTAGTTGCTGTATCAGTCTGTTTTCACACTGCTGATAAAGGCATACCCCACACTGGGCAATTTACAAAAGAAAGAGGTTTATTGGACTCACAGTTCCATGTGGCTGGGGAGGCCTCACAATCATGGTGGAAGGTGAAAGGCACTTCTCACATGGTGGCAGACAAGAGAAGAGAGCTTTTGCAGGGAAACTTCCCTTTTTAAAACAATCAGATCTTGTGAGACTTATTCACTATCATGAGAATATCATGGGAAAGACCCATCTCCATTATTCAGTTACCTCCCACAGGGTCCCTCCCACAATATGTGGGAATTCTGGGAGCTACAATTCGAGATACGATTTGGGTTGGGACACAGCCAAACCATATCATTCTGACCCTGACCCTTCCCAAATCTTGTGTCCTCACATTTCAAAACAAATCATGCATTCCCAAGAGTCCCAAGAGTCCCTCAAAGTCTTAACTCATTTCACCATTAACTCAAAAGTCCACCATACAAAGTCTCATCTGAGATAAGTTAGTTTTTTTTTGCTTTTGGGCCCTTAAACCCAAAAGCAAGTTAGTTACTTCTGAGATACAATGAGGGTACAGGCATGGATAAATACAGCCATTCCAAATGGGAGAAATTAGCCAAAACAAAGGGGCTACAGGCCCCATGCAAGTCTGAAATCCAACAGGGTAGTCAAATCTTAATGCTCCAAAATGAGCTCCTTTGACTCCATATCTCACATCCAGGTCACTCTGATGCAAGAAGTGGGTTCCCATAGTCTTGAGCAACTCTTCCCCTGTGACTTCACAGCGTACAGCCTCTCTCCTGGCTGCTTTCATGGGAGGGTTGAGTGTCTGTGACTTTTGCAGCCACATGGTGCAAGCTGTCAGTGGATCTACCATTCTGGGATCTGGAGGATGGTAGCCCTCTTCTCACAGCTCCATTAGGCAGTGCCCCAGTGGGGACTCTGTGGGGGGCACTCACCCCACATTTCCCTTTTGCACTGCTCTAGCAGAGGTTTCCCATGAATGTCCTGTTGCTGTAGCAAACTTGTGTCTGGACATTCAAGCATTTCATACATCCTCTGAAATCTAGGTAGAGGTTCCCAAACCTTAATTCTTGACTTCTGCACACCCACAGGCTTAACACCGTGTGGAAGCTGCCAAGATTTGGGGTTTGCACCCTTTGAAGCCATGGCTCCAGCTGTACCTTTGCACCTTTTAGTCATGGCTGGAGTGGCTGGGATGCAGGGCACCAAGTTCCTAGGCTGCAGACAGCAGAGGAACCCTGGGCCCAGGCCCACAAAACCATTTTTTCCCTCTAGGCCTCTGGGACTGTGAAGGGAGAGGCTGCTGTAAAGGTCTCTGAGATGCCCTGGAAACATCTTTCCCATTGATTAACATTGGGCTTCTCGTTACTTATGCAGATTTCTGCAGCCTGCTTGAATTTCTCCTCAGAAAATGGGGTTTTCTTTTCTATCACACTGGTCAGGCTGCAAATTTTCTGAACTTTTATGCTGTTTCTCTTTTAAAACTGAATGCCTTTAACAGCACCCAAGTCACCTCTTGAATGTTATGCTGCTTAGACATTTCTTATGCCAGATACCCTAAATCATCCCTCTCAAGTTCAAAGTTCCACAAACCTCTTAGGCAGGAGCAAAGTGCCGCCAGTCTCTTTGCTAAAGCATAACAAGGGTCACCTTTGCTCCAGTTCCCAACAAGTTCCTTATCTCCGTCTGAGACCACCTCAGGCTGGATTTCATTGTCCATATCATTGTCAGCATTTTGGTCAAAGCCTTTCAACAAATCTCTAGGGAGTTTCAAACTTTCCCACATCTTCCTGTCTTCTGAGCCCTCGAAACTGTTCCAACCTTTACCTGTTACCCAGTTCCAAAGTCGCTTCCACATTTTCGGGTTTCTTTGCAGCAGCACCCCACTCTACTGGTAGCAAATTACTGTATTAGTCCATTTTCATGCTGTTGATAAAGACATACTCAAGACTAGGCAATATACAAAAGAAAGAGTTTTATTGAACTCACAGTTTCACATGCCTGGGGAGGCCTCACAATCACGGCAGATGGTGAAAGGCATGTCCTGTCTTACATGGCAGCGGATGAGAGAAGAGAGCTTGTGCAGGGAAATTCAACTTTTTAAAACCATCAGATCTTGTGAGACTTATTCACTATCACAAGAATAGTGTGGAAAAGACGTGACCCCATAATTCACTTGCCTCCCACTGGGTCCCTCCCACAACATGTCAGAATTATGGGAGATACAATTCAAGATGAAATTTGGGTGGGGACGCAGCCGAACCATATCAGCCACGTACACAAATTGTTTTCCCATTTGCGCTCGTACTTAATAGCAACTACAGATAGATAATCTATAGTTGTAGCAAATTATTACTCACCTGCATTTCTGCCTTATTAACTAATGATCAAGAGAGACTGACTCAAAATGCTTTCATTTGGAGTTCGACTGGAAAATACCAGAGGATGAATGTGGTTTGATCTGGTAAGATTTGGGAATAAACTGATTAGGCAGCCATGTGTGGTCCTAGTGATGCATTGATGTGCTTTAATAATTTTAGATCCAATGACTAACACATGTTGAAATTCTGTGAGACAAAGTTATTGAATGTGAAATATAAAAAATAAGGGGAAAGTGAATGGAAAATATTTCTTGCCCATTTTCTCCCTCGAATATTAGCTCTACAGTTCCACTTGTTGGCTAATCAAAGTATTATAGCTGAGAAACTCAAAATACTCCCCTCCTGAGCAGTAAATGACCTGGTTCTCTTAAAAGAACTTAAATAGTACCTAAATAGGGCTGAATTTCTCCCTCAATGCCTCAGAGTTGACCTGAGCCAAAGTCCCAAGTCAATTAAATCTGTATTAGAACCCTGTCTCTCAGTTTTCCCTATGTGACAAAGAACACATTCAATATGGGAGATGCATCCTTCAGTGGATGAAAATCAACCAGAGCACAGAGCATGGTTAATATAAACCATTAATCAGGATACCAAGGCTTTGGACTACTCCCTAGAAATATTCTGCCTTGAAGAAGGAGAGGTGAAATTTTATAGAGCCTTAGTGAGTGGGTCAGCCTAAGTTTAGCTAGTTTCTGGAATAGTTAGTCCAAGATTCTTCTTAGAAGAAGGATGTTCTGGGGTTTATCAGTCTTTGTTTGGGCAGTTTGTGTTTAGCAAGAGGAGGTGGGAAGGAACAGCTATGGGGCCAAGATATTGAGGCTGCATCAAAAATGTTCTCGTTTGACTGCCAAATCCACCAAAATAAAGGCAACCAATGGATGAGGTTAATGGAGTGTCTCTGAGATGGACAGGGACCCTTTGCACTACTGGACCAGGACAGCGCCCAAGCATCTGGAGGAATCTGCACATTCTATTGATGGCAATGAGGAATCAAATCTGGAATGGCAGGAGGCATAGCTGAGTGGAGGCACCGTCACATTCCCATAGCACCTGTCCTTGTTCCAGTTTACAAGCATGGACCTGAATCTAATGGAGCCACTCATGGGCTGCCTTTCAGCCCCCCCCCCTTGAAATAATCCTTCCACTGGGTCTGGGAGAGAGCGGTTTGGTGACCTTTTCCAACCTCTTGGCATCAGCTTGGGTGGGAAAGCCGGGTGGGCAGAGGAAGAGTCTCCTAAGGCTGGAGAAAATCAGCAGAGGCACCCTAGGAGGAGCCATGTAGCTGTGCAAACAGAAACGTTATTGGGAGCCTCAGCCACAAAGCTGGGACCTGTGTGTTTTTAGTTTTATATACATATTTATCCATCCATCCGTCCACCTCCCTCCCTCCCTCCCTCCAACAAATGCTCACTGACCCCCTGTTACAAACCTCTTCCTTGCTAGGTGCTCCACAAAGAATGCACAGTCTAGGGTGGGAGACAGTTATATTAATTGATAAATTATTAGATACTAAATTGTTAGATGTCACACTGTAAACATATTGAGAATTACTGTCCTTGCCTGTCTCTTCAGCCACTTTTATCACTACTCCTAGTCTCAATTTACTGAGACTTCAGCAACATAAAGCTACTTGTTTCTCCTGAAAAAGATGCCACACCTTCAGGCTTCCATTCCCTTTAAATATCGTACCCAATGTTTGGAATGACTCCTATTCCCCATTTCTGCTTGTCTACTTGGCCAATTTTCCCATCCCTCGAAACTCAGCCCAGGAGAGGCTGCTTGGTGTAGCTGCCATGACTCCAGCTCATTTGGTTCCTGGCTGATTTAACCACTGCATATTGTTGTCATCAGACCACTAGCCAGTGACCATACTGGATTGACAGTGTTCACAGGAGGCTGCCTCGCTGAACTCTAAGTTCTTTTTCAGCTTGGACCATAGCCCTGCGTCTTCATAATCCCTGTGAGTGGTGCACTGTGGGTTACCCAAAAATGTTTGCTGGAGAAATGGAATGAACTAACGGTGCGCTCTGGCAGCAAGGAAGATCAATTTGCCGACTCTCGTTTCCTTATCATTCCACAGTCATCCATAGGTATTTCTAGTGTGTGCCAGGCCTATGCTGGGAGCTGAGGTCACTGTGGTGAGTGTAGTTCCTCTCCTCACAGAGCTTTCCCTCTGACAGACGTCAAATGCAGTATCCATAGTCACAGAACAGTACTCATATGACCGTGAGGCTTTGGGTTAAAGAGCCTATGACCGTGGGAAGCCCAGGTAGAAGGGATGAAGGTGACAAGGCCCCATCCCAAGCTGTGGCAGGGTCAAGGCAGAGACAGGTTAGAATCGGAGAGGGAAGGATGGAGGAGCCTTCAGAGAGGTGTCAGAAAACAAAGCCTTGTCCATGAAGATGAGGTTCTTTTTGCTGGTTGTAATTATCCTGCAGGTGTCTGGGATCTCGGAATAAAAGGCCAGCCTCCAGACAAATGGAAATAATTCTAGGAGATGAAGGAAGAAATAAGTGAAAAGGTTCCCAAAGCAGGCCGTTTTGCAAATGGAGCAAGCATAAAATTGAAGAGGTATATGAAGGTCTTGCAATTTACCTTAATAATAGAAATATCTATTTCCTTGGCTTTCAGAATTTAGCCCTCAGGGCAGTTAAATTGGAAATGATAGTGGTACTGTGTAATGTTTACTTTGAACCACACATGTGAGAATGATTTAGGAACTGGATTCTATTACAAATGCCCACATAAACCTCTAGGGCTCACTCATTCTGCTCACATTTCAAACAGCTTTAGTCTCTCCACATCACTGCAAAGCTGCTTTGCTTGGGGGAATTCATTATAAAACTAGAAGGGCAGTTTGGACAAGGGCAACTATTAGGCTAGATCACTTACAAATTGGTGTAAGTATTGAAAAATGAATGGGAATAAACACTGTTTGAAATACTACAGGGAAGCTTACATGCCTCAGCTTCCTGGTGTCAGATCATTAATGTGCATGATCCTAGAATGAGTGGGAACGTGCACACTTAGGCTTATTTCCATAGAAAAGTCACTGGATATATATATATTTTTAAAAGCCAAGGAACCTCAAATCACAAAGTTGGTTCCAAGACTGGCTCTTACACCATCTTGACAAGCCATTCATTCTCACACCATCTCAACAAGTGACACCATCTTGACAAGACCCTGATCTTCCTCTGTACATCCAGGCAGCCAAGCTCTATTAACTGGAGCTTTCCATCTCTGGTCTTCTGTTTCTTAGTGTGTGAGTTATACAAGTGTTAACTCGTAGTATAGATGGAGGAAATACAAAAACTGCCAGCAAATGTTCTATTGAGACAAAAAAAGATATGGGAGTGTGTTTTTGAAAATTATAAAGTTCTAGACAAATGGCTGCCTTCTTATTACTAGTATTATAACTTTTGTTAAATATTTGATCAATTCCTCATTTTTCCTTAACAGGAATATTATGTTTACTAGACATTGGAAAGAGAAAATGTTGTTGAATTCTAAAAGTTTAGGTAAGTTATTGTATTAGTTTGCTAGGACTGTCATAACAACTACCACAGGCTGGGTGGCTTAACCAACAGAAATTTATTTTTTCACTGTTCTGGAAGCACAGAAGATCAGTGTCAGCAGGGTTAGTTTTCTCTGAGGCCCCTCTCCTTGATTTGCAGAGGGAGTCTTTTCCTGTATCTTCACTTGGTATTTTCTCTGTATATGTCTGCCTTCAAATTTCTTCTTGTTAAAAGTACACCAGTCATATTGGACACCCTAATGACTTTATTGTAACTTAATTAACTCGTTAAACACCCCATCTTCCAAAATAGCCGCATTCTGAAGTACCAGGGGTTAGGAGTTCAACGTATAAACCTTGGAAGGGGGATATACCTTAATCCATAACAGTTATTGAATCACAGTTTTTACAGCTTTATTGAACAATAGCTGTCATACAATCAACTACACGTGTTTAAAGTGCACAATATGGTGACTTTTGACATCTATGCATTACAGAGTTGAAATAATGAACACCAAGAACTTTTTTGACCCCTTGAAACACATGCTTTCCATCACTTCAATACCCCTGTTTTTGCAAACAACCGAAGGTCTGCTTTATGTCACTATGGAGTACTTTACATTTTCTAGAACTTTCTATAAATTGAATCACATGCTATGTACTTTCCTTTTTTCTGACTTCTTCCAGTCAGCATAAGTGTTTTAAAATTTGTTTATGTTGTTGCATGCATCAGTAGTTTATCCCTTGTTATTGCTGAGCAATATTCTATTGTATGAATATACCATGATTTGCTGATTCATTCACTTTTTGATGAAAATTTGAGTTTTTCCAGTGTTTGCCTATTTCAAATAAAGCTGCTGTGACTTTGGTGTGCAGGAATTTGTGTGATTATATGCTTTTATTGCTTCAGCAGATGCCTAGGCGTGGAGTAACTGGGCCATGTGAAGGTAA
Source organism: Colobus angolensis palliatus (assembly GCF_000951035.1). Lineage (NCBI taxonomy): Eukaryota > Metazoa > Chordata > Mammalia > Primates > Cercopithecidae > Colobus > Colobus angolensis. Next base: position 5,277,600 of record NW_012115110.1, read on the forward strand.
TGTTTTTAGACACTTCCAAAGTGTTTCCCAAAGAGGTTATGCTATTTTATGAGAGGTTTTTATTTTTATTTTTTATTTTTTTTTGCTTCACATCCTCATCAGAACTTGTTCTGCTCAACCTCTTTTGATTTTAGCTTTTCTAATGTTTGTGTTGTCTTATTTTATTGTATTTTAATTTGCATTCTCCTAATGACTACTGATGTTGAGCTTATTTTCAGCTGTTTACTTGCCATTCATATATCATCTCTGGTAGAGTGTCCATTCAAAACTGTTTCCTATATTTTATATTTTATCATTAGGTTGTAAGAGTTTTATTTTATATATTCAGAATACAAGTTTTCATCAAATACATATTTTTCCCATTTGGTGGCTTACAGTTTCATTTTTAATACATATTTGGAAAGGAAAAATCTTTAAATGAAGTCCAATGTTCTTTTTCCTTTTTTTTTTTTTATTGTTAGTACTTTTTGGGTTCTATTTAAAAACATCTGCCAAGCTCAAGGTCTCTAAGATTTTCTCCTATGTTTTCTTTGGGAAATGTTATAATTTTATCTCTTAAATTTAAGTTTGTGACCCATTTTTAGGTAATATTTATGTGTTATGCAAGGTAAGAATTATGGTTCATTTTCTATGCGTGTGGATAATGGATATCCAGTTGCTCCAGCACTATTTGTTTAAACAATTAGACTTTCCTCATTGAATCACCTGGGTACCTTTGTCAAATTTGAATTGCTCATCAATAGTTGACCCTTGAACAATGCAGAAGTTAGAAGTGCTGATTCCCTATGTAGTCAAAAATCCACATATAATTTTTGACTTCCCCTAACTTAACTACTAATAGCCTGCTGTTGACTGGAAACGTTATCAGTTTCATTATGACTCTCATTATGAAGCTCTTTATTCTCATTGCCTTCATGTTGAATACAAATAAGAGGAGGAGGCAAAAGAGGAAAGGGTGGTCTTGCTGTCTCCTGAGTGGTAGAAGTGGAAGAAACTCCACATATGGTGGAACTGCACAGTTCAAAGTTGTGTTGTTTAAAGATCAACTGTAGAGTGTGGCTGTGTTTCTCAATTCTCTACCCTGTTCTATTGATTTCTATGTTTATCTTTACGCCCATAGAAAACCAGCTATTATAGCTTTACAACGTTTTGAAATCAAGTAGTGTAATTCTCCAACTTTGTTCTCCTGTTATAAAATATGATATTTCTAGGTTCATTGCATTTCCATACAAATTTTGTAATAATGCATTTCAATTTCTACAAAATACAAGTATTCTCAAACTTTAGTTTTAATTGCATTGGAGACAATTGACATCTTTACAATATTGAGTCTTTCCTTCATAAAACAGGATATTTTTCTGTTTATTTAGACATTTAATTTCTCTCAGCAGTGCTTTACAAATTTTAGTATACACAGTTTACAAAGTTTTTGTCAAATTTTTCTGAATATTTAATTTTTCCCATGTGATTTTAAATGGTATTTTTTAAAGTTTCAATTTCCAATTGTTCATTGCTGGTGCGTAGAAATGTAATTGATTTTTGTATATTGACCTTTTATTGTGTAACCATGATAACTCAATTATTAGTTATAGTTGCTGTTTTTTAAATGGCTTAAGATTTTCAACATAGATAATCACGTAACCTGCAAGTAAAGAAAATTATACTTTATTATTTCAGTCTTCACATACTTTATTTCTTTTTCTTGTGTTATTGCACTGGCTATAACATACAGTATAATGTTGAATAAAAGTGGGGAGAAGAGATTTTTTTACTTGTTTTTGATCTTTGGAGGAAAACATTCATTTTTAAATCATTGCATATGACATTACCTGTAGGGTTTTCATAGATTCCCTTTACCCAGTTTCAGAAGCTTCATTCTATTTCTAAGTTGCTGAGAATCTTTGCCATTAATGGAAGTTTGATTTTGTTAAATATTTGTGGCATTTATTGAGATGTGCCTAGGGGTTTTCTTTATTGGTCTGTTGATATGGCAAATTAAATGACTTAATTTTTGAATAATATAGTAACCTTGTCTTAAACAAGATAAACATATGTGGCTATCATATCATCCTTTTTTACATATTGTCAGATTTGATTTAAAATGTTTTTTAAAATAACTTTTGTATCTATTTCCATGACATATATTAGCCTGTAGTTTTCTATTTTGTAATGTCTTTTCTTTTTCTTTTTGTTTTTCTTAATCAGGATAATACCTCACAGAATGAGTTCTGGGGAATGTTTCTTTCTTTCTTTTTCTGAAAATATTTGTGTAGAATTGGTATCATTTCCTCCATAAATGTGTGATATAATTCACCGGTGAATCTACCTGGGCCTAGAGTTTTATTTGTGGGAAGGGTTTTATTTATAAATTCAATTACTTTAATAGGTATTGGGATATTCAGGTCATCTATTTCTTTGTGAATAAGATTTGGCAGTGTGAGACAATTTATTTCTTTTTGAATTAGTTTTTATTAAAAGGAATTTGTCTTTTTCACCCCAGTTGTAAAATTTATTGACTAAAGTTGCTTATAATATTTCTTCGTTATCCTTCTACTGTCTATAGAATCTGTTGTGATGGATTCTCTCTTTTTTCAAATGACTAGTCAGGCTAGAAGTTTGCCAATTTTGTTTATCTTTTCAAATAACCAGGATTTAGTTTCATTGGTTTTATCTATTGTGTTTCTGTCATCTGTCATTGATTTCTGCTCTTAACTTTATATTTTCCTATCTTCCACTTACTTTGGGTTTAATATGATATTTTAACAAAATCTTGTTTCTTAAAGCAGAAGCTTAGGTAACTGATTTAACACCTTTCTAATGTAAGTGTTAACGCCATAAATTTCCTTCTAATTACTGCTTAAGTAGCATCTTACGATTTTTGATACATCATGACTTTATTTGAAAGTACTTTAATCTTCCCTATTATTTCCTCTTTGCTTGATGTATTATTTGGTAGTATGTTGTTTACTTTACAAATATTTGTGAACTTTCCTGATATCTTTCTGTTATGAATTTTTAATTTAATTTCTCATGGTTGGAGAACATACTTTGTATAATAAAACACTTTTGAAATGTTTGACACTTCTTTTATGACCTGTAATATGGTCTATCTTGGTTATGTTTCATGTTCACTTTTAAACAATGTGCTTGTATAGAAACTTCCATAAATGTTCATTAGCTCAAGTTGGTTTTATGGTGTTGTTCAAACCTTCTATATCCTTACTGATTTTCTGTCTGTGTGTTTTATCAATATCTAAGAAAGGGGTGTTGAAATCTCCAGCTATAATTGTGAATTTAATCTTTTAGTTATTTCATTTTTACCAGGTTTATTATCTTGATGCATTTTGAAAGTGCATCTTTTTATTATTATGTACAAAAAATTTTAGGATTGTTGTTTCCTTTGGGTGAACTGGCATGTTTTCATTATGAAACTGCCTTCTCTCTCTCTCTGGTAATGTCTCTTTTCTTACAACTAGTGTTTTCTTACAACTAGTGTTTTCTTACAACTAGTGTTTTGTTACAACTAGTGTTCTGCAAACACCATGGAAAGCTAGTTGTGTGCTTTTTATTCTAGGTGAGGGCAGACACATCCATTGGAGATAGTAAGATTTATAAGTGATTTGTAGTTTTGATTTGCATTTCTCCAATGATTAGTGATGGTGACCAACTTTTCATGCACCTGTTGACCATTTGTATGTCTTCTTTTAATGGATGTCTATTCAAATCTATGCCCATTTTTAAATCAGATTCTTTGTTTTTTACTAAGTCATTTGAGTTCCTTATATATTCTGACTATTAATTCCTTGTCAGATGGATTTTGTAGATTATCTCTTCACTTTGTTGATCATTTCCTTTACTATGCATAAGCTTTTTGCTTGATGTGATCCCATTTGTCCATTTTTGCTTTGGTTGCCTGCACTTTTGGTTTTATCAAGAAATCTTTACCCAGACCAGTTTTCTGGAGAGTTTCCCCAGTGTTGGAATAAAATTGTAAGGATGTGATCTTTCTTTTCTGTTTAGAGACGGGCCCTCACTATATTGAACTCAAGCGATTCTCCCACCTCAGGCTCTCGAGTAGCTGGGACTACTGGAGCCACTGAGCCCAGCTCATGACCCATTTTCAATTCTCATCTTCCAAAAGAAAAAGATTTCTAGACTCACGGTATGGTGTGCTATCCTTGAGGGCTAAAGCACGTAGGAGATGTGTCCTGTTGCTGGCAGCTTGCTGTGGGTTTTGTATTTGGGATGGCAAAGAGCATGCATAGGCTCCTGAAGAGGGACTTTATTTGTTGAGGTGACTTCCTTTGAGCTCTCATGGATTAGTCCATCTCTGCAGGAAATGGGACAACACCAGCTTTGATAAAACCAAAGAGCTGAGGCAGAAGCAGTGCCTACCACTGCTGGCACTGTCCAGGCTTCACAGCTGGAAGTGTGCGTTTTACTAGGCAACCAGCACAAGCGTGGGGACTTGGCTGAGGACAGTGCCGTGATTTTAGCCCAAGGGGCAGTGCTAGGCAACTTCCTCACATCCTCCCTCAAGGTATTCCTGACCAAAAGCAGATGTACAAATAAACACGCATAAAACCCAAAGTAGAAATATTCAACACCTGGCTTAAGATTATAATTTTTAGTCATAAAATAAGCTTCTAGAACTGTAAGTCAAGTACAAATAAAAACTGCTTAGGTATTTTTAAAGGGAAGCATTAATGTCATCATCCCTTCATATTCTTTGTTCTCTCAGAAGAATCTGTAGCAAGATCCAGGACTTAGGAGAGAGGACACGTGGAGGTCAGTTATTTCCCTACTTACTTTCTGGTATTTTCTAATTATTTCTTTTTTTAAACTATTTTATAAATTGTTTCTTCGTCTCGTGGCCAAAATTGAGACTGCAGACACTCCATGGACCCCAAATGCCATGTATATTAATTGTAAATATGTGTATTGAAATAATTGATGGCTAGATAATACCTAGTTGAAATATCATTGGAGTGAAGCAGAATTGAAGCATTTATGTACGTTGGCATTGCAGGTCCATGACGGTCAGTGCCAAGTCTCTAGTCCTCTGGAATGAACTCAATTTTAATGGAACTTGAAGATTTACCTACATATGAGAGGCATTCTACAACCTTGGATGAAAAAAACAACAACATTCTCTAGTTCAAATCCATAATAAATTTGGACTTTTCAGTCGGTGCCGTCTGTGTGCCATGAAAGTGCTCACCTATGTGTCAACTATACTTGGAGAAGAGGGGCTTACTGTTAGCAACACAGATGCTCTGGTCGACCCTGTCTAGTTTAAAAGATGGGAGTTTTTCAAGGGCCTTGAGCACCAGGTAAATGACACAAACCCCATGCTGCTTCTGTGTGTCGGAGCCAGGAGAGCCAACTAATTATCCAACTCGTGTTGATATTGATCAAACTTAAAGAAAATTTAATTACTCTTCAATCTTCAAAAATGATATTTTAACTCTTTAGGCTGC
>NW_012115110.1:5283339-5319588 GCF_000951035.1 Colobus angolensis palliatus
AGATTCAAAAATGATTTAATGGGCACTATTTTTTCTCTAGGCAGAAAATGTGCTTCCACTGAAATTTTTCATCTTAGAGAGCTATTTTTAGTTGCATGAGACACAAAGACTATATAATCATCATAAAGATGTCAGCTGGCCCCAGCCCTTCCCAGGCACCTGCTGGAATGATTCATTTGACTAATGACACAGTATCTGCATATGGAGACCGTCATGCATCTTCCCTGTGTTATAATGAAACATGAGTTATCAGTGCAGCAGGAAGTATTTCCTTCGGTACAAGGCATTGACCCTGGGGAGCGCTAGCAGCTGAAATACAGAGAAGTAAGAACTTGTGTGAAATCAGCTCTTGCTTATCTAAGTACAGCTTCAGTGTTACAGTTAAAGTCCCAGTGGTTGCTGTTGGAATACCCCCCGGATACTTTATCCGGCTGTCACAGGTTGGGGGTTCTCCAGCCCTAGAGGCTTCATCACAGAGTCAGGGAAGGCCAATGATTCTGAAACCATTGACCAACTAAGCTGCAAGTGAAAAGTTGAGGTGGTTGTCAGGGAGTGGGTGATACTTGTGGAATGTTCTAGTGTTATCATCCGGGATGATCCAGCCCTTAGTGCTGACCACATTGGGCACCTGTACTAGGAACTGCATTGTCCACTGGGACTTCAGTGGTCAGGATTGTCTTGTGAGTTCTGCCTGACAGTGTGTCAGAGGGAAGGCAGCCTCCCTTCATAGTGTCTGTGCACCTGAGGGGGCAGATCCAGCTCCAAAGCCCTGGGTTCCTGGAACACGGTGTCTAGAACAGCCAAGGAGCACAACTTTGAGGAAAAAGCTCAGGGTTTAGGAACAAAGAGGGATAATCAACCTCTGCCAGTAGCACTGGCGAGGTCCTGACCATGGGGTTTGATGTCAAAGGGTCACTCAGTCACTCTTCACTGAGTTCCCACTAGGCTTGGGTCTCCAGGGCTCTGCCTGAGTCTGTCTTGAACCTCATGTAACCCTGCAGTGGCCAAGAGGCCCCAAGGGAAGCTGAGCCAAAGGTCAGGAGATGCTCCCTTCCCCATCCCTTCACTCCTTTCCTAAGCAATTCAGCCTTTGGGTGCAGAACAAGGCAGATATGTGAGAAGGGCTGCGCTAGCTCAGGGGCCTCAGCGTGAGTGGCAGGGTGAGAAGCCCATCCACAGAGAGGCATCTCCTGACCTTTGGCTCAGCTTCCCGTGGGGCCTCTTGGCCACTGCAGGGTTACATGAGGTTCAGGACGGACTCAGGCAGAGCCCTGGAGACTGAAGCCCGGTGGGAACTCAGTGAAGAGTGGCCGAGTGACCCTTTGCCATCAAACCCCATGGCTGGCGCTGGCAGGACAAAGTCTCTTCCAGGTGATGGGGATCACGAGCACAGGGAAGGCGGCTGGGAAAATCCCTGGGGAGGAGGCTGGAGTGGGTAAGATGCAGACACCCCTGGCCTTGGGTGCTGGGGAAAACCTATAGGCCCTTCCCATTGTCCTGAGATCCCTGAAGGCTTTTCTTGTGTCCAGTTGGACTTGCCTGCCACTGCAGTAATGCCCAGCAGGCATTTCACATCTCTTGCTGGGCTGCTCCTCTCTGTGCATGGGCTTCTCACCCTGCTACTCACGCTGAGGCCCCCTGAGCTAGGGCAGCCCTTCTCACATACCTGCCTTGTTCTGCACCCACAGGCTGAATTGTTGAGGAAGGGAAGGAAGTAATGGGGAAAGGAGCCTGCACCACTTTGCTCCTGTCCCCCCAGGGTTCAGCGTGTTCCACATGATCACATGGGGCTGAGCAGCTCCATCCTCAGCCTGCTCTTCTACATCTACAGCAGTAGCACCAACAGCAATCCCACAATGCGACTGTCATCCACCCTGTCTCTCCTGCTCCCCTCAACACCAGCATCACCAACCACACCAACAAACTGGACAAGTACGACTCGGTGGAGGCCATCAAGGTAAGGAGTTGGCAGCGTCAGTGGCAGCCAGGTGTGCACAGAAGGCGGGTGGATGTGGGGACTTTCATCAAAGCTCTGTAGGGGTGGTGCTGGTGGCTGAGCTGAGGACAGGTAAGGGTTCCCCTTATGAAAAACTGCCTTTCTAGTTTTGGGGCGCCTTTGAAACCATAGTGTGTCACTTTGGGTACATAGATTATAAAGGAACCAAGGAAAAGCAAGAAATAAAGGCCTGCCTCATGTTGGGCAATGGTCCAATGTCCAGCTCTGCCTCAGTCCCAAACTGTGGCTTCCCTGTCCCAAGGGTCAGAGAAAAGGTGGCAGGATGGAGGGGAGGGTGTCACTTCAGCACCTGCCGCTAGATGGCAGCCTGAGACAACAATTGTATCGTTATCACTTACACCTTCAGATCTCTTTCCAGTGCAATAAAAGTGCCTCGCATACTGTAAGGCAGTGCTTCCCATTTCTGGTGTGAGGTGGTGTGCTCTGTAATTTTTTCCCCATTGGACAATTAAATCCCTAGTTTTCAAAGCAGGAATTCTGTGGGGGGGGCCAGCCTCCTAGTCTGCAGGAAGAAGGGCTGGGAAGGACATCAGCTTTGGACTTGGCCGACCTTGGTAAATGTGGGTCAGACGCTCACACCCTGTACGCCTCCATTTCTTTATCAGTTGGGGATAACGACCTCCCCTTACAGCTGTGTTGTGAGGATTTCGTGAGGTAATTTCTATAAAATGCCTTCAACAGTGCATGACACTTAAGTGCTCATGAAATTGGGGTCTTCTTTGAGGGATTTCATGTTTTGGTTATAGCTGGAGGCTTGGAACAGGATGCCTTACAGCCATTTCTTATCAAAATGGCCCCAGGTGAGGTACTTGGCCTCCTGTGTCTCAGTGTCTTCATCTTTCACACGATGAAAGGCTGTGTATTTCCAGCTTGCTGTAGGGTTTAAATGGGTGAACGTGCTCAGCAAAGGGTAGCTGGTAGTCTTACTTGTGCCTCCACACAAGGCTGCAAGGAAACCTGAAGAGACGTGAAAGGCTGCATCCAACCTCCCCTCTCACAGCAGTGGATGAAGGGAATTCTTTTGGACTAAGTAAACCAAATAGGATTTTCTCATTCACTTGATGATTTCCCTTAAAATCCGCAGGGAGCATTGTGATTTCCCCTTCTGTTGTACCCACATCATCTCCTTTTGTAATTAAAGTTTCTTCCTACTAGTTTGGCTATACTCCCGGGGCCTCCGATTGAACTGGGGTCAAGAATCCATCAGCTCCTCACATGAGTCAGCGAAAGTCCTGAAGTGAAGCGTTTTACAAGGAGCTCCCACATTCTCCTGTGTGAAGAGGTCTTGAGAACTTTCCAAGTGAACTTCCAGGACAATAGAAATGGGTTTGGCTACATGTGATTTCAACATGAGTGCTGTGTGGTCACTCCAGGAATCTGGATGGTAATTTAACTGGTGCTAAGTTCTCTCTTGGGATGCTGGAGCCTTTTGAATTAATCAGAAGTCTTGCAGCCACGTGAGCAGACTACGGTGGCACTGATCTGTCCCCTGATCATTCATGAATCTCTCAGTCCGCACCATCACATGGCTGGCCTATGCCAACCGTCTTCACCATCCTCCATTCCTCCCAATACTTACCATCCACCTGTGAGAGTGTAACGATTTGAAAATTCAGCTTACTTTATCATCATGAATGAGGAAAGTTATATCCAGAAATAGGTACAATAGCCACTTTTCGAACAAACCACACATGGAACAAATGAATACTAATTCAGACTTTTGGAATATGAGAAATTTAGCTGAAGAAGGTCTTTCAGGAACTCTGATGAATGTACCTCTCTGCGATAATCAGAAATCTACTTATATGTCTACAGAACTTCACGGGGTAATACTTGGTAACATTCTAAGTGTCTCTTCATTGGAAATGAAGCGTTTACTGAGTTTCTTGAGTTTGTTATTGTAATAAATAACGCTTAGCTTCTCTTGAAAATATTATGACAAAAGCAGAAAAATAGACTGGAAGAAATAGAAAAATATTTGCCAATTCAGTTACTAGATAATAAGTTCTTATTGGAGTGAATAATCTGTGGTAAAACACCATGGAAAATCACATTTTAGCATCAGAGTACCTTTGGAGAGAACTTGAGTCCTAATATAATAGTCTCTTTCTCAAAGTCTACTCATTGGGTATTTTTTTTTAACCTTTTTTTTCCAGGAGTTTAATAATAAAACAATTCTAGGGGAAAGAAGCAAATACTTTAAGCCACATCTCACAGAAACACCTCTTCTAATGCCTGCTTTCTAGGTCTCAATCATTCTGATGAATTCCAGTGAATTCTAGGAGCCTTCATATTTTTCATCTCTCATAATTTCCCAGTGCCCTAAGTATATGCTTAGTGCCTCCCCATGTTTCCAAGGCTTCAGAGGTGAAGAGTGATATATTGCAAGCACACTTCAAGCCATGAGTGCCCATCTTTGCCAAATATCGCATCCTTTAAAAGCAACAAAAATTACATATGGCAGAGTGACAATCCAGTCTATAATACAGGACCACAGCTGCAGGAGCCACAGGAAGCACTGCAGGTCACAGCGTGAAGTTGATGATTGTGTTCTGCCAGTTTCCTCTAACAAGTGGATTGTTTCCTTGAGCTTTTTTTTTTTTTCTTAAATAATAGTCTTATATTTTTGGAATAGTCTTATTTTTATTTGAAAAAGTCTTTAGGAATAGGACATCTTCTCACTTTTGATAGAGAATATTCAGGATGTTTAATTCGAGGTAACAGGCATTTTGTCTGAGAATCCATTCCCCTCATCCCCACCCCAGGAGTGCTTGGGTTAGTGGCATTTGATAAAATGAAGAAAATAAATGTGACCACATAGTTATTCACCATGGATCTCCCATAGTCCTCTGTCTGAATAACACTGTGGAATTCTTGAAAGCAGTTTGTGTGTTTGAATCTTGCCTGGGGAAGCCCAGGTATTGCACCTGGTTCACACCAGCAGAAGTTAAGGTAGCCTGTGAGGCACCGCACCTTGCTCCTGGTGCAGTTTCTGTGCCATTGCCGGTGGAGGGAGCGGAGCAGAGGCGCAGGCACAATGAAGCATGGACGTGTTCTGCAGGTTGCTGCTAAACTCTTCTTACTCTGACTTTTGGATTTCGTGGCATTCCAGGGAGCTCCTTGCCATGCAGTTGGCCTGGAAGCCCACCTGTCTGGTCTGTAGTGACATCCTGAAGAGCCTGTAAAATAACCAACAACTTGTTTAGCTTTTGGATAGACTCCACACCTCCTCTTTCTCTGCAAAGAAAAATCTTGACTATTTATGGATGCCAATTAGGGGAAGTATTGAAAACAGTGAAATATAATTAAAAACAACATGTATTTCTCATGTTATAAAAATATTGAAAGAACTGATATTAATGAAAATTAATATTTTATTTTCCATCTCCCCAGTGAAACTAATTTGTGGCAATCACCCCCTACCGAGGGCATTAGTGCTGTGTAAAGCTGGTTTTCTGGAGTCCGCTGGATCCATACGAAGTGTGATCCCTGGTTTCCTGTGTTACTTGTTGCATCCGAGCCAGGGAAGCAGGAGATGCTCAGCTCTCAGTGCTACCTCCCTGCCCACTAAGTTCACCCACCCTCATTTCCTCTGTATGGAGGCAACGGCATCCCAAGGTATGTCAAGGTAGCTGCAAGTAAGGGTTTTCATGATCCTCGTGGTCTCATTGATACAGACAGGAGACAGGACAATACTGGGTAGAAGAGGGTGGGTCGCTGGCAAAGGCTCCACCCTCAAGCCTGGATAGCTGTGGCCCTAAGTGAGAACAGGCATTCCTGTTTTTGTGCCCAAAAAGTTGCCTTTTGGCCCGCCACGCCTCCTATCCTATACCCATATAAACACTGAACCCCAGGCTCCAGAAGCAGATGGGGAGACAAGCAGATGAACAGCAGAATGATGCAGCAGAGAAAGAGAGAAGAGGAGGAGCATATGAACACCAAGAGGAGCTCGGCTGGGGACGGTCAGAGAGGAGTTTAGCTGCTGGATAGTCAAACTCTAGGAGAAGATCCCACTCTATCCACCTCCCAGCTCCCCATCCATCCTGCTGAGAGCCACCTCCACCACTCAATAAAGCCCCCACATTCACCACTCTTCAAGTCCCTATGTGACCCAATTCTTCCAGGACGCTGGACAAGAGCTTGGGATACAGAAAACTGTCACACTGGCCCTCTGCCCTTGCAGAAAGGCAGAGGGGGCACAAAGCTGGTTAACACTTAAGCTGTCTGCAAGACAGAGCTGAAAGAGCATTGTAACACTGGGGTTTTAAGCACCCACTCCAGATGCTATTGCGGGGCCAGAGCCCAAAGCACTCACCCCAGCTCCTGCACCTTCCCGTCTGTGTGGTCCCCCTCCCGTAAGGGGGTTTGAGCTCATGGAAGTAGAACAGAGGGCAGCGCCCCTGTGAGGGATAACATGCCTTGTGAGGGGAACCAGGGAACTCTCCTGTCTCATCATAACTGATCATTGGTAAGCATTTCAAAGTGTGATAACACCATTCATAGAGGTTCCCAAAAAGAAAAAAAAAAAGATAAATTTTTCACAAACAGATCCATGACCGAGACATCTTGATTTCTTCTGTTTTTTGGTGATTATGAAAAAAAGTGGCTGTAAACATTTGCATGCCAGTGGGGTCATACATTTTTAAATCTGTTGGGGAAAACCAACAGGAGCCCTATTGCTGGGTCATATGATAAGGTTATGTTTAACTTGGTAGGAAAGTACTACATTGTCTTCCAAAGAGGCTGTATGACTTTGCATTTCCACCAACAATGAATGAGAGTTCCTGTTGCTCCACATCCTCACTGGCAATTGGTATTGTCGATGTTTTGGAACTTAGTCATCCTAGTGGGTGTGTAGTGGTGTGTCATTGTTGTTACCTTTTAAAATTATCAATTAGCAGAAGAGCGATTGGTTTAGAACAATTTTAGCTATATTCTAAGCTATATTCTCACCAGCTGTGGAAGAACTTTTGTTTTCCCATGACTCTATAGCTTTTGCTCATGTTTTCATGCCTCACACTCCTCCTCTTGCTATTACATGAACCGTCATGTGGAGGGCATATGCCGTGCTATCTATCACCTCTACTGGAACCTCTTTTATAACATATCTCTTCTTTAGACTGGAATGTTTGGGGTTCCTGCCAAAACTTTCTGGGGACACTTGTCACAGTTATAATTTCTGTATAACTTTTTAATTTTCTTTTTATCTTTCTTTTTACTATAACAAATGCAATTAAAGACAATACTTTTAAACTTCACCAAGTAATTTAATACCTCTAAGAGGAACCTGATGTCCAATGACATTAATCACAGTTTAATTTCTATGGTTGTTTCTGAATACAGTTGAAGATTGGCTGGTTTTCACAAGAAAGCTGGCTTTAGTCTTATATTTAAATTCTTTGAAAGTGACTCCCAGTGCTATTCAGGGTCCTTTCTTGCAGCTAGACTCATCACCATCTAATATTGATTTTACAGTGCACTGACAGTTTACAGGAAGGAGAAGGACAGAATTCCTGCACACTGCCCAGCATGTGGCCTTCCCCATGGCTCCAGGGACATGTGGCTTTGGTGAAACCTGGGGCTTTGTCACCTCTGAATGATGTGGACTCAGTGAATTCTAAGGAATTCAGGGACACTGGGGCAGGCTCCGCCACACAGAAGAGCCACAGTCTCCAGGCTCAAGGCGTTCCCTCCAGAACTCTGCATTCCACTCTGTTTCCATTCCATAGAAATATACATGAGTATATTTCTATGCTGCTGCTGCTTGTGACTTACATGAGGCATCTCAGCTTCTTCGTGTATGTAGGGGTGTTTCCCTAAGCCTGTTTAAGTAGATTCTCGCTAGAGTTAGCATGCATATTGGAGTAAAAAAGAACAGTTAATAAATGTGTGTGTTTGTGTGGGGCTGAGGCTCTAGAGGAATTGAAAGGAGATTATAAACAGTGAATGCGTGTGAGGGCATCCCTGCTGGGGAGAAACCTCTGTCCCTAGAGAAGGTCCTTTCGTATTCATGTGGTCCGGGATGAACCAGGGGTCTGGCCCCCTTGGCTCACAGGTGATACCAAGAGAAAAGAAGCAAATGGAGGAAATGGTCAGAGAAGTGGGTGACATGAAAGGTGGGACCTGGTCACCCCAGCGAGTGCTATGGACAGTTCCCAGGGACTGTGACCCACTGCACAGGTCCATGGGTCTGACCCTAGGACTCTGCCGGGATCAAGTGCCCAGAGTGCCAGAGTTTTAGCTAAGAGTGTCCTTAATTCCTTATTTATCAGCAAAAGGATGAAAATCACGGGAGTCGAAGCTTGTTTTGCTGAATGTTCCCACTGGAGTGTCGGGTGGAATTAGTGGGTCATACCATCAAAGTCATGGACAGAGTCTCAGCGGGGGTCTCCGTGTCCCCACCTGGCCACCTAAGGGGATACATTGGCATACAATTGAATATCAAAGGAAATTTTACCTCAAAATATATCGTCTATACTCGGCTAATCATTTTGTGTGAATACTTTCTTAACGCACTCTGAAGGTGCAAGCTTGATCATGTTTGAATTTACAGATATCCTTAGGACAGTTGAAAATGTTTTTCTAACTTTCAGAACAAATCAGGAACATTTCTTTAACACTGTCACACCACTTCCTGCATGAATTTTGCCCCATGGCCATCAACTTTCTTAGCCCCAGGGTGTCTTTACAGTTCCATGTTTTTGTGTGTGTGTGTGCATGGATTTTTAGAGTATCTTTATTGCTTTTACCTGAGTTCAGCATTACTGCCTCAAAAGATGGTTATGGGGTACAAAACAGCAGGAAACAGGTACCATTATCAGATATGATGAACTGCATCTGACTCAAATTGTTCTCCATTTGGGAGGCTCACGCTTTAATCCCACAGCTCTAGTAGCACATTTCTGCATAAGTAGAGTATTCCAATGGCAACCTTAAATCAACTCATGTGGAAAACCTTTGTCATTCTTTCTAAAATGATTGCATTGGTTCTGTCCAATACATCTATGCGTTCATGCTGTACTTTGTGATTTCTCCGGACACAACATGGTCAATATTTGATTACCGATCAGCAGATCATCTATGTCAGACACCAGAAGAACATTCTGAGTCCCCTGCTTCTCTGATCAGTAGGTGTGAAATGGGAGAAATGGAGTAATAGTCACTTGACCTGAGAAATGCACAGACCGTAATGTTAAATATTGGGCAATGCGTTGTCATGTTAAATGCAATATTTGCAGACAAGGCACCATTTTAGAATTTATTTCTGCTGTGCTTCTCCATCCAGCTCATGAATAATAATAGATTTATAGTTGATTTAAGACATTTTTGTAACTCAATAAATACTGAACTAAAACATTCAAATTATCTGCTTTGAAACTGTAAGACCAAAGAAGATATATTGTTCTAATCCTAATTCTCTTTTTTTTGGATACTGAAAAACAATGAAGGTGATGCATTTCCCCAGCCTGATTGCCTCTCTGCAATGTCGAAGTGTTGGCAGTGATTTCTAAAGTGGCAATATTTTATATACTTTTTAAATGAGCTTAATATTAAAATGAATTATACATTTCTCTGAGCAGATGGAACAATGTTTTAGTCAATTTTATTCTAGTTTATTTTCAGAAATTTGGTATAAAAACATCAGGAATAAAAACCTGCTTTCTCCTGAAAATACGGATCCTGTAGAAAAGTGACTTAGAGATTAATAAAAACCTAATTTAGAGATTGACACCAATTGTACAGTTACTAGTAAATGTCATATCATACAGTATTTTCTAAAGATCATATTACCTCATCCTCTAAAAAAATCAAGCTCATTACTCATGATAAGAGTTGAAATCAGATCTAGTTCAGATAAACTTATTGTATTATGTTGACAAGATAAAGCTAGCTAGTCAAGAACGCTTTCTTCTTCTTTTTTTTTTTTTTGAGATGGAGTCTCTCGCTCTGTCGCCCAGACTGGAGTGCAGTGGCGCGATTTCAGCTCACTGCAAGCTTCGCCTGCTGGGTTCACGCCGTTCTCCTGCCTCAGCCTCCCGAGTAGCTGGGACTACAGGTGCCCGCCACCTCGCCCGGCTAATTTTTTGTATTTTTAGTAGAGACGGGGTTTCACCATTTACAGGATGATCTCCATCTCCTGACCTTGTGATCTGCCCGCCTCAGCCTCCCAAAGTGCTGGGATTACAGGCGTGAGCCACCATGCCCAGCTGTCAAGAACACTTTCACACCAGAAAAACAGAAAAATAGTACAAATTCTTTACACAATGCTAGTGGCAAAAAACCATTCTATGATATTTATTAAACTAAAGTGTAAGTCAGACAAGAAATTGTATTCCATCTCTTATTTAATTAGTAATCACAGGTCAGCTGTTCAAATGTGCTCCCTTTCTTTCTCAACTGTTTGGCAATTTAATGCTATGTAACGTGAAACACTTAAAATGGCTCAATGTTAGATAAAGAGTCATAAGGTAGGAGGGAGATCTGGATTCTGGAAAATTCAAACTCTCCTTCTAACCTGTTGCTAAGAAGATCACATTGCTGGCTTTCCTCTCTGTAAGTGTAGACAGCTGAACTTCCTACAAGAATTTGCTAGTGCCTTGTTTAAGGTGATGGTGTATCATTTCACCTGGATGTTACTGGTTTCAATTAGAAGCAGAGGATTGATTGGATGTACTTTAAAGAAAATTGATTTTATAATTCCCTTTGAATTCAGAATAGAAAATGAACAATGAAGCCATCAGCACTCTCCACCATAGTGCCAGAAGAGCTGCAGGGGGTATCTAGAATTTAGGTTGATCCAGTCTTCAGCATCCCAGAATACAATGTCACTCTAATTTTACACCTTCCCAAAACAAACAAATGAATAAACAAACAAACAACTTCCAAAACCACTGCAGTGTTTTACACTAGGAATGTCAGCATGATGACTATGGAAACTGGAATGTGTACTGTTTCTCTTCAGACAAGTCCATAGGTACAGAAAAAAGCAGACACAGGCTGGTGACAGCTGGCACAGATATGGTGCAGGGCTAAATGAGAGTCACCTAGAGCATTGCCTGATTTTTATTTTTTAAAGTCAATTTCAAACTGCTTCACAAATCTACATAAGAGTTTACCCTTAGGTTTGCTTTCTCCCAATACGGTGACTGTTGACCAACATCAAACTTGAACTTAGGCACTTTTAAAAGTGATACACTAAGCTTCAGTCTGAGCATCTGGATTCAACACTGAACTTCTCTATCACCTGCAAAAATATGTGTAAATTCAGTCCAATGTGGAATTCTTTGAGATGTGTGACAACACCCTTGTGTTATACCACTTCATGTGACTTCTGAAGATATCATGAAATGCTAAATGTGTCTTTCTGTGTTAAATTTCTGTTGCCTACTTTGTGATGTAACTATTTGGAATAGTTTCATTTTGTCATTGGATGTTCTCCAAAGCCAAATCCGACCCTTGATAAATGTGTGAGAAGGTAGTGACCTCACTTCTCTCAAAAATTATTTGAAAAATTCAGTCTATTAACCCCAATAAACCTTTCATTGAATGAGAGAGCTTTGCCTTTGTCCTCTATTTAAGTGAAAAAATACAATTTTGTTGCCCGGTTTGAATGCTGGGTTTTCTCACTGGTTCTTTGGGCACAACATACATTTTCTCAGTTCTGAAAATCTTGTTTTTATAGTTATTCAATCTTGCTGTTAGACATGAGAAATACAAATTTTTCGTAGTCATCGCTTTTATCTCTTCTGTCCATCAATTTACTGGTCAATGCTCCCTGAGAACTGTCCAGGTCTATATCTCAGATTGTTGCTTAATGACACCTGACAGAAACACTGTTTCCAGAAATCAGTTTAAGACACAAATGGTCACAGCCCAGGCAGGGAGCTCATTACCTGCCACATAAGATTAATTATGGAAGTCAGAGAAGGGGTGGGTGGGGTTACCCAACCAATTAGTGGAAATCAGCTCACACCTGCTTCAAACTTCAACTAGGAGGAAAGCAACCCTGTTTGTAAGAGAACATTAGCTGTTATCATAGAGGTGAAAACATCGTGTTCTCCACTGCTGTTAGTGCACTGCCAGTTTCTAGATCCCAAACCTATTTGTCTTAAAAAACAAATTGATAGCTCCTAGTGCAGCAATTCTTCCTTTTGCTGCACCTTCATCTCTATCTGGTTAATATTTTAGGAAGAAAAATAAGAAAATTCTAATGTTTTTGTCTCATTTAATTGTAGGTGAGCTTTGAAATTAATCGTACCATTTAGGAAAAAATTTAATGGCATTTTACTTTGTATAGACTCAAAGTCCCCAGTCTCCCCAGGTGTGCTAAGGCATGATTACTACTTGAAGATCCATGTTAACCTCTAAGAAGGGCATTCATCAGAGCCAGACTGCACATGACCTTCTGGGCAAGCCCTGGAAAGTGTTCTGTGTGGTCTTCAGATGCTAAGGCCCCTTGAGGGGAGACCCTCATGGCGCCAACTGAATGGGAGCACCCAGCTTCATGATCATTCTGTGATGTCCATGGCAATAGGGAATGTGTGACAGGGAAAGCTGGCCAGGTTTTCCATTTATAAGGAGTTGGTGTCAAATTGATATGGTTTGGATCTTTGTCCCCACCGAATCTCGTGTCAAACTGTAATCCCCAATGTTGGACCTGGGGTCTGGCGGGAGATGACTGGATCATTGCTGCGGGGGCTGGGGGCAGGGTCCTTCATGAATCCCTTGCTGCTGTTCTCATGATAGGGCTCTCGCGAGCTCTGGTTGTTTAAAAGTCTGTGGCTCCCTGCTCTCTCTCTTGCTCCTGCTCTGGCCGTGTAAGATGTGCCTACTTCCCCTTCCCATTCCACCATGATTGTAAGTTTCCTGAGGCCTCCCCAGAAGCAGAAGCCACTATACTTCCTGTACAGCCTGCAGAAATGTGAGCCAATTAAACCTCTTTTCTTTATACATTACACAGCCTCGGGTATTTCTTTATAGCCATGCAAGAATGGACAAATACACAGATCCTCTTGAGGAATGGTGTATTGAGTTGGATTATAGTCACCCTCTCTCCAGCACACTGAATTCCATTCTTTTTTGCATAAACTCGCTTTGTGAATTGCTGCTATCAATCAGCACACATAGAATACAAACATGTCTGACTAAGGAAAATCACTCCTTTGAGTGAGAGCTTTATTTCAATATTCATAATCCCTTTAAAAATATGATGTACACTCATACATACATGTGTGCACAAAGGCCCTCTTGAAAGGAAGGCAAAAAGAAAAGAAAAGAAAATGTCCAAACCTACAGCTATATGAGCTAATGAAGCAAGCATATTATAGTGATTAAACTACACCTTAAACTCCGAGTAATAAAATATTGACATTTTGAAGAATTTGAATAACAGCTTACATTTTTTTCTGTCAGTTTAGAGGTGAATTGGGATGAAGAAGTGTGTCCTGACACAATTTACTTTTTGGCAATTTTTTTTTTGAAACTGCCTTTGCAACTCTAGTGATCTATGTTCTGAAATGATGGTTTCATATGATGCTTTTACATGTAAATTTTAATAGAATCTGCTTCATTTTTTCCCTAAATACAATTTGAAATATAATCTAAAATTTCTGTCTGTACCTACTTGAAATATATAATGTAATTTCCATTTAAATTTTCTCCTGTAGCCCAGCTTATTCGGGATAGCAAAAATGGTTGCGTGCACTCGCTGCATCACAGTAAAAGTCAAATATAAGAGGAAATCATTCTTAAGATAATATCTAGACTAGTTTTATTTTTCTGGAATACACTTGATTTATTATTTCTGTAGGACACATAAAAATAAAATCTGAAATTGCTTTTCTCTCATTAATTGGTTTTTCATAAACTTCCTTGTGGAAACATGAAGTTCTCACTGTACCCCGGAAATCATAGTTAGAACCAGGAAATGATCACATAATTCTGGGCATTGCAGAGCTCTTAAAGTTTCTGTAAAAGAGATTTGTGGACTCAGGGGACAGCCGTGTCTCTGAGAAGGGGAGAACTGGACAGGGGAGAGAGTTGGAAAGGTTGTCAGAATGCTAAAGGAAGAGGTTCTCCTTGTTCCTAGCCCAAGGGAGAGAGATGGGTATAAACAGAAAGGATTCAAATAAGATCAAATGTAATTTTTTTAGCTTGTTCAATGCATGCAAGATTTCTAATTGTTTTGTTTTTCTTTCTTAAATATGCAGTAACTACCCCTGGACTTTTTTCAACAAACCAGTAGTTCTGTCTTTCTAAATTTTGGTGATGGCTCGAAGGCTTTCCCGATAGAAACATGGGCATGTCCTCTGTAGCTCTGGAGCCTGTATCTGAGTTCCCAAAGAAAGATTTGGGTTTTCTGTACAAGTTCTCCCCTAAGAAGTTTAAAATAGTAAATTTATCTACTAAAAGGATAAAAAAAAAAAGAGGTTGAGAGATTTTAGGCCTGTTTTACACAAGAAAATAAGGAGGGTTGGGAATACTTTTATATTTAACTCTTATAGGTTAACATGTGATAGTTCTATAAGTCTCATAACTTTTGCTTTTAGATGAAGTAGTTGTGTTTGACTTGATCATAAATGTTTTAAATTATGAGATGCTATAAATCCTGAAAATTTCTATAATTTAAAAATCTCAATGCATTAATTAAACAACATTTTGTACTTCACACCATTAATTAAGTCAAAAAACCCAAGCCCATCCTTCAGAATTTCAATATCTTAACATTTTCCATTTTGATGTGTTGAGTCAAGCTACAGAAAACACAGCTTTATTGTTCTTATCCAACATTTCAAATATCATCAACTCCTAGTAGAAAACTGCTAAGCAAATGAGTCTGCCAGTTCTAAAAATATGTCAAAACAGACATTGGCATTTTCCCATGATACAAGCAGTAATTTTAAAGAGTTTGTAGACTTTATCCTTCCTTCCTTCGTTCCTTCCTTTCTTCTTCCTTCTTTCTTTCATTTGCAATTTATTGTTGATAGAATGTAGAGGTGATAGATATCAGCCCCTTCAGGGTTTTGGCCAGTAGGAGGGGAGGGTGATAAGGTGGAGGAAGCTGACCCTGACAGGTGGTGAAGGAAATGGGCAGGGGTTCTGAGCTAGGTAGTGGCCACTGATAGGGACAAAATACACATCCAGTGAGTTCCTAGAGCTCAGGGCTCCCAGATGTCATGTAGTTCATTCTACTGCTCACCATTCACATGGCCTTTCAGAGATTATCACCTCCTTAACCCTTGCAGTCCTCACCCTACAATCCTTGCATCCTCTTCCTCTCTTGCCCGGCCCTCTCACCTTTGTATTCCCAGTATTGAATGAGACACATCCTCTAAGCTGGGGCCAGGCTGGGGCATTTTCCATCCATTCAGCCTCCCAGGAGAAGCTCTGCACCTCACTGGGGACAGCACATGGCAGCACCTGGGAAATGTACATCTGTGGTTAGACACAGGGAGAGAAATTGAAGTTGTTTTAAGGAAAGAATAATACAGGAAAAAAAAGGCCAAACGCTTGGAGCAAGACCAGCCCTCATCAATTATGAGGTCCTTGCTTGGCTCTGCTTTTGAGTGGTTTTTTGACCTGAATAAATTTGGGGAAATTTGAAAACCAACTAGTGCCAGCCAAGTGCCTGGAGCAGTGTAAAATGGAGTCACACGTGCAAGTCTCAACGTGAACTGAAAATATGATCTTACATCTGGTTCTGCCACCTTAAGCATACTGACAGATGCTGAAACACTCACTGCTTCTAGCTTGGAGTATGCCAAGAAATGGCGGAGTCCGTTTAAGCCCACAAACTTTTAGTAATTCAGGAGATGCAGTGTTGATCAAGGAAGTAAAAGATTCCAGTGATCTGCCCTCAAGAAGTTCACAACACAGTTAGAAAAACAGAGACCCTAGGGATTTACTGTTACACCATGGCCAGAATTACACCACCAGTGTGGACTTCCTGTGCCCTGGGAAACCTGGAAGGGGAGTGAGTGGGTAACTAGGAGCAGTGTAACTTCTTAAGCTATTTGATCTTCAAGGGGAACTCAGGTCTTTGAGATCGTTTACTGGGGTGCATCCTGGTGAGCCTGCTGGTGCCCTCAGCTGCATGAGCACTACTGCTCCAACCCACCCACCCACTTCCTGCCACCTTCCCAGAGGGAGCCGGGTGAGAGGACATTGGCGTGTACACTGGATTTGAAGCGTGGATGTGCATGAGTGAATTCTGGATTCGTGGGAGAACAGCATCACATAACCATGTGCAGTTTGCAGAGAAATGTGGGATGATTTGTCCTGGAACACAATAATAGAATCACTGCATGTGTACAGAGTGGTTCTGAAAACTTTTTCATAAAAGCGGAGATCACATGGGAAATGACTGGATTAGTGAGAACCAGCGCGATAGACTTTTTAAAGGATTTTAGGGAGGCTAAGAAATGCCTGCGCTGAGATGTGGCTGGCATTCATTAAGGAATGCCCAAGTTTAGGGCTTTTCTTTTTTCTTCTCATCATCCATTTCTTCTTGTCTTCACAAAATGGAAGGCATTTATCAAATCAGGTCAACTGACGGCATCCAAACGTCTCACTGCTGGGGAGGGACTGGCAGCTACCTGGATAAACATAATTTTGCAAAAGTCAAACTTTTCACAGCAGCTGAATCTCAATATGGATCTATTCTTGGTAAAGGCAATCTCATAGAAAGATACTTTTCTGAAAATTCAGTCATTTGTCATATGTATGTGAAAAGTAAAACTTTGCAAAGCTTAAACAAATTTATGAATTACTAGCTACCTTACTCTTCACTCAGCAGGCTTAAACGAATTTACTAATGACTAGCTGTCATACTCTTGGCTGAGTATTCTCACGTGTGAAGCACTAGATGGGGAATGATGTGCAGAAGATCTAAGTCTACTGTGTACAGCCCTGAAGTAACAATCAAGGAGTATCCTCAAGGCCTTGTTGTGAAGTTGCCATGGGGATCATGAGGGAGCCCCATGGGAGAGAAATAATTGGCTACTTTCCTGAAAAGGTAGGAGTTGAGCAAACCCTGAAGAGCAGATGCTGACAATGAATAGTTGTGCTTTTTATGTAAAGGAAAGAGTATTGGTGGATGAAAGGCAGTGAGGTTACATGTGGCATGTTGCAGTGGTTGGTGGTAAAGAGATGAGTTTGACAGGAACAGAGCATTTCTGTGGAAAGAGGCATGAAGAAAAGAGAAGAATTAGACCTGGAAGAACATCACGATGAGGACTTTGTCTACCTTTGTCACAAAACGAAAAGAAAGAAACAAAAGCAGCTCTCACTCCTGCAGACAAGTGGCTTTCACTTAACTTTTGTTTTATGTTGTAGAGCTTCCTTCTTTGTGAAACAAAAACATTTATGTGGAACACAAATATGTAGAACAGTTAAAGGCAGAGTTGGTATGGCCATGGAGTGGGAGGGATGTGCTCTTCCTGTTCCATTACCCATGGGCCAGGGGCTGCCAGCACCCAGCGAAACCTCCAATCAAATTGCTGCTTCTGAAAGAATCTGCACCCTGGAAGCCATCCCTGGGAAGTGATAATCCATTCATAGATCCGCAGGCAATGACTATAGCACAACCAGGCGGAAAAGGTCTTGTGATTGTAGCGTGAGAGAAAGATGATAGGTGCATTGACAGAATGAAAGCTCCCTCGGGCGGGAGACTGTGCCTTTTTGTTATAGGTGGGTCCTCTGTCGTCTGCGTCAGCAAATGTCAAATTGCAAAGCTTGCAGATCAGGATACGGAGGCCAGTGCTCAGTGCTTAGAAAATAACCAACTGTCCTGTTTATCTTAACACTCATCACTGTTAACTTCACAGTTTAGTCAGGTTATTTCATTTCAGGAACTACGGTTTGCCAGTGTAGTAAAATTAAAACGGGACCCAGGAAACAACTGATCCTACTGTTGGGCTGTGTGAGAATTTGGGGAGCTTTTGAAGGTCATCCTTTGTGAGAAACGATTAAAGTCATTTGGAAACAACAATGAGATATTACCCAACTCAGGTGGACACAGAATTTTTCTCACTTTGGCAAGGATAATTCTGCCAACAGAAAGAAAAGATTAGATGCTTGGAAACAAGGGAGAGGAAGGGGTTGAGGGAAAAATCCAGGGCATGTCTGAATCATCTGAATCCTGCATTCACCTTATCAGACCTGGACACCAATGTCTACAAAAATGTGACAGTCTAAAGTGGAAAACCAAGTGAATACATCTAACTTTCAAATGGATGCGTTAGAAAGAAGGTTGCCAACTTTTGTCTCTTTGAGAGAAGATTACTGTATCCACTAAATCACATGGGGTTTACCTTTTTGTGATAAGATGGGTTTTGAAACACTTTCCCATAGGAAAGCTGGTCTACATTGCCTTTTTCTTTCTTTTTTTTTTTTTTTTGACAGAGTTTCCCTCTTGTTGCCCAGGCTGGAGTACAATGGCACGACCTCAACTCACTGCAACCTCCTTCTCCCAGGTTCAAGAGATTCTTCTGCCTCAGCCTCCAGAGTAGCTGGGATTACAGGCACCTGCCACCATGCCTGGCTAATTTTTTTTTTGTATTTTTAGTAGAGACGGAGTTTCACCATGTTGGCCAGGCTGGTCTTGAACTCCTGACCTCAGGCAATCCACCTGCCTCAGCTTCCCAAAATGCTGGGATTATAGGTGTGAGTCACCACGCCCGGCCTACGTTGCTTTTACATCACCTCCAAAGTACTGCCATCAGCATGCCCCAGATCCAAGCTTTCCACTTCCCTGTAGCCCACTCTAGTAACACTCAAAGAATAGTTCTAAGAAAATAAAAACTATGTTAGTCGTGATAGCTAACACTTTAACATAAAAAATGCCTAAAACCTTTCAAACTAAATTGTTTCTTAAAACAGAAGATTTTGCTAATTAGAATTAAGGTAGACTGTACTGAGGTTATGGCAAGGAAATCATTTTTTTTTTTCTGTGTTTAATTTGCTACAGTTGTATTTAATTACACAAGGACAGTCTCAGGAGGGTAATCTTCAAGTAGAGTACTCAACACCTAGGCATATGAAACTTTGGAGTTTCCTGTATATTCTCTTTTTCAGACACAGAAGATCTCAACCTTTACTATAAAGAGATACTACATTTATTTTGAATACTGAGAAAAATGACATTCTTCAGTAAATGCACATGGCAACTCGTATATAGAACCAAGCTCCTTGTTCAATGGACCTTCCAGTAACCATGGCAACCACGAGTCTCTGGGACCATTTCCCTTAGATGCTGCCATGAGAATTCCAGTCTGTGGGAGATGGCACTAACATGCAGTGCCTTCCTCCTCAACCTCTCAGCAATGTACACATGCTAAATACAGAAAAATGCCAAATAAATTATAGTTAATGTAAAATAAAAATGCATAGCTGAGATTGCAATAATGAAAAATAAAACCACAGGTACCTAAAACGAGTGGAGATTTCCATCCAGAACCTGAGTGGGTATTGAGCATGTGGAACATGAGAGTGGAACACCTCTGTGGGGACATCAGAAACAAAGATTGTCTTGAGTCCTAGATAGTCAGTGTTCCTACAAGGAGAGTAGTTTCTTGAGTTTGGTGGGAAGAGACTAGAATTAAACCTGTTTATATAAGGCCAGAATATAAGGACTAAGAAAAAAATCTACTCACTGTCTTTTCTTTTTTTGAGATGGAGTCTCACTTTGTTCCCCAGGTGGGAGTGCAGTGGCACTATCTCAGCTCACTGCAACTGCCGCCTCCTGGGTTCAAGTGATTCTTGATCCTCAGCCTCCCGAGTAGCTGGGATTATAGGCATGGCCACCAGGTCCAGCTCATTTTTGAATTTTTAGTAGAGATGGGGTTTTGCCATGTTGGCCAGGCTGGTCTCAAACTCCTGACCTCAAGTGATCTGCCTGCTTCAGTCCCCCAAATTGCTGGGATTACAGGTGTGAGCCACCATGCCCAGCCTCTGCTCACTCTTTAGGGATCTAGTACCCATGTGGCAGAACCTCCTGCCTTAATATGCTTGGGCTTGGGGTTCTTAATTTATCCCACATGAAATGAAGAACTCGGTCTAGAGAAGAGACCAGAAAAAAAATGAACAGAACATAGATGACTGGCATGAAGTGATTATATTTAATTGCAGTCTCAGAGGAGAGACAAAATGAGGGGAATAGTTGAAGAAATAAATGACCAAAAATTCCCCAAATTTAGTGTAAGTGATAAACCTGCAGATCCCAGAAAGTCAATAAAATCCAAGCAGAAGAAAAATGAGAAAAATCACACTAAGGGGCTTTGTAATCACATTTCTAAGAAGTAATGATAAAGAGAATATCTTACAGCAGCTAGAGAAATAAACATACAAACACATTTTGTACAGAGAAACAAAGAGAAGGTTACAGCAGACTCCTTTTCAGAAACTATGTAAAGCAGAAGAACATGGAAAAAATATTTTTGAAGCGGCTAAAAGAAAAAAAATTTGGGCCGGGCGCGGTGGCTCAAGCCTATAATCCCAGCACTTTGGGAGGCCGAGACGGGCGGATCACAAGGTCAGGAGATCGAGACCATCCTGGCTAACACAGTGAAACCCCGTCTCTACTAAAAAAATACAAAAAACTAGCCGGGCGACGTGGCGGGCGCCTGTAGTCCCAGCTACTCGGGAGGCTGAGGCAGGAGAATGGTGGGAACCTGGGAGGCGGAGCTTGCAGTGAGCTGAGATCTGGCCACTGCACTCCAGCCCGGGCGGCAGAGCGAGACTCCGCCTCAAAAAAAAAAAAAAAAAAAAAGAAAAAAAATCTGTCAAGGTAGAACTCTAATTTTAGTAAAAATGTCTTTAAGTAAGGTAAAATAAAGGCTTTAAAATTTTTTGAGGTCAAACAAAAGCTGAGAGAATTCATTGCTAGTAGAACTGTACCAAAGGAAAGTTAAAGCAAGTTCTTCGAGAAGAAGGAAAAAATACTAGACAGAAGTATGGGCCTCCACAAAGAAAGGGGGAGTGCTGGAAATTGTAAATATGTGGGCAAAATGCAAGATATTATTGTCATTTTTTAAACTCTTCAAAAGAAAATTGAGTGTTTAAATAAAATAACATTGTGGAGTTTTAACATAGGTAAAAGAAAGATGTCTGACAATATCACAGGGGAAGTGAGAGCAGAAACTACAAGTTCCTGTTATAGGTTCAGAAGTAGATCCACATGTATATACTCATACATAGTACAAAGCAGCCACAGTAATTCCTTGTGGGAAAAGGTCTCTTTTTTTTTTCAATAAGTAGTAACAAAACAGTTGTGTATTCACATGCAAAAAGTTGAGCTTTGATGTTTACTGCATGTTATACAAGAAAATGAACTCCAAATGGATCACAAACTTGAATTCAAGAGCTGTAACTCAGAATAAAGCATAAGAGATCATCTTTGTGATCTTGGTTTAAGAAATTATTTCTTAAAGAGAACACAAAGAACATAAATCATAAAAGAATAAAATAATGAAATGAACTTAACTAAAATGGAAACTTAAAAAAAAAATCAAAGGACACTGTTAAAACAAGAAAAGGTAAACCAAAGATGGAAAATATTTGTGGAACATATTTTAAAGAAATTGTATCTGGAATATACATAAAACATAACTCTATAATATGTTGACAAAAATCTAATTCAAATATAGGCAAATGATTTGAATGGACATTTCACCAAAGAAGAGATACAGATCTAAAATAAGTACATAAAAATATATTATCATTAGTTTTTAAGTAAATGTAAATTAAAACCACAATAAGCTACTATTACACAACTAGTACATGAACTAAAATGAAAAATACTGGCAATGACATGAATTGGCAAGGATTCAATTCAGAGTAAGTGAAACTCATAAATTGCTGGCAATAATGCAAAAATAATATTGCCACTTTGCAAAAACATCTAGCAGTTTCCTATAAAGCTAAACGGAAAGTTATCATGCAACCCAATGATTTCCACTAGCTCTTTAGTAAATAAGAAATGAAAACATATATCCATCAAATATTTTATATGAACATTGATAGCAGCTTTCTTCATCATTACCCTCGACTGGAAACAACCCAAATGTCTATCAACAGGTAAATGGATTTGCAAATTTTTATGCATTCATGCTATTGAGTGCTACTCAGTAATAACAACTGCATATATACACAACTACACAGGTAAATCTCAAACGCTCTGTACTACATGAAGGAAACCAGACACACAAATGTTACATGAAGTATAATTCAATTTATAAAAAATTCTAGAAAAGGCAAAACTATGGTGACAGAAAGCAGGGCAGTGTTTTGTGGAGGAGAAGATATTGATTGCAAAGAAGCTCAAGGGAATTATTTTTGATTTATGGAAATGGTCTATATATTAAGGTGATGGTGGTTACACAAATGTAAACAATGCAAGCTGATTGAATTATACACTTAAAATTGTACCTTTTATTTTATGTAATTCATAGCTCAATAAAGTGGATTAAAAAATCTAGTCTAGGCCAGGTGCGGTGGCTCATGCCTGTAATCTCAGCACTTTGGGAGGCCAAGGCGAGCAAATTACAAGATCAGGAGTTCGAGACCAGCCTGACCAACATGGTGAAATCCCGTCTCTACTGAAAATACAAAAAGCAAAACAACAACAACAAAAAATTAGCCGGGCGTGGTGGTGTGTGCCATTAATCCTAGCTACTCAGGAGGCTGAAGCAGGAGAATCGCTTGAACCCGGGAGGCGGAAGTTGCAGTGAGCCAAGATCATGCCATTGCACTCCAGCCTGAGTGACAGAGTGAGGCTCCGTCTCAAACAAATAAACAAACACACAAACAAAAATTAGTCTAGAATTGATATCAGGAGTCTAGGCAGAGGCAAGTATAATACTGGCCCACAACGAGGCATCCACCACTGGGGGCAAAAGTATCTTTAACAGAAGGTGGGCAGACCTTGGTATTGCATCAAGGGTAGTATTTGGGACTAGCCATGCTAACAGATATGAGATGTTATCTTATTGTTGTTTGGATTTGCATTTTTTCTGATAATGAACGATGTTGATGATATTTTCACATACTTCTTGCTTTCTTTGGATAACTGTCCGTTCAAGTCCTTTGCCCACTTTTTTATTTGGTTGTTTGTTTTTTGCCATTGATTTGTAAAAATTTCTTACATATTTTTGAAATTAACCCCTTATTATAGACCCACCCTTATAACCCTTTTGACACCAAAATCACAACAATAAAAACAATGATAGACAAGTGGGACTACATCAGACTGAAAAGCTCTTGCACAGCAAAGGAAACCATCAACAGAAAGACAACCTACACAAAGGGAGAAAGGATTTACAAACCATGTGTTTGAACTATTTGTTAAAACAGTTAGTTTCCATTAGGTCTTACTGAAACATTGAATTTTTATATAATTCTACAGAAACACGTATCACATATTAAGAATTTAGACACCGATTTCTTTAAAATATAACTAGTATTTTTCAATACTACTGTTTATTTAGTAAGTGCCCTTTTTATATCAATAGGGACAAATCACGTTAAAAATTGCTGAGTTTTGTAAAAAGACTTTGAACTTACAGAGGCTATTTTGCCAAATGTTTGCCAGTAGCAATCAAAGTACTTTGTAAGAAAAGGCACATTATTTTCTGAAGAAAGACAAGCATTCTATTTTGTGATTTTGAGCACTCAAGGTCACAGAATCTATGAAGAATTATAGTTTCTTAACTATCAAGCCTTATGAAAATCACTCTTGGCTTCTTAGAAATTATGAAATGATGGGTTTATAGAAATTTTGCATTGATGAGAAATAAAAAATGTAAGTTCTCAGAATTTTCTGATAATGGCATTTTAAAAATACAGCCAAGGAGAAAGACCTTTTGAAGATTGAAGCCATGATTTGGGGTTTAGAAGTGTATGACTAACTCCTACATAGACTGGTAAACCCACGCTTCCTCTCTAAGGGGCTCTGAACACTTTCCAGCATCTGGTTTAGATAAAAGAGTTGATAAGTCTCAACTTCAGGGGGGCAGAGGGAATGATGACCACACGGAGAAAGATAACAAGTCTAGAGTCATTTTTCTGACATTAATTTAGTTGACTTATATTAACATACCAAATTAAAATAAAGTTGAAAATAATGGAAAGCTAATTTTGGAGAGGGCAATTTTGAATAAAGACTTTTGGATTAGAAATGAACAGATCTAGCTTTATGCCAGGACCAGCCTTTGTGAAACGTTGAACTAATACCTTAGTTTCTCTTTTCAGTTTTTGCAAGCTCCTTTCAATTTTCTTTTTTTCATGTAAAGTTTTAACTTTTAAGTTCGGAGGTACATGTGTAGATTTGTTGCATAGGCAAACTTGTATCTTGGAGGTTTGTAGTACATAGTTATTTCACCACCCAGGTATCAAGCCTAGTATCCATTAGTTATTTTTCCTGATCTTCTTCCTCCTCCCACTCTCCACCCTCTGATAGGTCCCAGTATGCATTGTTCTCCCCTATGTGTTCATATGTTCTCATCTTTAGCTCTCACTTATAAGTGAGAACAGGTAGTATTTGGTTTTCTGTTCCTACATTAGTTTGCTAAGCATGATGGCCTCCGGCTCCATTTATGTCCCTGCAAAGGACTTGAACTCGTTCGTTTTTATGGCTGCATAGTATTCCATGGTATGTAACTGTCACATTTTCTTTATCCAGTCTATCATTGATGGGCATTTAGGTTGATTCCATATCTTTGCTATTGTGAATAGGCTTGCAATGAACATACACATATATATGTCTTTATAATAGAATAATTTACACTCCTTTGGATAGATACCCAGTAATGAGGTTGCTGGGTTGAATGGTATTTCTGTCTTTAGGTCTTTGAGGAATCACTACACTGTCTTCCACAATGGTTGGACTCATTTACAACAGTGTATAAGCATTCCTTTTTCTCCATGACTTTGCTAGCATCCGTTGGTATCTCATTATGGTTTTGATTTGCATTTCTCTAATGGTCAACGATGTTGAGATTTTTTTTAAAAATGTGATTGTTGGCCACATGTATGTCTTCTTTTGAGAATGATATTCTGTATCCCCATATTGGTTGGGATGGAATGCTGACTTCATTTGTAACACAGCTTTGAAATTCAGACGTTTCTGAAGACATGACCTTAATTTCATCTTATACTCTGCAAAATCTGTTCAGAGTTGCGGTGATGGAAATATATACTGCTGCCTGTAGTGGCCTTAATACTATTCCCCACCAAATTTATGTCCATCTAGAACCTTAGAATTGATTTTATGTGGAAATAAGATCTTTGAAGATGTAATGAGCTGAGGTTCTTGAGATGAAATCTTCTTGGGATTAGGGTGCACCTGAAACTCAACGACAGGTTTCTGTATAAGAAAAGGAGAGGTCACAGAGATACATACAGGGAAGAAAACCATATGAAGCTGAAGGCAGAAATGAAAGTTACGCTGCCAAAGCCAAAGAACACCTGAAGCCACCGGAAGCTTAAAGAGGCAAGGAAGGATCCTCCCCTAGAGCCTTGAGAGAGAGCATGGCCCTGCCGGCACGCTACTCTCAGACTTCCAGGCTCCAGAACCATGAAAGAGTAAAGTTCTCCTGTTTTAAACATCCAGATTTGTGGTAATTTTGTACAGCATTCCTAGGAAACTAGGGTCCTACCTCAGATATCTTTTTGTTTCCACCTCATTTCTAATTATTTGGTAAAATGCTTAGTTTTGGTGTCAGAACCATAAACATGGTGAGTCACAGATTACAGGGCCAGGACCTGAGATAGGAGGCAATGTGCAAAGGTGAGGGTCCTTGTTCTTGGAGCAGTCTCTGGAAGCCCCTGGTCAAGGCAGCCAGAAATCCCGGATCAAGGGTTTCTTCCCCAGCCACGTGCATGCCTGCTGAAGCTCTGCTCACCACTCTCACTCCTGTGGCCTCACACTGCACTCTCTGTATTGTTTCTGTCCTCAGGGGAGCTGCCCTATCTTGGGGACCCTAGAATTAGGCAATGTCCCTGATAACTATGCCGTCCTCTGTGCCCGCTGCAGAAAGGCACACCTATTTCACCAATGTCCTGGAATTGAACCTGTTTTATCCTCCTGAACAGTCCCTGGAAATCTTGACACTGTTATCAGAAAAATGGGGAGACAGGATGAGCTGGATAGACAACGGCATTAGTCCACGTCAAAAGGCAAAGGGAGGTTTGACTTTTGTATTTTCTTATTGATGAAGATGAAACACAGGACCTTTAATTAAAAATTCTCCCCATATTTTCTTATCCCCACATATCCCTATGCATCAGTATTTGTATGTTGGACACAAAGCACATACATTTGATGAAAAAGAGTGAGTGGGATTATAGCAGTCATATTTCACGTGAGCTCAGGGTTTTATATTTCATTAAGATTTCTTCTACATCATCCTTCAGAATAACCTCCAGATTGGACATTAGAGTATAGAAAATATTTTCATTTTCTCTATTTTGCAAACAAACCAACAAACCAAACTAACTTGTTCCTACTGCAGACTCTCAGTTAGGAAATGACTAGAATTGAAATCTGCTGGCACTTTGTTTCCGTCAGCTGAACTCAAATTGAAGATAGACAAATTTGGTTTGGCATATTCCATTTCAGGCTGTGGTTCTGAGCCCTGTGGGCAAAATGAGTTCTCTCAAGAACTCAAGAAGGTAGAAGGTCAGAGCCAAAGCCAACAGGACTAACAAGTACACCAAGAAGGCAGGTGGTCAAGAATCTGGAGTGGCCTCAGAAATTAGATTGTCATGAATTGAAGGACCAGGGCCAACTGCAAGAAAACTGATACAAGGCAATAAAACAGAAAGCCCATTGCTATCTGAGTGGCCATACCACGCTTTTAACCTAGGTAGGGACAAGTATGAGAGTAAGACACTGTGCAGGCTAACGGAAGTGCAGGCTTTGGCAAATGGCTGTTATCAGCTAGTTCAAGAATTTAAAACAGGCCAGTCAAGGTGGCTCACGCCGGTGACCCCAGCACTTTTGGAGGCCGAGGCAGGAAGGATGCTTGAGCACAGGAGTTTGAGACCAGCTTGGGCAACACAGTGAGACCTTGTCTTTACTAAAATAAAAATAAAAACTATTAGCCGGTGTGGTGGTGAACGCCTGTAGTCCCAGCTACTTGGGGTGCTATGTTGGGAAGGATCACTTGAGCCTGGGAAGTTGAGGCTGCAGTGAATCATATTCATACCACTGCACTCCAGCCTGGACCGCAGCGTGAAACTCTGTCTCAGAATTAAAGGAAAAAGAATCTAAAACAAGGAAGGTCATTTTACACATATTGTATTGCCATCCATTTTGTAATTACATGTATATCGGCATATATGTGCATAAACTACTTTAGAAAGATAGATGAAATATTTAATAACTTTAAATGTGTGGTTTTCTTTCATGAGCATTCGCTTATTTGATACTTGAAACAATAAAGCCACTTCCCTTTTGAAACAAAAGCAAGTGAGAAAACACAACCTAATTCTGGAAAATAAATGCATGAGCTGCAGGAAAACGATAAACAAATGTTTTAAAATTAAAAGGGTATGTCAGAAGTTTCGATGAATTGTACAGAATACAAAAGCATAATAACTTTCTGTGGGAAGGTTTAATGGAATGCTTTGGGGATTTATCACACTCTAATTTTTTGCCGTACTGAGAGAATTGCAGCGATTCAAATAAAATTCCATAAGACATTAGGAATATCTTAGAGTCTGACTGCTGAAGCTTTGAATTATGTGGAACCGCAGTTTAGCTGTTTGTGCATCATTTGTTTGAAACTCTCATTGGTACTTGATAAATACACACATACATCCCTTAGTCCCTTGAAGGAGCATGTCCAAAGTAACTGCTAGCAACATCACCTGCCATTATCACAGCATGGTTCTTCATGGCCTGAGACCAGTAGTCGAATAAAGTAATAGCGGCAAAGTGAAAAGGTAGGGAGCGTGGGAAAATCACCTACTGAGTGTACAGACTGTATGTGTAAGGCTTGGAAAAATCCCATGGAATTTAAAAAATTCGTGTCTTTCTTCTCCACTGGGTAGGAAGGGGTTTGGCACCTTTTTCTCCATATGTTGTATCTGTGGCTGGGATGTAAAAGTTGCCAGTTCAGAGAATGCAAATGGAGCCACATTGCTGCCCCAGGAGTTCTGGGGAGGACCTCTCCCAGCACATTCTGCATTGGCAAGTTGACGCACGCCTCGGCATTAGAAGCTGGGAGGACAAGTGAGGCGATTTCATTGCAAATTTCCCCTCTAGGGACATTTAGATGATCCTAATTGTTTATGACTCTGAACATCATTTTGCCAATCACATTTTCAAACGGCCTTGAATATAGCTCTCTATTTGGCATTTGGGAAATTTTTCTTATACATATCTGTATGAATTTAGGATGTAACCTATTAAAGTTTAGTGGCAGAAGCATATTAACCTATCATATGATGCATAATAGACCATTTCCAAAAGGAGTATGTTTATTTAAAAAAATGCTAGTGTCTCCAGATGCCTGTTAGATAGGATCTTTTTCTTCCTTTTTTTGCAAGTTCAAAAATGTCTATCTGAGACCGGCAAGAGCAGAAGAGATCTATCAGCTCCAAGACTGAAGTTCCAGCAGTTTCTGTTTCAGTCACATGCATGCCTGCTGAAGTTCGGCTCATGACTGTCACTCTCCGAGACTCCTGCTGTGCTCTCTGTGTTGTTTCTGTTCTCAGTGGGGCCACCCGACCTTGGGGACCCTAGAACTAGACAGTGTTCCTGATATCCACACCGTCCTCTGCACCTGCTGCAGAAAGGCACACCTATTTCACCCTCAAAGTCCAGGAGTGGAACCTGTTCTCTGCTCCTGAACATTCCATGGAAATCTTGACACTGTTATCAGAAAAGTGGGAAGGCAGGATCAGCTAGGTAGACAAAGGCAAACATCATGTCAAAAGGCCAAGGGAATTTGACTTTTATACGTGTTTTCTTATTGATGAAGATGTAACACAGGACCTTTAATTTAAACTTCTCTCTGTGTTTTTTTTTCCTCATCCCCATACATGGCTGTGCATCAGAATTTGTACGTTGGACACAAGGTACATCATTTGGAAAAAAGAGCAATTGGGATTATAGTGGCTGTATTTCACATGAGCTTAGTGCTTTATATTTTATTCAGATTTCTTCTACGTCATTTCCTGTTAGCTTCAAAATAACCTCCAGATGGGACATTAGAGAAGATAATATTTTCATCTCTGTTTTACAAACAAACTAACAAACCAAACTGACATGTTTCTACTCCAGACCCTCAGTTAGGAAATGACTAGAACTCGAATCTTCTGGCACTTCCCACAGAGATGTTTCCATCAGCGGAACTCAAATTGCAAATAGACGAATTTGGAATTTTTATAGTATTTGAAATAAGTCTTTAGAATGTTGGCAATTTCATTGAACTAAATGACTTCAAACTCAAAACACTTAGCTGTAGTGAAAAGTTTATACATATCATTTACATTTAAACACATTGTAAAGTCTCACTATTGTTTTCAGAGGCATGTGTACATATCTACTTGTTTTCCACTAATTCACAAGTATTTGAAGAATATGCATGGAGCAGAAATGCGAGTGAAGGAAGAAAGGGTTAATTAAATCTATGAGGTCAGATAAAATAAATGTGAGTAACGAATCAGCCTAGTGGTACAATACTAAATATTCAGAAATAGCAATAGGGCAAAAATAATTGGTTTGTGTCATAAAATTATAGACATTTTGTCAAAATAACATTTCTTTCTGAAATTGTTTAGGATATACATGTTTAAAATCTCTTGAATAATCATTTTCTTATGTGTCTTTGGGAGACTTGGAAAACACTTTGTTAGCATGTTTATAAATATTTTTAGGCATGTTTATAAATATTTTTAGCATGTTTATAAATATCTTTGGGCTATGTTTTAAGGACCACACGCCCTATTATTTTTCTTCTTCAGCTGCTCACTCCCAAAATCTTCTCAGGGACTAGACCCTTTCTTGTCTTTGACTCTTTTGTCTGAAAGCAGCTGAAGCCCCAGAGACCCTACCTTGTAGTTTACAAAGCTCCACTTTCTCAGCTCAGCTGTCTAAGCCACAAGCCGAGCTGAGGGCCTGGTGGGATGGGAATACAGTGACCAAGAGTTACACAGATCACTGCCTGCCTTAGGAAGAAATATGATAAACATATGAGCACCCATATCTTTTCAATATAACAATTTCTTTTGCACTGGGGAGATACCCAGTGGTGGAATTTCCAGGTAGAATCACATTTACATTTTTCTTCTTTGAGAAATCGCCGGCCGGGCGCGGTGGCTCAAGCCTGTAATCCCAGCACTTTGGGAGGCCGAGACGGGCGGATCACGAGGTCAGGAGATCGAGACCATCCTGGCTAACACGGTGAAACCCCATCTCTACTAAAAAATACAAAAAAACTAGCCGGGCGAGGTGGCGGGCGCCTGTAGTCCCAGCTACCCGGGAGGCTGAGGCAGGAGAATGGCGTGAACCCGAAAGGCGGAGCTTGCAGTGAGCTGAGATTCGGCCAGTGCACTCCATTTTGGGCGACAGAACGAGACTCTGTCTCAAAAAAAAAGAGAAATCGCCATACTGTTTTCCAGTGAAGATGGCACTATGAGTCCAGACTTCTCCACTACACAATATATCCATGTAATAAAACTGCGCTTGTTTCCTTTACATTTATACAAATAAAACACATTTTAAATGTGGCTGGAGAGAAACTGTACTTTTTTTTTTAAATGACTGGACATGGCTGTGCTCAGACTGAAGACCTGGGCTTTCCTCCAATGTCCAGGACGGAGAGACTCTGTAGATGATTGGCAAAGGCGCGGGAGGAGGCGAGTGAGGGAAAGTGAGAGACAGGACAGAGGGGAGCTGGGGAGAAATCAGTGTGAAGGTGAAAATGCTTTTAGTTCTTAAAGACTCTTACAGTCTTGGGTTTAGGGAGGCTGCATGTTGGAGATGGAACTGATATCAAAGAAATGAGCTGCTTTAAGCCTAAAGGGAGTCCAGTGAGGCTTTTTACCTAATTGCACAGCCTGCAGCTCCCTAGACAGAATAAATGCTAATATATCAGTGCTTGGAAGTGTGTGTGTGCGTGTGTGTGTGTGTGTGTGTGTGTGTGAAAGAGAGAGAGAGAGAGCGAAAGAGAGAGAAAGGATGCTAAGGGTACAAGTGCATTTTTTTGGGAACCAAAACAAAATATTTTCTGGCTTTCTAGAGGTAATTTTATAGTGTTGCTAAAGTGGTGTTTTTACATTTTGTTTAGCTCAAAGGCTTTTGCTAAAATACCTCTATTTTCCTAGGATAAGTAGTAAAGCTTGTCCTCATTGTTTTCCAACTAGTTGACAGCGAACACACCTGGAAATAGCAAATATCACCATTCATAAACCAACAGAAATGCCTACTTTTATTTCCAACTACCATATGCTGTTCTGGGCAGTACTTACTTAATATAAGGTCCTAAAATGTCAGTAAGATTTGATAAGGATATTTAGGCAAATACTGTATTTTAACATTGTTATAAAAATATTTTTAGTAGGCGGGTTTGAAGGCCTTTGCATATGTATATTTGAACTCTTACTGTGACAAATACTTTCTTAAAAAAATGTGGATGTGGCAAACATGGTTATAATACCCATGTGGGATAAGGGTGTGTGTGTATGTGTATTACACATAGGGAATTACACATTTAAAGATGATGTGATATCATAAATCAGAAGGGTAAAGTTCTTTACCTGAAAAGGTGACTCAGCCTATAGAATGTGAATAGAACCAGAAGATGAAAACGATCAACAACAACAAAAATCCCAAATATTGGTAGGTAGATTGGTTTAATGTCAATCCTATGAAACAATATATATGAAAATGCTTTGCAAACATGCAAATATACAAACACTTGCTATTAGGAGAATTCCATGTTACAGTTTGAAAAATAAATCGGACTCATTTAAGAATGGTGAAGAATTTAATAAGCTGAGAAGACAAACTGAGATGAAGTTTAATGAGAGAAAATGTGTAACCTGGATCATCTATTTCATCAGGAAGGGGAAGCAAATCGACATCTACGACGGCCTGGTGAAGGGGGACTATCCGGAACCCACGCTCGACACTGGTTAATGACATGGGGATGGTCAGAAACGTTCTCTATTTGCTTCTCTCTGCTTCTGTCTCTTAACATTTTAATACAGAAACATATTTATTGAAAACCTTTAAAGCTGACTCTTTATATTGCAAAATTCATAATTGTATAACTTATTATCAGCTTAAAATGTTATTCTGGATCCTTTGACCAACATCTCCCCAGCCCCTGCCCCACCACCAGCCCATCCCCTCGGCCCCTGGTAACCGGCGTTCTCCTCACTGCTCTGATGAGTTCGACTTCTGCAGATTCCACATATAGATGGGATTGGTCAGTATTTGTATTTCTGCGCCTGGCTTATTTCACTTAGTGTAATGTCCTCCAGGTTCATTCATGTTCTCACAAATGACAGAACACAGAATTCCTTTTAGGAGGAATAAACCAAAGCCATCTATTGTACAACATGATGTCTATGGTGAATAACAATGTATTTTTGACTGAAAATGGCTGAAAAATAGATTTTATTTTCATTTTTATCTTTTTTTTTTTTTTTTTAGTTTTTTTTTTTTTTGAGACAGGGCCTTACACTCTGTTGCCCAGGCTGGAGTGCAGTGGTGGGATTATGGCTCACTGCAACCTCCACTTGTTCCAGGCTCAAGTGATTCCCCTCTCTCAGCCTCCGGAGTAGCTGGGACTATAGGTGCGTGCCACACGCCTAGCAATTTTTTTTTTTTTTTGAGATAGAGTCTTGCTCTGTCACCTAGGCTGGAGTGCTGTGGCACAGGTTCCCAGGTTCACACCATTCTCCTGCCTCAGCCTCCCAAGAAGCTGGGACTACAGGTGCCCACCACTACGCCTGCCTAATTTTTTGTATTTTTTAGTAGAAACGGGGTTTCACCATGTTAGCCAGGATGGTCTTGATCTCCTGACCTCGTGATCCACCTGCCTTGGCCTCCCAAAGTGCTGGGATTACAGGCATGAGCCACCGCGCCTGGCCTGTATTTTTTTTTAAGAACAGGTTTTTTAGTGTTCTAACCATAAAACAAAGTGATATGTATGTGAGGTAATGCATTATGCTAATTAGCTTGACAGTTCCACAATGTATACATATTTTAAAACAACATGCTGTGCATGCTAAATGTATACAACTTTTATTTACCCATTAAAACTGAAAAATAAAGATACGCTGGGCATGGTGGCTCACACCTGTAATCCCAGCACTTTGGGAGGCTGAGGCAGGTGGATCCCTTGAGCCCAGGAGTTTGAGACCAGGCTGGGCAACAGGGCAAGATCCTTTCTTTACAAAAATACAAAAATTAGCCAGGCATGGTGGTGCTCAGCTGTAGTCCCAGCCACTAAGGAGGCTGAAGTTGGAGAATTGTTTGAGCCAGGGAGGCAGCGGTGCAGTGATCCATGATTGCACCCCTGCTCTACAGCCTGGGTGACACAGTAAGACCCTGTCAAAAAAAAAAAAAAGAAAAAAAGAAAAGAAAAGTAAAGAAAAAATATTTTAAAAAAGTAAAAAGTTAAGTTTCTAAGAGAAACACAAGACATGCAGGCTTAGCCTCACGGGGGTTTTAGTTCTCATTTAATGAATCCAGGCCAGCTCAGCAATGTCTTCTAGAACCAGCATTCCTTTTACCTTGACCTTCTTGCCCCTGCTTTCTTAAAGAGTGTTTTTCTTTCTTATGGTCAAAAGATGGCTGCCCTGTCTCCAAGTATTTTATGTGTTTTCCAGGAAGGGAGCGAGGGAGGGATGGGACATAGGAGGAAATGAGGAGAGGGTGGTCCTCCACCACACCAGGACTTTTTCAGAAATCCGCAGCTGTCTTGGCTTCATTGCATTGACTAGAACGCCTAGCTTCAAGGAAGTTTGGGAATGGAGCTTTCTGCCTGGGTCTATTGTGATCCCAAAGAAAATCAAGCCTGTAAGGAAGGCAGATGTTAGGGATGGACAATTTGAAGACAAAGAGCAACACATTTCGTGCTATCCTTTCACCCAATGGTAACTGCAAGCCTTTTGATCTTCAGGATTTTTAGGATAAACAGGGTAGAATGTGGATTCAAAATGCTGCATAACCAGTTCCTTCTCTCTCTCTCTCTTTTTTGTTTTTTTGTTTTGAGACGGAGTCTCGCTCTGTCGCCCAGGCTGGAGTGACTGGCGAGATCTGGGCTCACTGCAAGCTCCGCCTCCCGGGTTCCCGCCATTCTCCTGCCTCAGTTCCCCGAGTAGCTGGGACTACAGGCGCCCGCCACCACGCCCGGCTAATTTTTTTATATTTAGTAGAGACGGGGTTTCACCATGTTAAGCCAGGATGGTCTCGATCTCCTGACCTCGTGATCCACCCGCCTTGGCCTCCCAAAGTGCTGGGATTATAGGCGTGAGCCACTACGTTCGGCCACCAGTTCCTTCTCTCTTAACATTATCGCAAGCACATTTTTCCATGCAAGATGCTCTTACATATTCTATTTTGTCATTTTCAGCAGCTGTAAGTTCCCTTATATGAAGGCCAATTCTCAGTTTTGGAAATGTAGGTGGTTTCCAGCAGTCACGGTTTAAAACAAGACTGTTATGAATGTCTTGGTAGACATGGACACCATGCTGAGTTAAGGACACATTCTTGTAAACATAGTTACCAGGTCAAAGTTAAGCACCCATTTCAGGCTTCTAATGACACTGCTAAGTTGCTCTTTGGCAAAGTTCACTTGATCGACAGTATGTCGAATTACCTATTTCCAAGCACAACAGTAGAGAGATTCAATGTTTCATCTTTACCAGGCTTATTGGTGAATGCCAGCTAGCATGTTGAATAACTCTGAGATGACGAGCCCATTTAGTTAGAATAAGGGCAGCCCTATCTGTAGAAATGGCATAAACCATCTCTACTCAGAGATCACCCTATCTGCCTGTGGGGCAGTGCCACGCTTGTATGAAATAAGGATGTAGTTGGTGCATCCCTTTAGGTAAGTCTCCAAGTTGGTGATGGAGCATCAGTCCTATCCCCCAAGGACACTCTCCCCAAGTGATTTCTGGCAGCCCTTAGAGAGTGCCCCTGCATCCCCACAAACAAGATGACCCTTTGCCATTCTCCATGGATAAATGACTCCTGGCCAAAATGCAGAGCGTGGAAATTCCCGGAGAACACTCCTGCTTTCAGACTCACGGGAACACTGAGAACTCCTGGCTGGTCTCAGAGCTGCTGTTCCTCCAGATTGTAGGCTGGTGCTGGGCAGAGACCAAAAGGGAGAAGGGGCCTCCCCCAACACTCAGAGGTGAACTTGAACAACAGTGGTGAAGGGAAATTCTCAGCATGAGCCTGGGAAGCTGAAAGGTTGGGGGCTGGAACTGCCTGAAGTCTCATTTACTCACATGAAGGGCTTTCACACGGGACCCTGGCTGGGCCTCTTGCCTGAAACATCTCCATGTGACTTTTCCATGTGGCCAGGGCTTCTTCACGGCGTGTTACTGGGTTGCACAGGAGGGCATCTGAAAAGTGAGAGAGACAGGCACAGAAGTCGTGTGCACCACTTTGACTATATCCTATTCATTCACCTGCCAGGTTCAAGGGAAGGAGAAAAACCATCCACCTATGAATGGGGGAGCACACGTGGGGCCAGAAATATTGTTGCATCCTCAATGGGAAAATACTTTCTGCAACACGGATGAGAGTTGTCAATATTATCTTCATTTTGCCATCAACCTGCCACGTTTCAGGGAATTTTCTACCTGTTCGGACTGGCAATTGTCCACCTTCTCTTTTTCTCAAATATAAGTTGCAGAATTTGAGTCACACATAGCATGAGGGCAAACAATGCGGGCACAGTGGACTTCAGAGAAGCATTAATGAAGCTTTAAGTTGCACCTGGCCTCAGGATAGCCCACACAGTTTCTGTGGCAATGTGCAAATTGGTGGTATATGAAATTAGGAGTGTCTTATTTCAAACTCCAAAATGGCCTTCAGGAAATTGTTTCTGAAGTTACTGTATTAGTTTGCTAGGGCTGCTATAGCAAAATAAAACAACCAGATGACCTGAACAGTAGAAATTTATTTTCTTACAATTCTGGGAGCTGGAAGTCTAAAATCAAGGCGTTAGCAGGGTCAGGTGTTAGCAGGGTCAGATCAAGGC
>NW_012115110.1:5319719-5344825 GCF_000951035.1 Colobus angolensis palliatus
AGGGTCAGGTGTTAGCAGGGTCAGATCAAGGCGTTAGGAGGGTCAGGTGTTAGCAGGGTCAGATCAAGGCGTTAGCAGGGTCAGAGCAAGACGTTAGCAGGGTTAGAGCAAGACGTTAGCAGGCCCTGTCCTCGGCTTCTGGATGGCCTCTTCCTCTGGTGTCCTCACATCGTCTTCCATCTTTGCAGGTTTGTGTCTTAATCTCCTCCTCTTATAAGGATACTAGTCCTACTGGATTAGGGGCCACTCAAATGACCTCCTTTATCTTAACTCTTTAAGGACCCTGTTTCCAAATATGATTACATTGTGAGTTACTGGGTTGGGGGCTTTAGAACTTCAATATACACATTTGGGAAGACAAAATTAGCCACAATAGTCACTGCTATAGAAAGTCTTATGACAGTGACCTTGTAGGCTACTCCAGAGTCACATTTTCATCTGCCTTCTAGACATTTTGCATCTGACAATCCTCCTTTCCTCAGTGCTTCCTAATCCTGATTTTTCTGTTTCTGTTTAGAATATCTCATCCTCTCCAGGCATCAGGACAAAAATGAATAAATAAAAAAATAGTAACTAAACAAAAATCCCCAGTGTTAACTATAATTTTCTGTCTTTGTTTTTTGTATCCTGTTTCTAAGTCCTCACGATTATTCCTTTGATGTAAGTTCCATTTTTGTCCCCTCTTACTTCTTCACCCCACTTCTGGCTTCTCTCATTCTCACATGACAGTTGAACTATAGCCTTATTCTCCTAACTGTGTGGCAGTGAGGCTCCCAGCACAGTCCTTGACCTAGCAGTGCCGTAGTATTTTCTTTCAGTAGCGTGATTCTCAAATTCTGTGATTCTGGGCACTGTGTGGGGGTCATTAGTGTTTTTCTTAGACAATTTCCTGGCTCCTCTTGAGAACATGGTGAGATTGCAATTTGCCTCTTTAAAAGTGAGGGTGACTTTCTGACTTGCTCTGACCGTGAAATA
This sequence comes from Colobus angolensis palliatus, assembly GCF_000951035.1. Lineage (NCBI taxonomy): Eukaryota > Metazoa > Chordata > Mammalia > Primates > Cercopithecidae > Colobus > Colobus angolensis. Next base: position 5,320,695 of record NW_012115110.1, read on the forward strand.
TGAGTGGGGGTGACACATGTTACTCCATGGTGGGAGTTTTAAGAACCAGGATGTCCTTTGCTATGCTGCTCTTTTGCTTTGTCAGTGTCTGGTAAAGGTTATGAGGATGACTCCTGCATCCTCCTGGGTCCAGAGAAGAGTCTGCTGATGAATTGTCCGTGTGGGCATTGGCCTGCCTGCTGCTTTAGGCTGCAGACATTAGGGGAGGTTTGTCATGTCACCAGGTCCTACCCCCAACCTAGCTAAAGCAAGCTGTCAATCTTGGGCCCTTGCCTGGCTCCCCCTTCACAGGGGTTGCATGAGATCTAAGCTGGTTGATCTGATTACCCCTATCTGCCAGGATTCCATGAGACCTGAGACCCTATAGGGACCAACCTGAGTCCTTTCTCAGGGGTGGAGAATGTCACTGGGAGAGAACATATATCTCCCTTTCTGAGCTTCCAGATGACAAACATGGAAGAGCTTGCAGGTGCTAGGCCCTTCTTGCCTACTCCTTGAAGAAAGTGTGCCCAAGAAAGAAACCACCACTGAGGAAGGCAGAACCCAGAAACGGAGGCAGGAGTGGCGGGTTGGGGGCAGATTTCTGATGTTGTAGTTTTAGTACCCGAGCTCAGGAATCAGCATGTCTGGACTGTGTGTGTGTATGTGTGTGTGTGTGTGGGTGGGTGCATGTGTGTGTCTGTGTGTGCAAACTCATAAGCTTTCTTTTGTGCTTCAAAGTTAGAACTGAGTTTCTTACTCTCACTAATTCCCACTTCCCTCCACCCCAGACCAGTGAGATTCTTTCAAGGTAAGTGTACTACAGGCTTCTAAGTTACTCTTTCTAAATTACAAGTTTCATCAGTGACTCTCATGCTTAAATATTTCCAACGATTCAAATTTTTTTTTGCAGAAAGTCTTTCCAAGTCCAAACTCCAGCTGCTGGTGCAGCTCTGACACATGCTGCAGTGCCCTCCAGGCTCACCTGCACCTGTGGCTTTGCAGGAGCCTCATTCAGTGAGTAGCCTGAGCATCCCTTACACTTTGCCATGTCCCTCCTTCTGCCCACACTCTTTTGCTTATCTGAACTGCTCAACACCCTCAACTACATTGAAAGACTTTGTACCTGTTCATCCCAATTCAAGTCAGTAGCCAAGCATTCAATAGGCTTTCTTTGCTTTCTAATCTTGACATTTGGAAATAATGCTTCTCTCCCACGAATTGTAAGAGCAGCTTGGCATACTGGAAAGAAGTAAATACCTGTACTTCCTGTTTGCTGACTCCACCCTTGGGGACTTGGGCTGTGTTCTCATTGGTTAATTTGGAGCAATATTGTTACTGGAAAAGGGTCCAGATTCAGACCCCAAGATAAGATTCTTGGATCTCACACAAGAAGGAATTCAAGACGAGTCCATAGAGTGAAGTGAAATTACGTTTTTTAAGAAAGTAAAGGAATGAAAAACAGCTACGCCACTGTAGGTTTTTGTTGATGCCCTTTATCAGGTTGAGGAAGTTCCTTCTATTCCTAATTTGTTGACTGTTTTTATGAGGAAAGGATGTTGGATTTTGTCAAATACCTTCCCTATTGAAACGATCACATGGTTTTTGTCTCTTATCAGATTGATACAGTGTGTTACATTAATTTATTTCAAACGTTAAACCAACCCTGCATCATTAGGATAAATCCTGCTTTTTAAATGTGCTAAAAATAAAAAAAGAATGGCTACTCCATAGGCAGAGCAGAGGCATGAGCCACGGTTGCCTTTTTTTTTTTTTTTTTTTTACGGTTATTTCTTGATTATATGCTAAACAAGGGGTGGATTATTCATGAGTTTTCTGGGAAAGGGGTGGGCAATTCCCAGAACTGAGAGTTCCTCCCGTTTTTGGACCTTATAGGGTAACTTCCTGAAGTTGCCATGGCATTTGTAAACTGTCATGGTGCTGGTGGGAGTATAACCTTAAAGATGACCAGAGGTCACTCTCATCACCATCTTGGTTTTGGTGGGTTTTAGCTGGCTTCTTTACTGCATCCTCTTTTATCAGTAAGGTCGTTATGACCTGTATCTTGTGCCAACCTCCTGTTTCATCCTGTGAGTTAGAATGCCTAATTGTCTGGGAATGCAGGCCAGTAGGTCTCAGCCTTATTTTGCTCACCTCCTATTTGAGACAGAGTTGCTCTGGTTCAAAGGCCTCTGACAATATCACCCATACTTTTCTGTTCTTCAGACTTTGTGGAAATCAGCAAGAGTTAATGCTTTAAAATAAACTAGGCAGACTGAGAAAAATTTTCAGTAGTGCTTATCTCTTGCTGTGCTGTTTTGTGAATATTTGTGTGTCCACCATGTCTTATGACCATACCTCCTCAAGGAAAGACTGAGGAGACACACATTTTTAAAGTGCCTGGCAGAGCAGTGTCTTGGCACAAAGGAGTCTCAATGCAATCTACTGCATCAATGAACGGGCCATAGAAGAATGTGATGGACAGGTAGCTCCCTCATACGCTATAGCTTACTCCTATGTTATAGTTTACTTATACACTATAGATTTTAGAAATTTCTATCATTAAAGAAAACAATTTCAATGAGAGGTTTATAAAACTTATGATCTTTAGGAAAGTGATATCTTTGGTGAAATCAGCATAAAACATTTTGGTGTTTTAAAGTGATATTTCCTCTTTGATTTCTGTCACCTTACGATTTTTTTTTCCTGTATTCAAGCAGACACACAATTTCTCTGGAAAAAACTGTTTCTCTTCATAAAATAAAAAAGCAAACAAACATTGCATTCACAACTCTGTTCCCATGACTGCTTGATGCCTCAGATTGTGTGAGGGGCACATCCCTCCCATTTGTCTCTTTCAAAAATAAGATCTATGGACCTTGGTTTCTGTAAACTGTCTGGAGAAAAATATAAATCTTGGGACACTATGTACTTTGTACTCCTGCAGTCATACAGTCATTTATGATCATCTGTGAGCTCCTCAATCACAGGAACCTTCTGGCAGCAGCAGCAAATGTCTTATTTTATCTGTCTTCCTAGACAGAGGAACATCCTTTACTGTATTACGAAATCCTTGAATATCTTCACAGTGCTATAAATCTCAGCATGACCTGTATTTGTCCTTAATATGTTGAATGAACAAAGTACCACAGCTTGACTTGCACTCAGAGCTAATCTAGTGACAGCCCTTTCCTCCCATCCTCGAGGAACCTGAAGCAGGAGGGCAAAGTGCATGTCTAGGTGGCAGATCTCACTGGGGCAGGGACAGGGGCGGGGCAGGGGCAGGGCTAGCCCTGCAACTTCTGAGGTACGGCCAAATGCTGCTTTTGCCTCCTGTGCAGAGCCCTGGGGTGGAGTCTCCTGAGTGGGTTTTTGTCCCCACACACGTTGGAAAATTCTGTGTGTGCGAGCGTCCATGTGGACTGCCTTCTGTCAGTGTCACTTAGGTCCCTGAGCCCCCCTCTCAGCTATGCAAAGGGAATGAAGTGCTCTGAGCTGTGTGAAGCTGCAGAAGCCCATTTGCCATGACCCCTGCTTGATACTGTCTTCAATTTTATACCTGCTGCCTGCAGAAAAGACCCATCTTCTGGTTGAACTAAGGACAGGTATCAATCTACTCGTCTCCTTGGGTTATGCCCAGGTTCATGGAGTGCTGCTGCACTTGATGTTGGTTTGAGTTATATATGTTTGAGTTATATATATATGGTTATATATATATGATTATATATATCTGTGTGTATACACAGTATATATATATACACACACACAGATATGTCAGTTTGAGGTTATATGTGTGTGTATATATATATACACAGATATAGACACACACATCTATATGTCTGTCTATATATGTAGAGAGAGATGAAGAGAGAGAGAGAGAGAGAACCAGGAGTACTGAAATAAAGATATACCATCAATAAAACCTAGTGAGCTGTACCAAGTGTATTTTATCAACAAAGCAGAAAGCAGGTCCACAGTGCACAATTGTGTATTATGACAACTAAAACTAAGATTGTTTCCCTCATGTTCTGGAAGAATTTTATCTCTTAAATACAAAGGAACTGTTCATGAGCTGCTATTGCCCTGCTGAGGATAGGGATTGTGATTAAAAGCATCAGTGAAAATCCTGGAACTGACCCTTTCATATTCAGAAGCCACTGTGGAGGCTCTACCGTGGGCAAAGCATTATCATGGGAGCTATTTGGGATTCAATGATAATCAAAGATTATGTTCTCTAGGAGTCATAATGTATTGTGTGTTTATGTAAGAACACAAGGGAGATATTTGGCGAGTTCCAAAGGAGTGGTGAAAAGTAACAATCTAATTCAGAATAGGCAGCCAGCTTCCCACGGCAGGTGTAGAAGGAAGATCTTATGTCACATCTTTTGATTTCTGCAAAGCGATGTAAGTTGCTTATTAGTAGGGGCTAGTGTCATATCATGTGCTCTCCTGCAACTCAAGTATGGGAGGGAAGTTCCACCTGTGGATACTGATTTCAAACATGGATGCCCATCACAATTCTATTGGTTGGTGTAAAAGTAATTGCAGTTTTGGATTATGAATTTCAAATTATTATGACTAGGCTCAAACACATCTTTATTAAACAAAATTGGAACCATTACAATCAACACATTTTTGCCATTAAGAAATGTTTGTTTATTCCTGTAGCATAAAAATCTGTGCTTTGGGATTCCACAAACTCTTGGAAAGCATTTTCTGCATCCTGCTGGTTGTGGAAGCATTTTCCCTGCAAAAAGTCATCAAGATGCTTGAAGAAGTGGTGGTTGGCAAGAGGTGAAGTGAATATTGTGAATGAGGCAAAACTTAACAGCCCAGTTTGTTCAACTTTTGAAGCATTGGTGGTGCCATGTGCAGTTGGGCATTGCTGTGGAGAAGAATTGGGCCCTTTCTGTTGATGAATGCTGGCTGTACGACTTGCAGTTTTTGAAGCATCTTATCGGTTTGCTGAGCATACTTCCCAGATGTAATGGTTTTCCTGGGATTCAGAAAGCTGTAGTGGATCAGACTGGCAGCAGCCCACCAAACTGTTATCACGATCATTTTCTGGTGCAAGTTTGACTTTGGGAAGTGCTTCGGAGCTTCGTTTCTGTCCAGCCACTGAGCTGGTCATCCCTGGTTGTCATATAAAATTCACTTTTCATTGCACGTCACAATCTCATTGAGAAATGGTTCTTTGTTGTGTAAAATAAGAGGGTGACGTTTCAAAACGATTTTTTAAAAAAATTTTCACTCAGCTCATGAGTCACCCACTTACTGAGCTTTTTCACCTTTCCACTTTGCTACAAATGCCAAATAACCATAGAATGGTTGACGTTAAGTTCTTCAGCAACTTCCTGTATAGTCATAAGAGGATCAGCTTCGATGATTGCTCTCAATTGGTCATTGTCAACTTTGGCCCCTACGCTCCTCATCTTCAAGGCTCTCATCTCCTTTGCAAAACTTCTTGAACCACCACTGCACTGTACGTTCATTAGCAGTTCCTGGGCCAAATGTGGTGTTGATGTTGCGAGTTGTTTGTGCTGCTTTATGACCCATTTTGGACTTGAATAAGAAAAGCACTCAAATTTGCTTTTTGTCTAACATCATTCCTATAGTCTAAAATGAAGATAAAATAAACAACAAGTATAAGCCATTACTGAAAAACATAAAGTGAGAAATGCACATTAAAATAATGTATAACATAACCACATTAATTTAAGAATGTATTCCAATATCAAATGGCAAATTCCAACAATGAAAAAACCGCAATTACTTTTGCGCTCACCCGATAGTCATTGCTATCAGACAGTCATTGCTTCGCTTAAAATGTAGACTTTCCTCATATAATGGGTATGGTGTGAGCCTATGCATTAGAATCTATTGAAATAAACCAAACATGAAGGAATTAATCATACTTTAAGATACTTAAAAACTTTATGAAAGTTTACAAAAGTGGTTATTTAAAGTTGGATTTTAAAACAATACCTTTGACCTTGGTCACCTTCAAACATAAGTTAATCTTTTTTGGCCTCCCTACTACAGTGATCTTTACCCGTTTCCACTGGGAATACACACCATGTTTGATCGAAGGACAGCATTTTGTGGTCCTGCAGAATTTAGGAAATGAAAGAGCTAACTGAAAAGAGGCAGCTTTAGCCTGTGGATGACTTTTTCCCTAAATATAATATCCAGTATTTCCTCTTTTAGACTTTATTTACAGAGAGACTTTTTTTTGTTTATTCTAATGTCCATCCCAATGTAAAAAGATCTGTGCTTTAATTACTGATGTTAAAAATAAATAATAAATAAATAAGTGAATGAATAAATACCAAGAGAATGTTAATCTTTTCCACTTTTAATAATCAATCGTGCCATATATTGAAATGGTGTTATAAAAATCCCAAACCCCACAAAACTTACATGTGCATAAAATGTGCACTGGTATTTTGTGACAACTGGTGTAACTCAGCACATTGCAGACACGGAGGATCAAATTCAGCCAGTGATGGCACCATGGTGAACAGTGTTGTGACTTCTGTAGATAAGGTGGTATTTAATTACGGAATTTTAAATCTTGGGATTTTTGTTAAATTGAAGGAAAAGAAAATGAGTAATAGAAAACAGATATGAAAATTCGGAGGACTGGAAAACCTGTTAACTCATCTGTCAAGGAAGGCAGAACTCCATAACAATGAAGTAGGCAGCGCTTATGGTATTGCTTAGGAAAAAAGGTATGCTTTTCCCATAGTGAAGATAACAACATAACTATGCACAAAAGGAAGAACACTATTAGGTGTTAAAGAAAGCTTTTCATCACACATTTTGAGGAATTAATGTTCAGATTTCCTCAACGCCAAGAGCATCCATCCTTATCAACCTGATTAGACACTCAGGGTGTTCAGCCGGATCTTATTCTATTATATATCACTGTTTCCAGTAAATCATGATACAGTGAAGTTAAATTGGCCTTAGAAGAACCCATAAGAACCATCATTTTAACACAGCACTAAAATTTACCCCTGAAGTCTTCTCTGTGTCTCATGTTATTGTCTATGGAAATGTGTGCTTGGCAGCTGATGTGGGAAAATCTAATCTACATGAAACATGAAGTCAGTGAGTGTGCGAGAAATCTGAGTCTAATGGAAACCTTGAAAGATGTGTCATGAGAAGCAGCTTACAAATAACAACAGTTATTGCAATTTGTGGTTACTGTTGAAAAGAAACATTTATTTGGTAAACTTGGTTGCATGCAAAAGAACATAATGATGAAATCAAACAGTGAATCCAATCACATTAACTTGCACACAGAAATAAGAGCCAAAGGCAGCAACTAAGATGGTGGTGGACAGAATAATGGCCCCCAAAGATGTCCACGTCTTAATCCTCAGATCCTGCGGTTATGCTGTACTATGTGGCAAAGGGGAATTAAGGTTGCAGAGGGAATGAAGTTCGGTCATCAGCTGCTCTTAAAATAAGAAGATAGTCCTATGTTGCTTGGAGGTGGGGTCCAGTGAAATTACAGGGGACATTAAATGTGGAAGAGGGAGGTGGACGAAGAAGGCAGAGTGAGAGATTTGAAGATGTTGCAGTGCTGTCTACAAAGATGCAAGAGGTCAGAAGCCAAGGAATGCAGGTGGCCTTTAGAAGCTGGAAAGGCAAGGGTCAGCTCCTGTCCTGAGCCTCCAGAAGGAGGGGAGTCCTGCTGAGATTTTGACTTTAGTCCAGTGGGACCCATGTTAGACTTCTGACACTTGAAACTGTAAGATAATAAATTGGTGCTGTTTTTAGCCACTAAGTTTGTGGATGTTTGTTATGACAGCAAGAGGAAACCCATGCAAATATGTTTTTATATGATTGTAGAATGCATGCACAATACTGCCTTCAAATCAACTGAATAAGAAGCAGCAGGTCAGAGTTAATTTTTAATGGAACTGCTCATTTTGGGTCAACACTGAAATAACTTAGGGTTGTGTCAGGAATGTGCATAGTTACTCGCTTCTAAAGGGAGGATGTTGTGTGGGTGGCAGTGGAGCCTTACTGAAGTGAGAATAAAATAGCTGTGCTCCTACAGCTGACACAGAAAAGTAGAGGCTCATTAACCCATAGGATTGGGGGAACATGAGAATATGCATATGAGAAATTACTTTCCCTATATCAGCAACTCTAATAAATCAAATGTTGCTAAAAAATTACGTTGAAAATTCCAAGTACAGGGAAATAGCTACAATTTACTGACATGGAATTAAACAGTGAAAGCACATTCATGAACGTTGCTTAAGGAAAAGAGTAAGTAAAAGTAGGAGCTGAATGAATATACTTGTGTTATTCTCTAGCAAAAATGAAAGTTTGGGCGAAGGGTAAGCCAGATTATTGTTCTGTCCTCTGGAGAGTGGGTCTATCAGGTCTAATATCAGAGCCAGCTCTTGAGGGTGCCAAGTTCCTGCCGTGCAGGGGTCTCTGCTTGCCTCTGAGATAGATGAAGCACAACATTTCTAGCTGAAACTCCAAGCACAGAGTAGAGCATGTTCTGCTCTTGGCATAATATATACATATCTCTGTCTTTTCTATGTGTACAGAGTGCCTTCACTGAGAGGGCACTTCACAGGGGCTTCTGGGTGCCCTTTTGATCCGAAGTCTAATCTCATCAGATCTGATGACTGAGCAGTGAGATGTCAGACAGGGAAAGGAACGGCTTTTTGAAGAGAACTTGAAAAGTATTTTCCACGGTTGATTAAATTGGGAAAAAGAGTTCTTGCTCTTTTTATTTTATGAACACATGCAGAATGAAAAGATTGGAAGAGTCAGCAAAATGATGTTAGTAAAACTCTTCTCCAACTAAAGTGCACAGTGAAAGAACTAAAGCCTTAAATGGTGGCAATCCAGTTTTATAGTTTGGGAGGACTGAAACAATGTTATCTCACATATGGATATTGAAGCACAGTAATACAAATCTGTGTATGGCTTTGTTGTAGCATATCGCTGCCATCATTTATATAAATGCAGTAATAAGGATATGTGGTTCATTTTGGGAATTATTTTATTCTTCAAAACATGTTCAAACAGTATTCAAGCTTGAGAAGCATGGCGTAATTTAAGAATATAATTTTTAACCAGAGGTCTAAGAGATTGTCTCATTTCTATCTCTATGTAGCTATGTGATCTGAAACAATACAACTAATATTTTGTTATTTAAATTTTCTCATGCTAATGAAATACGCCACAGGGATATTGTCAATCTGCATGCATAAGTTTGTCAAAAATTATGTAGCATCATGATCATGTGCAGTTGGACTCATTAAACCTCAATTTCTTCTTTCTTAGACTCAGTCTTTCCAAACATTGCCTCCTCCCTCTATTCTAATTGTATCCTACAAATAAAAACCAATTTACATTTTTACTTGTCAAAATGTTCTTTCCAACAGGAAAACAAAACTTAATGTCTCTGCTTTTATACTATTCCTCCCCTTTACTTGGTGAAAATTCCTTGAGCCTGTGGGGAAGTGTTCAATTTTGTAACCTCAGAGAACTTAGAGTAATACTAAGTATGCGGCAGATAATGAATAAACGGTCTAATTTAGTTAACAGCACTTTAGCAGCAGTAGTAATGGTGGCAACTGCATAGATATTTTGAGGAATCTCACCACTTTTGTTACTTAATTCATCTCTAGAAGTTTTGTTTTAGCTGGGGAATCAGTAAGGATCTTTATAAAATATTCAATATTTGTGCAGTGTTTTGCCCATAAACAAGTGATCATTTTTATACAGCAGAATTGCAAAGAATTTTCCTCTTTATATTTACTGAGTTACAAAGGTAAATTCACCTATTTTAAATGTCTTCGTTTCATTCAATTCAAGTTGACACATTTATAAGTCATATTAGCATTGGCTTTAAGTAATAATGTTTAAGAAAAGAAATAGAAATTTAAGGATAACTAAGATTTTTCAGTTTCAAAAAATAGAAATTAACTTGATTAAATCAAGGATAAAGGAAGTTTTTTAGAAGGCTATGATTTAGATAATGAGATGAACAAGGAAACTAAATTGGCAGGTTTAGTATTTTGAGGGATTTCTCTGTGATGTGCTGGTCTTGCATGCCCCTCTGCTTAAGGATTTCCTTCCAGAGTAAGTGGGATGATTGCTATGGTTTGGTTCACATGGATACAATGAAGGAAGGGATCCTTTAAGCCATTGCTAAAATAAGGGGTGATGGATGGTGAGCTGCAGAAATGACAGATGTCCTTTACATAAATAACCAAGTTTCAACAAAAAGAAGAGAAATAATCATGAAAGCATTTAGAATCTTATGTTTTTAAATTTAAAAGGTAAATTTTCATAAATCAACATAAATATTAGCATTAAAGGAATTTCAAAAAGAAGTTATGTTCTGTTCAATAATTTAATTTCTTATGCTGCCCACAAGCAACACGAAGAAGGTAAGTTAGAGATGTTGTATGTTTTACTCTGAAATAAAGACCACTTCAAACACTGTACTTTGTGATATTTATTAAAATTGCTTCATGAGAGAGAAAATACGTAGACCAACAACTGCTCGAAGCATCATACAGGAAAGGGAATGATGCCAGGCAGCAGGTTATAGGAAAGGGTTAAGCAGCAGCTATTTTTCCTATGGAAACGTCTAGCTTTATTTAAGATCTTATGGATTAATCAGGGGGAGAAAATATCACGTTAGAAAAATTAACAAATAGCCTTTATAAAAATAATTTTAAAATTATGTTTAAAAAATTTCAAGAGATAAGGGTCTAACAGTCACTTTTTAGTACTCTAATTCAAGAAGAGCACCTTTGGAGACAGAATGTAAAGAGCAGATTGAGGGCAGAGATTTAATTTTTCTTGTTTATGTTAATACTCAGATCCCAGACTAGTTGTTGGCACATTGTAGACATGCTCTGAAATATGTGTCAAAAATAAATAAAAGAATAGTAGAAGATTGCTGAAGAGCAAAAAATACTGTTCTAGTGGTCCGGTCTCATAACCAAAAGTAAGTAGCTGTATGACTGTATACAACCTTGTACTTTGCTGGGACTAAATTTTAGCTGATGGGATTAAATTCAATTGCCTTTGAAGTCTTTTTCAGTGAGGCTTAGTAAATGAGCTGCAGAATCACCATCACTCAGGAGTTCTTCTCCAGCAGCTCTCTAAATGCCACATATCATCAGGCCCAGCCAGGTTTCAAAGCAAGCTTACTTAACCAGGGAAACAGAACACCTTCTCTCTCCTTTTCTATCCAAGCATGGTTCTACTCTCCTCCACTGCTGATAGTAAAGGGTAATGCATTAACAGATGAGGCCTTGAAATGGAACTCTTCAAGAGTGGATCTTCGAAAACTAGAAGTAAGTGATGTGAACACTCTGAGGCAGAGGGCTTCATCTAGCAGTTCTAGGCAAGAGAACCTCATGGTTTTAGCTAAGTATTTTTGCATCTTTTCACTTCCTCTTCTTTTCTCTTTTCTTTTTTTTTTTTTTTTTGAGATGGAGTCTCGCACTGTCGTCCTGGGCTGCAGTGCAGTGGTGCGATCTCAGCTCACTGCAACCTCCGCCTCCAAGGTTCAAGTGATTCTCCTGCCTCAGCCTCCTGAGCATCTGGGATTACAGGTGCCCGCCAACAAGCCCAGCTAATTTTTTGTGTTTTTAGTAGAGATGGGATTTCACTATGTTGGCCAGGCTGGTCTTAAATGCCTGACCTCGTGATCCACCTGCCTTGGCCTCCCAAAGTGCTGGGATTACAGGTGTGAACCACTGCACCCAGCTACTTTCTCTTCTTAGATCTGTGAGGATGAAGCTTCCATTGACCACCTTCTCCTTTCAGTATGGGTCACATTTCTCCATGTCTTTTAATGTCTAGTAATTTTGGATTGTTTCCTAGTCATTTTGAATAATATGATGTACAGACTATTCTGCTATGTTCCTCTGAAGGGCGTTGAGTCTTTGCTTTAGCAGGCAGTCAACTTGACTGGATTCAGACTCCAAATTTTGCCTCCCTTATAGGTGGGCATCAGGTAGTTCAGTTTTTATAACCTTAGCTGTGCTACTTGAGATCTGCTTGCCCATGAACGGTTCACAGCCCAGAAAGAACGTTGTGTAGAGTTTATATCCCAAATCTGGGGCTGCCTGTCTCTGGCTCTCTTTTTAGCTATTTTTCTCATCACTTTCGAGCTGCTATAGTTGCCCCAATCTCTATGCTTTTATTCCTTAAGTCATTAAGGCAGCAGGATTTCATGTGCATTATAGTCATGTCATTGGCAACTTAGTGAGGCTCCCTTTTACACAAAAAACTAAAAAAATGAGGAAATTGGAAGCACATACAGTACCACTTATTTTTTCCATGTGCCTATCCATCTAGTATTTGCCTTCCTTTTGATTGTCCTACAGTTCCTTCAAAGAGTTGGATTTAAAAAAAATTAATCAATTTTTAACGTAAATAGCTTTAGGGGCACAAGTGGTTTTCGGTTACATCGATGAGTTGTGTAGTGGTGAAGTCTGGGCTTTTAGCATACTAACCACCCGTCTATTTTGTTCAGAGTTTACATAATCATCTTCAGGAGAGCTAGTCCAACATGAGGTACGTGGCCATTACCAGAACAGGAGCCACTGAAGCAAATCAGGGATAATCATTTCAGAGTTTAAATTAAGTAAAGGATTTCAGGGGCAGGAGTGAGGGAAAAAGTGGAGAAGGAAAGAGTTTCTTTTCTCTCCAAAGGGAGATGTGTCTATGTCTCTATATCTGTACTGTCCAAATTGAGCTTTAAGTTATTGGGCTTCTGTTATCAACAAAGGTTAATATAAAGGAGAAGAAACTGTTGTGAGGATGATTTCCCAGGACCCTAGGGCAGAAATTACCTGGGTAATTCCAGCCAAGTCTAGAATGCTTATGAATCAGATCATGGAAGTCTTGTAAATATATCCCCCAAATATAGAATAATCGGCTGTTGGTGTAGTAAGCAAGGTTTTACCCCTTATAGCTCTCATGAGCACTGGTAGACAAGGGTCATTTGAAAAGTCAGCCCTTCACAAGCTGGATAACTGTATTAGTCCATTTTCATGCTGCTGATAAAGAATACCCTAGACTGGACAGATTACAAAAGAAAGAGGTTTAATTGGACTTAACAGTTCCACATGGCTGGGGAAGCCTCATGGTGGAAGGTACGGAGGAGCAAATCACATCTTACACGGGTGGCAGCAGGCAAAGGGAGAATTAGGAAGATGCAAAAGTGGAAACCCCTGATAAAAACCTTCAGATCTCGTGAGACTTATTCACTACCACAAGAACAGTATCAGGGAAACCACCCCTATGATTCAATTATCTCCCACCGGGTCCCTCCCACAACATGTGAGGATTATAAGAGTACAACTCAAGATGAATTTGACTGGGGACACAGAGTCAAACAATATCAGTAACTATGCTCAGAATCGAAGCAGTCAGGGTTCTGGATTTGTGCTAAGCAACCAGTGTCTACATTTTTTTTCTCTCTCAGGGGTATTTTTAAATTTCTGCTTCATGTTAGGATGGCATTTCCCTACCTCCATCCGTTTTCACTTAAGTGGAGAGACACCAGGAAACACAGATGAATGCAAGTTAGTCAGGCATTAAGAATAGAATGAATCCCTAGTTGTTAACTACATAGCTTATTGCCTAAACCAGGACACTTTTGGCACGAATGATAATTATGCCAGGACTATTCATATAAACGGAGAAAATCTTGGGGAAATATGACATGTGATCATTCTATTGTTGATGTTCATTTTTATTTCTTCTCTCCCACCCTCCACTGAAGCAGGCAGGGGCTCTCAAATCCAGCATATTTATCGCCTTCCTGGAAGAGTTCTGGTTGGTGGACCCTAACTGCATGTAGGTGCTAAGATTTTCATTTCTTTCATGTCTTACCTTTGTCATGTTACGGCCTTCTGGGGACGTGGAATCTGTACTGACCTCTTGTCCACTTTCCTGTGATTTTTTTTCTCGACAAAGCTAACCAGAATTTCTCCCAGCAACGCAGCACTCATTTATTTCTTGGACTAACGAGGATGAAAGCTTGAGTCTGATGCAATCCTACTTAAAAGAAAGTCTTCCCTAGCATTTACTGAGGACAATTGATATACAATAATGTCTTTACCATAACATTAAAAAATGATCTAAAGCGTAGGTAACAGAATTCAAATTGAATCTGTTATCCCTAGTGATTCCCAGGGGTAGATGCCATGGGAGCAACCTGGAGACCATTGGACTTCCCAGTTGTGGATCTGCATTTACATTGCAGCTTCATATTCCCCAATACTGTTAAATATAACAGACATCTTTGATGGAGCCCAGAATATTTTACAATTAAGTAAAAAATTATTTTTTAATTTTATTATGTAAGCACATAGAAAAATGGAATCCAATGTTTAAATAGTTTGCATAAGTTAAAAATTCCATTTGGGCATCCCTAATCTTTCATTTGGTAGTGACTACTGATATGGTTTGCATATTTGTCCCCTCCCAATCTTATATTGAAATACTATCCCCAGTTTTGGAGGCTGGGCCTGGTGGGAGGTGATTGGATCATGGGAATGGATTTCTCATGAGTGGCTTAGCACCATCCTCTTGGTGCTGAGTGAGTTCGTGCAAGATCTGGTTGTCTAAAAGTGTGCAGAACCTCCCCCACCTCTCTTGCTCCAGCTCCCACCATGTGAGATACCTGCTCCCCTTTGCCTTCTACCATGATTATAAGCTTCCTGAAGCCCTCACCAGAAGCAGAGGTCCACACCCCTTCTTGTACTGTCTGCTGAACTGTGGGCCAATTAAACCTCTTCCCTTTCTAAGCCACCTCGTCTCAGGTATTTCTTTATGGCAACGCAATAATGGCCTAATACAACTACGGACCCACTGCAGTAACACAGAATAGAGCACTTTCACCTTTGAAAAGGTAGAATCCTATGGTAGTAACAAACTTCAGAAGTGCATTTAATTAGAATTTTGATACTCTCCAATTTTTATTGCACTACTGTTTTTAATGATTTTTCATTTATCATCTTTCATTCATTTTTTTATTATACTTTAACTTCCAGTGTACATGTGCACAACATGCAAGTTTGTTACATATGTATAGATGTGCCATGTTGGTGTGCTGCACCCATTAACTCGTCATTTACATTAGGTATATCTCCTAATGCTAGCCCTCCCTGTTCCCTCCACACCATGATAGGCCCTGGCATGTGATGTTCCCCATCCTGTGTCCGAGTGTTCTCATTGTTCAGTTTCCACCTATGAGTGAGACCATGCAGTGTTTGGTTTTCTGTCCTTGCGATAATTTGCTGAGAATGATGGTTTCTAGCTTCATCCATGTCCCTACAAAGGACATGAACTCATCCTTTTTTATGGCTGTGTAGTATTTCATGGTCTATATGTGCCACATTTTCTTAATCCAGACTATTATTGATGGACATTTAGGTTGGTTCCAAGTCTTTGCTATCGTGAATGGTGCCACAATAAACATACATGTGCATGTGTCTTTATGGTAGCATGATTTATAATCTTTTGGGTATATACCCAGCAATGGGATGGCTGGGTCAAATGGTATTACTAGTTCTAGATCCTTGAGGAATTGCCGCACTGTCTTCCACAGTGGTTGAACTAGTTTACGGTCTTCCCAACAGTGTAAAAGTGTTCCTATTTCTCTCTCCAGCACCTGTTGTTTCCTGACTTTTTAATGATTGCCATTCTAACTGATGTGAGATGGTATCTCATTGTGGTTTTGATTTACATTTCTCTAATGACCAGTGATGCTGAGCATTTTTTAATGTGTCTGTTGGCTGCATAAATGTCTTCTTTTGAGAATTGTCTGCTCATATGCTTTGCCCACTTTTTGATGGGGTTGTTTGATTTTTTTCTTGTAAATTTGTTTAAGTTCTTTGTAGATTCTCAATATTAGCCCTTTGTCAGATGGGTAGATTGTGAAAATTTTCTCCCATTCTGTAGGTTGCCTGTTCACTCTGATGGTAGTTTCTTTTGCTGCACAGAAGCTCTTTAGCTTAATTAGGTCCCATTTGTCAATTTTGACTTTTGTTGCCATTGCTTTTGGTGTTTTAGTCATGAAGTCCTTGCCCATGCCTATGTCCTGAATGGTATTGCCTAGGTTTTCTTCTAGGGTTTTTATGGTTTGAGGTCTGACATTTAAGTCTTTAATCCATCTTGAATTAATTTTTGTGTAAGGTGTAAGGAAGGGATCTAATTCAGCTTTCTACATATGGATAGCCAGTTTTCCCAGCACCATTTATTAAGTGCTTTCCACATTATTAAATCCTTTCTCCATTGCTTGTTTTTGTCAGGTTTGTCAAAGATCAGATGGTTGTATATGTGTGGTTTTATTTCTGAGGGCTCTGTTCTGTTCCATTGGTCTATATATCTGTTTTGGTACCAGTACCATGCTGTTTTGGTTACTGTACCCTTGTAGTATAGTTTGAAGTCAGGTAGCATGCTGCCTCCAGCTTTGTTCTTTTGGCTTAGGATTGTCTTGGCAATGTGGGCTCTTTTTTGGTTCCATATGAACTTTAAAGTAGTTTTTTCCAATTCTGTGAAGAAAGTCATTGGTAGCTTGATGGGGATGTCATTGAATCTATAAATTACCTTGGGCAATATGACCATTTTCACGATATCGATTCTTCCCATCCATGAGTGTGAAATGTTCTTCCATTTGTTTGTGTCTTCTTTTATTTCATTGAGCAGTGGTTTGTAGTTGTCCTTAAAGAGGTCTTTCACATCCCTTGTAAGTTGGATTCCTAGGTATTTTATTCTCTTTGAAGCAATTGTGAATATAAGTTCACTCATGATTTGGCTCTCTGTTTGTCTGTTATTGGTGTGTAGGAATGCTTGTGATTTTTGCAAACTGATTTTGTATCCTGAGACTTTGCTGAAGTTGCTTATTAGCTTAAGGAGATTTTGGGCTGAGACGATGGAGTTTTCTAAATATAAAATCATGTCATCTGCAAACAGGGACAGTTTGACTCCCTCTTTTCCTAATTGAATACCCTTTATTTCTTTCTCCTGCCTGATTTCCCCAGCCAGAACTTCCAACACTATGTTGAATAGGAGTGGTGAGAGAGGGCATCCCTGTCTTGTGCCAGTTTTCAAAGGGAATGCTTCCAGTTTTTGCCCATTCAGTATGATATTGGTTGTGTGTTTGTCATAAGTAGCTCTTATTATTTTGAGATACGGGTTAAATTATTTGACTTTTAAAGGATATGAATTTAAAATGTACGTATCCAGGAGGTACATTAAGAATTGTTCAAATTCTTCTTAATCAATTGCACTTTAGATCCAACTTTTAAGTTAGCATATTTCTTGCTTGATTTTACTGCAGAAATTTGAACTGGAGTCACAAACTTCTGCCTAGAAGTTTTGATTTTTTTCAGTGCAGTGTTGGTAAAATTAATTAGAAAGCCAGGAGTTGGGATGGGAACATTCTTCCTTTAGGCAGATATAAACTCCTCCCATGTATGGATGGCCTTCTACCCAAGGAGACTCACATAACAAGGTTACTTGCCTGGCCTGGTGGACTTTTAGCTTTACCCTCTACTATAGAAGTTAATTTAAACTCCTGGAGAGAAAGCCACACTCAGAGTGAGAATTTTCTGAAACAATGTGCTTAAAATCTCCAATGGAATTGGAAACATAAACCATGGAGAGAAAGAGGTGTCAAGTTGCCTCTTCATTTTCAAATACCACAGTTATCACCAGCCTCACCAGGGGGAATTTGGGACACAGGAACATGTGCCTGTCCAGAACTTAGGCTTTGGGGATCAGATCATTGGACTCTGATGACCAACCCTAGCACTCGTTTGGTGTGGGTTGGACATGTACATGAACTGATCAAGCCTTGATTTCTTCCTCTATAAAACAGGAATTCTCAAAGCTTCATATTGGGATTAAATGAGATTAAATAAAATAATGGACTGTACATGTCACTATTGGTCATAGGGAAGTGAAAGATTGAATACACCAAGAGACAATGGTCCGATCATCTGTAAAAATAGAACTATGACCCAGGATCTGCAGCAACCAGCCCAGGAAACTAACCTGTTATCTAGCTAAGCCAGACTTGCAGGGTGTCAGACCAGGATCTCTGGGCAAACAATCCAGCAAAACAAACAATAATCCCTGCAACAACTGACCCCCAAATGACCAGAACTTGACTAATAACTGAGAGCTTTGGAAATTTGTGTCCCCACTTCCAATTTAGGATCAATCAGAGACAGCCAAATATGCACCCCTAACTAACTGAGTGCCTGGATTCCAGGTAATCCCCGCTGCAGCTTCCCCAGGCCAACAGCCTCCAATCAGGACATTCTCGAGACCTTCCCTTTTCCCACTATGAAGCTCTCCCTCTCCTCTGCCTACCTTTGAGTCTGCCAAGTACAAGTAACAGTGACTGACTCTCTTGCTCTAGCAAGTAAAGAATAACAGCCTGGACTTGTTCTCATTTGGTTGACTTTTGTTTATTTCCACAGTGTTATTCAATAAAGATTGTGAATCACGTAAACAATACAATAATTTGATTAAATATAAAATCAATGAATCATCAAGTAATACATCTGCAGAGATTCAGGCTAAATTTATACAGCTTAATTTATGTTTCCATTTTTCTTAATTTTAATGGAATCATTGATAGCCTCAAATTCATCTTATTTTGCGAATGATTTTCTTACTAAATCATCGATAGGAGTTATGCCTGGCTTACACTCCAGTTTACTGGTTTGTAGTGTCAGTTAACTTTACAAACCAATGTATTGGTTGTTTGTCTTCTAAGATCCCGCAGGGCAAACTTTCTAACTTGTCCAAGAGAGAGCCACAGGAAGGGACAGTGCCTTTCACAACAGGCCGGGTCCTCTCTCTTCCTTCCCCTGATCCTTCCAATGTGTCACAATACACTGGGCAAAATTGGTTTGGGCTCTTGAATAGACTCTTCACAAAGCCTGGTGGATTTCTTGACTTAGTCTCCCGTGGTTGTGGAAGTGTATATAAATGGAATTGTTGATGATTCATTCTAGTATTTTTAATGGGTATTGAATTCGTGCTATTCATGTCTAGATTTCTGAGGATTTTCCTTTTAGTGTTTTTTTCTCTCTCATATGAAGACATTTTTCTATGCCTTATCAATCTCTTGGATCTTATTTGCTTTTATGATAACTGCTGAACCTCCAATAATTACATCTTCATGGTCACAATTCTTAGAAGAATTTGTGGTTTCCCTACCCATAAATGTTCACTTGGGGCTCACAGAGACTTCTCAGTGGCCACATCTAGATAAAGCACGAATTCACAAATCCAGACAATGCCCCATAGTCTGACAATTTTGCCTCTGAATATACATTTCCCCTTTGTCCTCCCAACCTAAACACACCAAAATCTGTAAGAACAGATCTCTGACCTCTGACTAGCCATAATGCATAGAACCCCTTATGGGAAAAAAGAACAATTTGGTCATGATGTAATAATTTGTTGCACAAAACTCTTCTACCCCAAGTTTAGAGGAAAGAAACAGAAAACAAAAACAAAAAAAAATCACTGAATGTGGTTTCAATAGTGTCAATGGAATGGTGATAATTTATTACAGTAATTTAATTAAATTGCTGCTCTTAACAATGGTAGTATGGCACAGAACTCATCACAAGTAGCCTGAAAATCTGCTGTTAATTTTAACCTTGACATGCGAAGTCCTAACAGAGGAGATTCTGGTTGGAAGGAAAATAAGTGATGTATTTCAGTCATCATGAAAGATAGTGGTAGTTTCAATACTTGAAGAAAACCGAAGCTGTGTGTTTCTTTTCATCTGATCATAAACATAGATGTGGAAAGGAGGGGAGATGAGACTCATTTCATTGGATTTAAGGTTCTGTGACAGCAGAATAATATTGGAAAAGTAGCCATGGGATAAAAGAACTCAGCAGCAATTTATATACCTATAGATCCACTTAGCCTCTACTTATGCTACTAAATTACCTTCCCGAGACCTAAGACCTGCTATTATCTGTGTATGGAGTATGGAATGTGAGCTATGCCTATAAGGCAAGCGATTTCCTTGCTAACATAAAATCATGCCAGGTTAGGGAGTTCCAGGAGTTGTCAGAGTTTCTAAAGGGACGTTTTAGAGAGAAAATATGTTGATTGCATCGAGAAACTGCATGAAAGAAAAGTGCTGAGAAAGCTGAGTTCATGCCCACAGTGTACAGCAAAGAGGGAGAGGACATCACAGTGAGGTGAAGGCAGGATTCTCAGCTCTGCCCAAGGAAAAAGTGCTGGGATTTTCATCTTTACGGTTGTTCCTGAGATAGAATATAGGTGCAATCTCACCTGATCATATCAGGAATGCCATGTGGAAAAAAGATTATGTGTATCCTCAGAGACTGAAAATGTTTATTTCCCGGAAACAAAACAGTGTAATATAACTTGGAACATTCTTGTAAAATCTAGATTTGTTTTGATTTGATAGGAAGATAAAGCTGATGGAATACCATGCAGGGATAGTGAGTAGATTTATTTTATATCTAAAATGAGTAGTCATTTGTTTTTTCAAATCATGACTTCAAAAATCAGCATGCAGACCTTGGCTGGGAGAGTTCTCTGATGTCTGAAAGATGTCTGTGGGTGTGTTTGTGTACGTTTTGTTTTTTATACTAGCTGCATTTGACCTATTTTTCCCTACACTGGGGATGGCTTGTTTGGCCCGTGAACACTTCGAGGAGGAGTTCTCTGCAAAGGCATTTTCTGAATCAGAATGGCTGGTTGCTCACGTAGCACTCATGAAGAAGGAGATGCATGTTGAATGTAAAGAAGGATCCTTTGACAGACAAACCAAACTGACACTAGCTTATGGGAAAAGAGAATGCACTGGGTCACAGAACAGAAAAGTCTAGCTTCAGATATGGCTGGATCCAGGGGCTCAAACGCTGTGGGTATCTCTGTCTCTCCTGTACTTCTGATGGACATTATTCTCAGGACAACTCACTTCTTGTTGCAACCAAGTGGCCCTTGGTCAGTTGGAGACCTGCTTGTCCATGGTGTAAATATGTAAAATAGGGTCAATAATCCTTGTGCCACAGGGGTTACAAGGGTCAAGTTAGACAATGTAGATAATGAACCCAACACAGCACCTACTGCAGGATCAATGCTCTAGTTCAGTATCCAGCACATGGTAGAGGTATTCTTTGTGTTTTTAATAATCATCATATGGTCTCTCTGGGATTATCAATGTCCTATAGAGAAATTAGACATTGTTCTGATTACAGGATTTCAGGAAGATGTGCTTCTTTGTGATAAACACCACATCAAGGAGAACAGTGATGCTCTATCTCCAGCTCAGTGCAAAGGAAGGATTTTCTTTTTATTTTATTTTATTTTTTAAGACAGACTGTCACTCTGTTGCCAGGCCAGAGCGCAGTGGCATAATCTCAGCTCACTACAACCAAAGGAGGGACTTTCAATGTGGTTTCTGTGCATCATTTCCCCCCAGCTGCAACACTTGTGCCCTTTCTCTTCCTGTTCACATCTGCCCTCCCCCCATTCACTCTCATACCGTAATACCCAGCGAGCACAGCAATAGCCCAGGCAGAAGATGGGAGCTACTCCCAGGGCCTCATCTGAGGACCTTGTGGCTCTTCCAACATGAGTCAGCCAGGGTTTGAGGATTCCCCTGAAGATCATGGCTCCCTCCTCTTGGCCCCGTAACTATTATGAATTGCAGTATTACGGGTATCTTTAACCCATACCCAGTGTATTAGTCCATTTTCTTACTGCTATGAAGAAATACCCACGACTGGATAATTTATAAAGAAAAAGAGATTTAATGGACTCACAGTTCCACATGTCTGGGGAGGCCTCATAATCATGGTGGAAGGTGAAGGAGGAACAAAGGCACATCTTACATGGTGGCAGGTAAGAGAGTGTGCAGGGAAATTGCCCTTCATAAAACCATCAGATCTCATGAGGCTTATTCACCACCACAAGAACAGCAAGGGAAAACCTGTACTCATGATTCAATTACCTCCCACTGGGTCTTCCCTACCACACATGAGGATTATGGGAGCCACAATTCAAGATGAAATTTGGGTGGGGACACGCCAAACTGTATCACTTATTGCCAATTATTAAGTAACAAATGAATATATAACAACCATAGAAAAATGTAGAGGTTTTCCATGTAGAAAACATATTCTAACCACAGAAAAACTGTGGAAGACACTGTGATTGGTCAATTCAATATTTATCACTACTTTTAGTTCATTTCTAAAGACACTCCTATGTTGGTTGGTTAGCTACATGTCCAACTAAAAGTCTCAATTTTGTAGGATTCCTTTCATCTAGTGGTGACTTTTTGACATAGTTTTGGGCCAACGAGAATCTTAATTTTTCTTGGGTAAGACTCAGGAAAACTGCTGTTTTCTGATCAAAAGAAACAGACTCACTTAGCAGGGGAGACCTCATGATCACAAAGTTGATTTTCCCAGGGTAAAGCTTATCTGTTGCACCCCACATGCACTGACCCCTGTCATTTTCCCACATGTGATGAACTCAACTGCATGATTGTGGCAGTAGGGAACTGCATTTACACTTTTCCCTAGTTAAAGAAGTAAGAAAAAAAATACAGATTGAGCTGAACCACTATTTTGGCCCCTTTTCCTTCTTGTATGTCTGGAATACAAATGTGATGCCTAGAGGTAAAACTGCCATCCTGTGAGCATGAGGATGGCACCACACCCGACAGTCATAGAGCAAGAAAGCAAGAGGGGCTGGGTTCACTGGGGACAGTTTGGAATTCCATTTTCTATCCATAGCTGTATACCTCTAGTGTTCACTTATCTGAAGGAAAAGGGGTTTGGATAATTCACTTTTGCAAGTTTATGTTACTTGCAGCTTAAGAAAACCCTAACGGGTACCAAGTCTAAAATATTGCAAGGGAAAATAAAATGCAAAGAATCTTAGCAAACATCATAAAAGACACCAACAAAAATTCAGCCATGGGCACTTTTGAAGGGCATAACAGTAAAGTAACTGATATACACACATGCACACACACACACACAGGCACATACACGTGTATATGCAAACACACACAAATATACATGCACATTCTTCTTTTCCACTGATATTCTACCATCACTGAACATTAGGAGCGCACATAGAAAAATGTCAGAATAAATTAGTAAATTTTTCTCCTTTATTCATTTTTTTAATTGAAAAGGAGAGATGGCATTAAAGTTTCCCCAGAAAATTTGTATAAATGCCCTTATTAGAAAGAACTAGCATCCTTGGAGTTTTCTTTACTGTCCTATGACTGGAGCAAATGACTTTCTATTTTGCCTGTTATTGCAAATTTGCAAGGATCAGTGAACACTGATAATTGAAGCATGAAATGGAGGCCAATTTTACCTGAATTATAAATTTGTGCAATTGCTCTTGGAGACAATAACTTGCCCAACTGCCAACCTAACTCTGCAATCTGAACTAGGCTATCAGATTTCATGAGAAATAAAGGAGTTGGTCTGTATTAATATAATATTTTATGCACATTTAATTTTGTTATTTTAAATCATCAACAAGATATATTTATAAAGACTATTACAATCTCGAGAATCATACAATAATTTCACTATCAGATGAGACTAATTTTACTCTTATTGGATACAATGTAGGTCAGACGTGAATGATATTTTGCCTTTTCCTTTTGTTCACACTCACCTCCTATTTCTAAGAACGGTGTGTGTAAGTCATGGAGGTAGAATACACAGTATCTCAGTGAGGAATTTTGTGCCTCTCCCTGCTTCTTGGCATGGGAGGCCCAGTTACTGTTCATGGGGGGGAAAAAAAAGATATGCAAAATTAAAAGCTGAAGGGGTGAAAGTAGGCAACTTAAAAAAAAAAAACACAGAGAAGTCCCCCCCCACCCCCATGAAAAGCCATTCAAATACTGGCTTTTGATTTGACATTGAATAATAGAGCTATTTAAAATAGTAGTTCAAGATATGAAACAAACCCACAGGCATTGAAGACTTTTGGTAGCGCTATGAGAAGCTGGTATGTGAACAATTGCATCTGTATGTTGCCAGCCTAAGGAGGACCACCAAGGCCATCTCTCCTCACTCCTGTAATCCCAGCTACTC
>NW_012115110.1:5345865-5390785 GCF_000951035.1 Colobus angolensis palliatus
CCTGTCTCTAAAAAAAAAAAAAAAAAAAGGCAAATGGTCTTACTTGTAATTTATTAATAAGGGTCAGTTGTTATACAATTATAAATATATCAATATATTTGGCTAATTAATAAACTAATATTAATTAATATAGTAATTATGTATACGATCCATATGTTCATTGTAAGTGTTACTAATTGATCCGTGAAATGTGGGCTGAAGACCCTGGAGACGGCCCTCCTTACAGTTAAACCCGGTGCTCTTTCTCTAGCAGGGACTGTGCCTCTGTGACCCTGAGGCTGGAATCCCTCTGCAGGAGTGGAAAGAAGTCAGAAGGAGCTCAGCTCGCTGAGCACCTGGCCCGTGCCCCTGAACTTCTTACTTGAAGAAAGTCCCTAATATGTTCACTCCATCGTTAGGAGAATTTGGAGCATATGACGGTGGCTCCCCTGCTTCTGCCCACCCCTAACCCGGAATTGGAGGGGATAATGTGCGTCACTACAAAAAGCTTTCGTGGGCAGATAGTTCTCTTGAGCGCTCAAAATGTTTTCAATTCTATTTTCCAGCAGAGCAGCTGGAGTCTCTGGAATTTCTACGTCCCAGGCCGCTGCCTTCCACCTAGCACAGGACAGGCCCCCGGAGGGTGGGGCCCCTGCAGAGAGCCCTTCTCTAGGACGGGGCACCTGCCTAGGGAGCCTGAGATGAGGTCGGCCTTGGCACATCACCTGGAGCGAGTGGATCTAGGAGGCCCGGGCATCGCTACGCTGGGCCCCGCCTGGGTGGAGCCCCCGAGGCGGGAGGGTGGAGCCTCGCGGACCCTGGCTGGGGTCGGGGCAGAATCCAGGCCTGGGGACCTCCAGGTGAGACGGGGAGTCCTCAGCCCAGTCAGCTGTGAGGCCACGGGACCCTGGGACAGGGCGGGCTCTGGCCACTAAACAGCAACGCAGGCAGAGACATCCTATGCCATTCCACGTGGGAGCCTCAGACTCTCAGGAGTCCTAACTGGCCCCAGGGTCGTTGGCCACGTTGGGATCCGGGTCGCGTAGGGTCAGGATCCAGCGTTTCCCGCGGGCTCTGAGGAGAGAAGGGAACCGGAAGGTTCTGGTCCTGTCGGAGGTGTGTGGAGAGTTGCTTTTCCGGTAGCAATACCAACTCCCACATTTAAGTTTAGGCAGTTGACCAACTTTGAAAAGCTTGGAACTTTTGTTTGGCGTTGAAGCCACATGATCTGTCGCCCATGGAAACAGCAGAATTCCATAAGGACTGGGTGGGGAACCCACACTCTCTACGGGGCTCCAGCCACAGGCTGTCTCTTGCGTGAGTTCTGACGTGAACAACGGAGTAGAACATGTTGCCATTTGTTCGTTGACATCGCGGATGAAGGAGCAGAATCCATTTTGCGGGGAAAGATGTGGGAACACTGCAGCCGCAGGGGATCACTGGGTGCCTTAAAGAGAGCGCTTGCTACTTCGTGCTGGGGGAGAAGAGACGAGTGAGGTGAGGACTGAGTTGCAGGTGGGGGTGAGGAGAGAGCAAAGTAGCAGTTTTAAGGAAGTTTCTGGTGGGGAGAAAGAGTTACATGAGTAATGAGGGGGATACAGAGGGCTTTTTTTTTTTTTTTTTTTTTTTGTTAAAGATGGAGTCTTGCTCTGTCTCCCAGGCTGGAGTGCAGTGGCGCGGTCTCAGCTCACTGTAAACTCCGCCTCCTGGGTTCAAGCGGTTCTCCTGTCTCAGCCTCCCGAGTGTAGCTGGGATTACAGGCGCCCACCACCACGCCTGGCTACTTTTTTTATTTTTATTTTTATTTTTTTGAGACGGAGTCTTGCTCTGTCCCCCGGGCTGGAGTGCAGTGGCGCCATCTCGGTTCACTGCAAGCTCCGCCTCCCGGGTTCCCGCGATTCTCCTGCCTCAGCCTCCCGAGTAGCTGGGACTACAGGCGCCGCCACCACGCCCGGCTAATTTTTTGTATTTTTAGTAGAGGCGGGGTTTCACCGTGTTAACCAGGTTGGTCTCGATCTCCTGATCTCGGGTGATCCGCCCGCCTCGGCCTCCCAAAATGCTGGGATTATAGGCGTGAGAGCCGCCGCGCCAGGCCAGACAGAAGATTTTAAAACAATTTTTAATGCTGATGCGTATACACAGAAGATAGATTGAATATACAGTAGAAAGGAGATAATTTATAGACCGGAGTGCCTAATGATGAAGAGCTGGCATGGATGAGTTCCATGGTACCTGGGGAAAAGCTAAGCTGAAACAAAACTGAGGCACCTGCTCCTGGTTAACAGGCGAGAAGGAGAAAATGGTGAATGAAATGCAGGTGAGTTTGTAGAAGGGCAATACAAATCTGAGCTAGATCAATGACTGATCTCTCAAAGAAGTTAGAAACGGGCTTCTGTGGAAAAATACACAGAGCTTTTAGAAGTGAAAATATTTGAAATAATCATTGCAGAGAATAGGAAAATGAATTCATTATAGCTTGCAGACTTTAATAGATTGGAAGGGGATGAAGTCTCCTTCTTTTCTGCGTTGTTTTAATCTAGAGGTATTTTTCTCCTGAACATTTCTATTATTTATTGTAAAAATACACCATCTTTTTAATTTACAGAATTTTAGAAATGATTGTGAATGAAAATATAAAAAATCTTCCCTCTGAATATGAGGTGGCCTGTCTACTACTAATTTTTTTCCCATTTGCCATTTCTATAACCAGCTGGTAGAGTTTGACATAAACAGTGGTTTCAAAAAGAAATACATATGTCTTAGTTTGTTTGCTGTTGCTTATTATGGAATACCTGAACCTGGGTAGTTTATAAAGAAAAGGGGCCAAGTGCATGGTGAGGGGCGCATGCGGTCTCTCTTCTTCTTAAAAAGCCCCCAATCCCATTCCCCTGAAAACCCAATGGGTTAATTAATTTATGGGCCCTTATGACCTATCGTCACTTAAAGCCCCCACCTCTCTATACTGCCAGATGGGGAATTAAGTTTCAGCAGGAGTTTTGGAGGAGACAAATATTCAAACCATAGCAATATAATGAACAAAAATTAAAAGAATAAACTATTATGGTCTAGCAACCCCATTTTGCCTTAGAATGAAAATGACTGGAAAAGTTTTTTTTTTGATTCATGTAATTTAATGTAAAAATAATGAATAAAAGGCCGGGTGGCTCAAGCCTGTAATCCCAGCACTTTGGGAGGCCGAGACGGGCGGATCACGAGGTCAGGAGATCGAAACCATCCTGGCTAACACGGTGAAACCCCGTCTCTACTAAAAATACAAAAAAATTAGCCGGGCGAGGTGGCGGGCGCCTGTAGCCCCAGCTACTCGGGAGGCTGAGGCAGGAGAATGGCGTGAACCCGGGAGGTGGAGCTTGCAGTGAGCTGAGATCCGGCCACTGCACTCCAGCCTGGGGGCAGAGCGAGACTCGGTCTCAAAAAAAAAAAAAAAAAAAAAAAAAAAAAAAATAATAATAATAATGAATAAAAAGACAGTGCAAGATAATAAAAACAAGCTGCATTTCAGAATGACTTTATAAAACTATGACTTTACATTTTAGAAGTACTGATTGCATTGTAACTTTCATGTATCTTCCACTTTTTATTTTACTAGAAAGAGTTACAATGATTGGTTTCTGATTATTTGGTTCAGGTGCCAAGGAAACTTAAATTCATATTAATCTATTAATCTATCTTTCACTTATTAATTTGTAAGGTGTCAAAGAATTCTGCATATGCATTTTTTGTTGAGTATACATATTAAAACACATTTTCACTCGGGTTTGCATTTCTACTTTCTGATATTGAATTGTTCATAATTTTAATGCAATTTATCACTATCTTCTTTCATAATTTTTTTGTGTTCTGTTTAGAAAGTTTTGCCTGTTCTTAAGACATATTCTTGTATACTACCTTTTAGAAGCTTTATTGTTCCTTTATGAATTAGATATAAAATCCACTCCGAAGGGATTTTTGTCCATTGTATAAAGTGGGGGTCAACATATTATTTTTCTGTGAATATCCACTTTAGCCATTATAATTTATTCAAAATCATAAATAAATCATGATGTTCTTTACAACACTGCAGTACCAGCTTCTGAATAAATTACATGTCCATTTATGTGTGGGTCTGTTTCTAGACCCTGTAACAGTCCATGCTCTATTTATCTCTGTCAGTTGACATCTTTCTAAAAATTCTTTCAACTTTGCTATTCTTGTTCAAGCTTATCTGGGCTATTCTTGGCTATTTGCATTTCCAAATGGATTTTTGCTTCATAATTTAAATCTCTATAGAGACCTGGAATTTTAATTGAGATTACATATATCAATTTGAATAAAATAGAGATCTTTAAACTATCGAGCATTTCAGCTCATTTACATGGTATATCTATGCATTTATTTGTCCTCTTAAATTTCTCTTAATTATGTTAAATAATTTTCTACACAGAGGCCTTACAAAACTCTTGTTACAGTTATTACTTGCAATTTCAGGGCTTATGTATTATAAGCAATATTTTTAAAATTTTATTTTCTAATTGTTTGTTGTATGCAGAGATATAACAGATTTTTGTATATTGATCTTTGTTATGGACTGAATTGTGTTTCTTAAAATTCATATATTGGAGTCTTGATCCTCAATATCTCAGAACATGACTGTATTAGAATTTAGGGACTTTAAAGAAGTAAGTAAGGTTAAATGAAGTCATATGGGTGAGACTCTAATTTGGTAGAACTAATGTGAAAAGGAAGAGAAAGAGAAAATTTGGACACAAAAGAGACACTGGAATTAAGTGTTCATGGAGGGACAGTCATGTGAAGTAGCAGCAGGCAGATGACCATCTGTAAGCCAAGGAGAGAGGTTTCTAGGCAAACCGGTTCTGTTGACACCTCCATTTTGGACTTTTGCTTCCAGAACTGTGAGACAACACATTTCAATAGTTTAAACCTCCCAGTCTGTGATATTTTGTTATAACAGCCGTAGCCGACTAATAGAACCGTGTATCCATAAACTTTGCTAATATATGCATAATATATAAATGCATATGTATAATATATACATAATGTATATAAATATATTCATAAGTATATAATCTGATCTCTGCAAATAGTGACAGATTTATTTCTTCCTTTCCAATCTTTAAGCCTGTTTTATTTAAATTTCTTGTATTATTGCCTCGGCTAGGACCTCCAGTACAACACTGAAGAAAAGTTATTTGAAGTAAATCTTTAACACATAAAATTTCACCGTATTTCTATTTTCAAAGGGTTTTGTCAAAATATTGGTAGAAATTTTTCAAACGATTTTTTCTGAATATTTCTCAGATTCAGTAAAAGGTTGCAAGATATTTTACATTTTTGTTTTTATTTTTGTAAATCCAGTCTGCCAAACTTATTTTTATTTGGAGTATGTAATTGGTTTATACTTAATGTAATAACATATACTTGTGTTTAAAAATGTATCATTTTCTTATTAGTGTTTTTTATTTTTAACATCAGTTCTATATTTCTCCTTTTCTTTAATGACTATTTCTTGTTAAATATTTTTATTGCTCTTTTTTTATAAAATAATAATTTTAATGTATACAGTTTCTATTTTGAGTAGTTAACCCAGAGTTTACAACATGAATCCATCATTTACGAAGTCTGGTGTGAATTCCTATTTACTTTCAATGATCTTCAGACCTTTTAACTCCATTTACTTACTTCTCTCTCATATCTTGTACCTTTGTTGCCCTGTATTTCATTCTCTAGATATTTCAAAGCAAATGCGTTATTATTTTATAAAGTCCATATGCTTTAGGTTTACCTACATATTTATCATTCTTCTTGCTTTTTATTATTCCCATTGTCTTTATCCTTCCTTCTGGGATAATATTGTTTTTTCTAGGAAGTGTCCTTTGGTTACAAATTCTACCAGGTTTTACTTGTTAGAAAATGTCTTTATTTTGTCTTTGTTTATAAATGATGCTTTTCATGTGTATAGAAATCTAAAGTGACATTTATTTTCTTTTAACCCTCTGAATATTGCATTTTCAGGTTTTCTGACCTCTCTTTTTTCTGTTGAGAAGTCTTTTCCTTGAAAATACAGATAGGAGCCTTAGAGAGATATGGGACATGGTGAAAAGACACATGTGGAACTGGCGCTCTATAATAGGAGAGGAGAAAAACAGGAGGGGGAAATCAATATTTGAAGAATTAAGGCCTAAAACTTTAACCAATTGAGAGATATCAAACCACAGATTAAAACTCAATAAATCCTAAATCAACTATGTATAAAGAAAAACACACCAAGGTCAGCGTAGTAAAACTGATGAAACTACACACAGAAAGAAAATCACAAAAGCAGCCATTTTTTGAAGGCGTACATAAACAAGTTATTTATTTTTATTTTTCGAGGCCTTTCTAATTGTTCTTGGTGGAAGAGTTCGTCTGCAGCAAGCTAATCCACAATGACCCAAAGTAAGAAAATACACTGATGATAGTTTTTAAATTTTTATTATTTATGTATTTATTTTTAAATGCAACCAGTTCAATATGAAGTCAAATAATAGGAAAAAATGCCCAGGGGAATATCATGTAATACATGCATGATTTTCATGCATCCATTATCCCTTAGTCCACAGAATGTACAACAGCTCCTGGCATAGAAGGACAGTGGCCCATGGGCCCATATCCAGTATGGAGTGGTCAGGATGTTCATGTTGAAGAGATCAGGACTGGAAGTCCGTGGGGTGGCTGGAATCTGACTCTGCTAAGTGTGAGCTCTGGAACCCTGGAGGAATCACCATTTTTTCTCCTTATTTTCCTCATCTGTGGAATAGGTCTACTAAACAACTCTTCCTTCCCCGTGGTATAGATGTCTTATGTAAACTTTGCAGCAGCATTATAGAAAGGGGATTTAAAACAATGTTTTTTTTTCTCCTCATAATTGTGTTATTCTGTATAGAGGACAGAGATTTATACATGAGAAAACAAAACCAAATGTATTCTCTGGATAATTTTGTATTATCTATAGAACCGGCACTACTTAAAATGCCCATGTGTTTTCAGTCCTTAAAGTTTCATGAACTTTAGGGGCTCATAGAGAAGATAAACTATTTTGACACCATTGACTATATGCAGGTAGCTCAAGGTACAGTTGGTTCTGAACAGCCTGGAAACATGAGACACAAGGTCAAATTATCTGTTTTCCAGGAGAGAGCACCTACGGGAGACTTGGTGTCCCAGCAAGGTCACTCCCAGAGCTTTTTGGAAGTTGGAAGCATCTCTGTTTCAACCTTAGGAAGATTCATTCGAGTACTAGAGAGGTGAACATCGCTCATCTCCCTGAAACAAGTTGATTCTTAATTACTTACTGCTCTAGTCACACCTCAAGTTCTAGAGAAGGGAATTAATGCATATATATAATCTTACTAGTGTTGTTGTTATCAGTATTTTTTCCCCCCCTCCCTCCCTCCCTCCCTCCCTCCCTTCCTTCCTTCCTTCCTTCCCTCCTTCCCTGCTTCCCTCCTTCCCTCCTTTCTTTCTTTGCTTTCTTTGCTTTCTGATGGAGTCTTGCCCTGTTGCCCAGGCTGGCATGCAGTGGTGCACTCTTGGCTCACTGCAACCTCCTCCTCTCAGGTTCAAGTGATTCTCCTGCCTCAGCCTCCTGAGTAGCTAGGACTACAGGTGTACACCACCAGGCCCAGCTAATTTTTGTATTTTTAGTAGAGGCAGGGTTTTGCCATGTTGTTCAGGCTGGTCTCAAACTCCTGACCTCAAGTGATACACCCAACTTGGTCTCCCAAAGTACTGGGATTAAAGGCATGAGCCACTGTGCCTGGCCTCAGTATTTTTTCATACAGATTTGGTGGAAATAGCATCTCTAATACTCTTAACAGCATTCAAAAATGGCACTACTATATTGATGTAATGGTGTAAACTACAATTTCTTTTTATGTATACATGAGTGAATGAAAGATGCATGACAAAATGAATCCATCACTTCACAACTTGAAAAGAAAGGGATTTACAGAACCAATTGCTGAGTGAAATTTTACAGATGGCTTGTGTGCTCCTAGTGAGAGCAGCCATCCTTCCTCCCTGCCAGCCCTGAGAATGGAGAATTATGAAAGCAGATAAGGCTGAAGGAAAGGAATTTAGGGGGTATTATTAATAATGAAGAGGAGATGACAAGTTGAAATGTGGTGATGATCAAAACCTAAAAGCTTTGTAACTCCAAATTGTGATGCATTTTATTGAGAAGCCCTGTATGGTTTTATTGGTATAACTACAGTGTAAAGTTTCCTTTTATAATTGCTGTCCTTGAAAAAAATGGCTAAAATGGCATTTTTATTGTGTTGTGGTTATAGAAACCTGCCATTTTCTGGTAAACTAATAGTGTACTTCCCATAAAGGCAAACAAAAGAAAAAGAAACCAAAATACCAGCTACAAAATAAAAGTAGGGTGTAATTAAAATAATTATTGTAACTTAAATTGAAGGAATAAAACATAAATTGTTTTAGGAGTGGCCCATGTAGGCAAACTTCAGAAAAATACCAGAAGCAAAAAACAACTTATGATTTTGAGGCTGACGTATAATCACACAATCTTATCAGATGCAATTAATATTAGAGAAATTTGATAGGACAATGAAAGAACTAATATTGAGTAAAACCCTAATCAGATTTCTCTCTTAGCACCAACCAGTGCCTTGCCTTCATTTCTTTTTGTGAAATTGGTGGATTACATTACTCTTTCTGAGAGAAAGGAAGAATTATCAAAACACTTCTAATAAGATTTGCCCATGCATGTGGGTTCAAATAAAGAATCTCTTACATGCTCTTCCTGGTGCTGCCTCTCCCTCATCCAGCCCTCTTCCCGTGTCTTCCTAATGTCGCTGTCCCTTTGCTCTCTAAGGTGTAGCCATGATGACTTCTTATCTGAGGACAGTGGCATTAGCTCCTCCCTGTGCCTAAGCTGTCTCTTCCACTCTCCCTGTCTCACTTCCATCTTTCCTGCCCATCTCGCATAAACCTCACCCTGCCAGGTGTCCTGGACTCCTGGTCTAAATCAGTCCTCCTGCCCCAGGTATTCTTTTTATGGCTGTCCATTCTCTTCACTAATAGGACCTTTCATATCTTGGAGTAATGAACATATTAGTTTTCTTGTGTGTTTATTATCTGTCTGCCCTGCTTGATAGAAATCTCCTTCATGGCAGGAACCAAATTCCTTTTGGTTACTAAACATGGATTTTGTGCCTAGCACGTGGCCTAGTATTGTTCCCTTAAATACTGGCTGCTTGGAATATGGGGCAGTGTCCTCAGTCACTATAGAATGAGAGTCCATGAAAACCTGATGATTCCTTTGTGTTAGGCTCTAATTTCTTTTTAGAAAAACTTCAGAACACTTTTATTTATTGCCTTTGAATCCCACGAACAGCTGTGAAGTTGAAGGGATAGTTGTCCCCATTTTATATGGGAGGAACTTGAAGCCAGAAATAAAATCACCAGTCCTAAGTTACATGAAAAGTGGCAGACTCTGGTCTCGAGTCCAGTGTTCATGTCTAGTCATATTCTTTATATCAATAGTGATAACCTGTCATCGAGTAAGCACTGCCCTGAGTTTAATTCATCTTTTGATCCTACTATCAAAACAATATTCTGATTACCTTAATAAATAGAGAAGTGAGAATCCCCATAGCAATATCTATTTCCAGAAGGGCTTCTACAAATTCTGGCATGCTGGAAGCCTGCAAAATGCTAAAAAAAAAAAAAAAAAAAAAAATACTGAAAAATACTAATGATTCGTTTTGCTAGATTTTTCCTATACAATATAGTCTTTCTAGCAGTGGAGAGAGGTAGAATTGTCTCCTTCTTGTAGAAATGAGAAAAACCAAGGCTCAAGAAATTAAGGAAATTGTCTTTGGTCACACAACAGATAAATATAAAGATTAGATTTGAAGTCGGGTATCTATGATCTACTCCAAAGCAACACTTGATCCACTGATCCACAGAATATTAGACCTCAGAGAGTAACCCTTTGTGCCTCCAAATTAATTTCTCCAATAAAGACATTGACATCCTAACAAAGAGTCTTCACATCACATAAATATCTATGTTTACAATGACCCTCGTAAGCATTCCTTAGCAATACTTATATTTTGCAATTAATTTAATTAGTTTTCCATATTAATTCATTTTTTTTTCTGAATGACAATCATCAGTTTTGATGAGATGTGAAACAAGCTTGAATTGAGGTAATCAAACAGCCTGTATTATTCTGTTTGGACTACCATAACATACCACAGACTAAGTGGTTTAAACAGCAGGAATTTGTTTTCTTACAGCTCTGGAGGCTGAAAGTTCAAGATCAAGGTGTAGGCAGGATTGGTTTCTGGTAAGGCTTCTTTCCTTGGCTTGCAGTTGGTGGTTTCTCTCTGTGTCCTCACATGGCCTTTTGTGCGAGTGGAGGGAGGGGAGGGGGAGAGAGAGAGGAAGGAAGCACATAAAGGAAAAGGAGAAAGGGAGGGAGGAAAGAAAGAGGAGAGAAAGACAGACGTGGTGGCTCATGTCCATAAATCCAGCACTTTGGGAGGCCAAGGCAGGTGAATTGCTTGAGTTCAGGAATTCAAGGCTAGCCTGGGCAACATGGTGAAACCCCATCTCAACAAGAAATACAAAAATTAGTTGGGTATGGTGGTGCATCCCTGCAGTCCCATAGGGAGGCTGAGGTGGAAAGACCGCTTGATGCCGGGAGGTTGAGGCTGCAGTGAGCTGTGATGGTGTCACTGCACTCCAGTCTGGGTAACAGAGCAAGACCCTGTCTCAAAAAAAAAAAAAAAAAAAAAAAAAAAAAAAAAAAATTAAAAGAGAGGAGGAGGGGAGAAAGAGAGAGAGTGAGGCGCACACACACACATACACACACACACACACACACACACACACACAGAGGTCCGTAGATTTTTTGATATTTCTTTCTCCTCTTATAAGGACATCAGTCCTATGGGATTAGGGTCCCACCCATAGGATCTCATTTAACCTTAACTACCTCCTTAAAGACCCTTTCTCCAAATATAGTCACATTAGGGGTTAGCTCTGCAGCCTATGGCTTTGGGTGGACGCAGTTCAGTCCCTAATCCAGCCCCTTCCCTTTGCTTGTAGTTGTCTTGTTTCTATGGCTGCAACAACTGTCCTCTGAAGGACTGCCTACATTAGCAGGGCTCAGCCGTTTCTAAGATAACAGAGGTTAAAAGGGTGCTTTCTAAAAGTTTACTTAGATATAACTGAACTTTGGGGGGTTTAAAGTAGATCATGCTTATTTCATTCATTTTTAAAGCCTGAACATTTTTTCTATGCAATATTCTTGGGGAGAGGTTGGTATTGTGTTTTAGTCAGCATTGGGACTGTTCGATATGTGTTTCATCATGTTTTAATTTGTGAATTTGATAAAATGGCATCTTCAAGTTGATTTCATTTTGGATACACTATGGGATTTTTTCAAGAAAGTATTTCTAGCTTCAACTATAGTAACCACTACTTAAAATTACATATATTTGAAATGTTTAGATTCTTGAAATATTGGCTATTATCTTTTTAATAGTAATTTAATATTTCAAACTAAGTTGAAATATTATTGATGACCTGTGGCGTCTTTGAACTTGCACTCTAAGAGTGGGATGATTACGCAAATGAATTCCCCCGTGGTAATTTACAAAGGTATGTAACTTGTGGAGATACCTAAATCACTTTTGGCATGGTGCTTCTAAGTACGGAGGACTTTAATGCTAGGAAGATCATTCATGTTTCTATATTATCAGAAAATACACCAGTTCACTGAGGAAATTGTCTCAACTCAAGAAATAGTTGTAGCATATGGGCTAGTGTGTCAAGTGATGTCCTGGTACTGCCAGAGGTATTGTCCATAAGTAACCTCTCGTTAAGTCTAAAGAGAAAAGCATGGCCATATATAAACACGAAGCCCATTCTAATGGAGAATATCATAAAAAGAAGCACAGAAGGCAATCACAGATTAGCAGATGGGAATGCTACCTCTGTTTGTGAACGAGGCTTCATGACGGAGTAATATGGCTGCTCCACTTCAAATGGAGGGAGCTGGAAAGTGGGAGGACATGAGCCCAGACATGGGAAAGCCCAGGTAGGAGGATTTTCTCTGGTCTTAGGATGCCCATATTGTCCTCTAAGAGAAACTAGTGAGGAGATTGTGAAGGGCTTGGGTCGTTGGGTTGAGGGGCGTGTAGGCCACAAGGAACCATTACTTAGTTTGAGGAATATCAGTTGTGAACTATCCGTTATCCCCAAGGAACCATGCTGGTTGGATGAGATGGCCCCCACCCTTGAGGGGCTTCTGCCTGATGTGGGAGATGGACTTGGTGGACTGATAGAGTCAATGAAGTGGTGGATGCAATTCTAGAGACGTGCACAAGCTGTTGAGAGAGCCAAGAGGGGCCTTTCGAAGGTCAGACCAGTAGATTCTTTCTTGGTAAACAGAGTGGATAATTAAGGATAGTGGCAAAAACAAAGTAATTTTACCATTAGTAGTGGATATATTTCCTTTTCAAAATTATGTTCCAAAGGGGAATAAGAAAACCGTGAGTTTACATTCTTATTTTGTTCCAAAATGATATGTGGTAATTTATTATTCCAACAACTGACTGTTCCTAATTGGAAGAGAGAATTTTACTTTTAATGCTTTAACTCAAACTGTTCTCAGCTCTACAAAATGAATATATATATTTTTTAAGTTAGAATTTACAAATGCCAGATCTATAATTTACTTCTTCTGGGATTAAAAAGCGTTTGGAAGCTTTGCCTTTGAATGAAAATGATTTCAGTCATATTAATAATTCATTGTTTTAAACATTGAATAAACTGAGTTATTCAAGAACAGAAAATATTCAAATTTACTTTAAAAAAACTTGTGAACAATGTATGTTATGCGGTTTACTAATCTCACTGTTAAGTAATTGGTTTATCGTTTTAAAAATCCAAAAGCGACACTGGAATGCTCAGGCTCTGTGTTCCATCTTTGTAATCGACCTGCCTTGTTAGATTCCAAACTGGTTCCATATCTTTCAGGTTTTGATACATGAGAAGAATTTTAACCTGGACTTTCTCTCTAGTAGCAATCAATGTATGGAGTATGCAACTCATGGTGCCACAAGGAGAAAGAAACCCACGCTTTTGTCATAAATGCAAATCAATTACTTTTTGCTTATTTTACACCTTTGAATCAGGTATTTGTTCATCATTAAAATTTTAGTGTATATAAGGACAAGGTGTTAGCTACTGAAAATAATGCAAAATGCTGAGAGATGAAGAGCCTTTTTTCATAAGTCCACAGTCTATTTAGGGATACTGAATATATAAACAGATGTGTATGATAAAACGGAAGCAGGGGTGAGTTCCACTGGAGAGTCCACAACTTTAAGGAAGACAGAGGAATGAGTGACTGCTTCTGCCTGAAGAGTCAGTTACCTTGGAAATAGGAGAAAATGGGTTTATCCTTGAAAGATGATATTAGAGCGGAACTGTTCTTTCCTGCCTGGATGTTTCCTTCTGTGTGGAAAGAGCCTAATTATTGTAACACACTGACCTCTGTCCCCCTTTTCTCTCTCCGCACTAGGATTTATGAAATTACCGCACTGATAGTTAATGAAGAATGTCACTGTTGACTGTGTACCTCCCTTTTTTTCTCTGGGGTGTGAGCTTGCCTGCAGGGAGGCAGTTCTGCTCTGCTGGTTTAGGCTTTGTCTTACCTGGGCAGGTGGCTCTACTCCAGAGGTCTGCCCCAGTTGGTCATGACTCATGACTCGGTGGATAAGTCTGTGAAACTCTGAAATTAGTTGGCAGTCCCAGTTGACCTGTAATCACTTTTCTACCTTATTCTGTGTTAGAACCTACCAGGCAGTCATTGAAATTCCTTGTCACCTTGCATGGAAATGGGACAGTGTCCTAGTGCCTGGCTGAGCTGCATTTTCCAGCCTCCTTTGCTGTTGGACGTGTGCTGCCTGGTGAGGGAGTCACAGCTATGGGGCATGAGAAGTGACACCAAGGCTTCTGAGCATTATGTGTGACCTTCCTCTTCACTCTTTTCCCTACAGTGGCTGGTTGCAGATGAAGATGAAGCCCTGGGGATGGATGTGCTGTGAGTTGAAACGACCCTGGGCTCTGAGTCATCGTGTGGAGCAATCCTACACGCCAACAAAACCACGTGCCTTGGACTGCAATTTTTAGTAAGTACTCGATTTTTTTTCATATACATAGTAAAAACATATAGAGGGTTGTAACCGTCCAATGGGTGCTGATTGGTCGGATTGGGGATGGAATCATAGGTGGTTGAATTTAGGTTTTCTTGGTGTCTTCTGTTTCTGGATGGGATTGCAGAAAAGAGTGAGCCAAATTACAGGTCTGGGTGGTGTCAACTGATCCATCGAGTGCAGGGTCTGCAAAATATCTCAAACACTGATATTAGGTTTTATAATAGTGATGTTATCCCCAGGAGCAATCTGGGGAGGTTCAGACTCTTACAGCCAGAGGCTGCATGACCCCTAAACCTTAATTTCTAATTTTGTAGCTAATTTGTTAGCCCTACAAAGGCAGACTGGTCCCCAGGCAAGAAGGGAGTCTTTTTGGGAAAGGACTATTATCAATTTTCTTTCAGAGTCAAACTATAAACTAAATTCCTTCCCAAGATTAGTTTGGCTGATGCCCAAGAATGAACAAAGACAGCTTAAAGGTTAGAAGCAAGATGGAGTCGGTTAGGTCTGATCTCTTTCACTTTCACAATTTCCTCAGTTATAATTTTTGCAAAGGTGGTTTCAGGGTTAGAAGCAATTATGTTTCTAGGCTCATTTAGTCCTGTATTTGCAGGTCCTGTTGACTTGAGATACTGGGTAAATTAGTAAAGACAAACAGCATCATTTGGTTCAATATGGGGCACCTTATTTTAACTATTTTAATTAACGACAAAAGTGTAGCAATTAGGTTATTTCTACCATCTCAAAAATGGTTAAATTGCTCTAAATAATTTTGTTTGTGATTTGTGGTGAACATTTTGGTGAATTGGCACACCGTTGACTCTCACAGTGACAGGGAATGCCCTGCACGGGTGTGGTGGATTTCTTTGACCCTGCACAGGTGTGGTGGATTTCTTTGACCTGCCATGGCCCCTGAGGTACAGGGTAGTGTGCTGTTGCTGTTACATGGTTAGAGCTAGAGAACAGAAGTCTGGGAAAAGTGGATAAGGGAAAAACTACCTCTTACTAACTGTACAACGTCAGCAGGCTATTTAACCTCCATGATCCTCATTCTCTTCATTGGTAAATCAAGAGCAAACAGGGTTCTCACCTTATAAGGATGTTAAGGGATGTAATTTATGTGAATCATGCGGACAAAAGTTGGCTTCCAGCAGGTTCCAGATGAGTCACAGATATCATTGAAGTTGTTCTAAATGATGAGAGACTCCCATCACATCTGCAGCTGGCCCCACGGAGAATCTGGGTTAATGCACAAGTTCGTTGTAAACACAAATGAGGCAAGCAGGCATGAACATTCAGAGGCAGAGGGGTGGAAAGTATGATCAGGAATGGCCAGGGTGAGAAGGTGATTTTTGAACAAAGACCTGAAGGACATAGGGGGATTAAGGCCCTGTATACACCTACTCATGCTGTCACAGCAAATCAGAGTGGGTGCTTAAATAATAGAAGTTTGTTTTCTCATAATTCTGGAGGCTGGAAGTTCAAGATAGGGGTGTCAGCAGGGCGTTTGCTCTGAGGCTTTTCTCCTTGGCCTGTAGATGCCTTCTTCTCCCTTTGTCTTCCTAGAGTCTTCCCTCTATGCATGTCTGTGTCCAAATTCACTCTTCTAATAAGGACACTGGTCATATTGAATGGAGGCTTCATTTTAACTCTACCTCTTTAGAGGTCAAGTCTTCAAATACGGTCATATTCTAAGATAGTGAGGATTTCAACATATGAATTTTGGGGCATACTCAATTGAGCTCATCACCAGAGCTAAGAATAGAAACTGCCTGGTGGGTTCTAGAACTGAAACCAGTGCCCTCCCTAGGACAGAGGGAAAGGATAGAGAGCATGAAGGAGATATGGGCCAAGGCAGATAGGCCAGGTCAGCTGGCACAGGGGTGGGTTGGGGTGGGGAGGATCTGGTTTTACTCTGAGTGATGGGAGCTGATAGAGGAGGGACAGGACCTGACTTAGATCTTAAAGGGGCCCCTCCATTCTGTGGATAATAGGTGGCAGGGGGTCTGTGTAAGGCCAGTCAGAGCAGTAGAGCTGTCAGGAAGCTACTGCTATTTGATGCTGTGCTCAACACAGCAGTGCTTGGATCATGGACCTGTGGTGGATATCACAAGAAATGATCACATTCTGGGTCTATTTTGGTGTCATACAGAAAGGATTGGCTGAGGAACTGGATGTGAGGGATGTGAGAAAGAAGGATTTGTTTTGAAATATGTCTACATTGTGGAGTGACAAAATTGGCCTAATTAACATTTGCATTACCTCACCATTTTTTTATGGTGAGAGTACTTAATACTCTCAGTGATTTTCAAGAACACATTGTTATTAACTTTATTCTTTATGTTATAGACTAGATTTCTTGAACTTATTCCTCTTATCTAACTGAAATTTTGTGTCCTTCAACCAACATCTCCCTCATCCCATGCTTCCCACCCCAGCTCCTAACAAACACCATTCTACTCTTTGCTTCTACAAGTTCAATGTTTTTTGGATGCACATGTAAGTGACAACATGTATTTGATTTTTTGTTTCTGGCTTATTTCATCTAACATAATGTCCTCCAGGTTCATCCATGTTGTCAGAGAGGACAGGATTTCCTTCTTTGTAAAGTGTGAATGGCATTTCCTTGCATATGTATGCTATATTTTCTTATCCATTCA
Organism: Colobus angolensis palliatus; assembly: GCF_000951035.1. NCBI lineage: Eukaryota > Metazoa > Chordata > Mammalia > Primates > Cercopithecidae > Colobus > Colobus angolensis. Next base: position 5,362,757 of record NW_012115110.1, read on the forward strand.
TCCTTTGGTGGATACTCTGGTTGATTTCACATCTTAGCTATTGCGAATAATGCTGCAGTGAATATGGGAGTGCAAATATCTCTTCAACATGCTGATTTAATTTCCTTTAGATGTATAGCAGCAGTGGAATTGTTGCATCATTTGGGAGTTCTAATTTTAATTCTTTGAGGAGCCTCCATACTGTTTTTGATATGGGTGAACTAACTTACATTCCCACAAATAGTGTGCAAAGATTCCTTTTTCTCCACATCCTTGTCAAGGCTTATCTTTTGTCTTTTTGACAATATCCATCCTAACAGGTGTGAGGTGATAGCTCATTGTGGTTTTAATTTGCATTTCTCTGATGATTAGTAATGTTGAGCATTTTTTCAAACATCTGTTGGCCATTTGTATGTTTTCTTTTCATAAATGTCTATTCAGGACCTTTGCCCATTTTTAAATAGATTGTTTACTAGCTATTGAGTTTCTTATATATTTTGGATATTAATCGCTTTTCAGATATACGGTTTGCAGATATTTTCTCCCATTTTGTAGGTTGTCTCTTCACTCCATTGATTGTTGACTGCTGTGCAGAGGCTTTTCAATTTGTTATAAGTTCATTTGTTAGTTTTTGCTTTTGCTACTGGTTCCTTTAGAGTCCTATTTAAAAATTCATTGCTTAGACCAGTGTCATAGAGCTTTTCTCCTATGATTTCTCCTAGTAATTTTACAGTTTCACATCTTATGTTTAAGTCTACAGTCCATTTTGAGTTGATTTTTGAACATGATGTCCAAATTCCTTCTTCTGCCTGTGGATATCCAGTTTTTGCAACATCATTTATTGAAGAGACTGTCCTTTAGCCATTGTGTGCTCTTGGTACCTTTGTCAAATATCAATTGACCTTAAATGCATGGATTTATTTATGGATTCTTCAGTCTATCAATTGGTCTATCTGTCTGTTTTTATGCCAGTACCATGCTGTTTGATTACTATAGCTTTGTAGTATATTTTGAAGTTAGGTAGTATGTTGTCTCCAGCTTCGTTCCTTTTTGTTCAAGATGTTTTTGGCTATCTGGGGTCTTTTGTGGTTCCATATAAATTTTAGGATTCTCTTCCTATTAATATAAAAATATTATTGGGATTTTGATAGAGATCACATTGAATCTGTAGATTGCTTTGGGTAGTATGAATATTTTAACATATTAATTTTCCAATACATGATCATGGGATATTTTTCCATTTATTTGTGACTTCTACAATTTATGTTATCAATGTTTTATAGTTTTTGGCATACAAGTTTTCCACCTCCTTGGTTAAATTTATTCCTAATAATTTTTTTTGTTTTTGGTAATATTGTAAATAGGAATGTTTGATTTTTTTGTCAGATAGTTATTTGTTAGTGTGTAGAAAAGGTACTCATTTTTGTATGCTGATTTTAAATCCTGCTAATTTACTAAGTTTATCAGTTCTAACAGTTCTTGGTGAAGTCTTTAGGTTTTTCTATGTATATGATCATGTCATTTGTAAACAGGGAACATTTGACTTGTTTATTTTCAATGTGTATGCCTTTTATTTCTTTCTCCTGCTGAATCTCACTGGCTAAGTCTTCCAGAAATGTGTTGAATAAGAGTGGCAAGAGTGGGCATCCTTGTCAGGTTCCTGGTATTAGAGGAATCTTTTAACTTTTTCCCGCTGAGTATGATGTTGTTGGTTGAGTTTGTCACATTTCCTTTATTGTTTTGAAGTACATTCCTTCTATCACTAAGTTGTTGAGAGTGTTTAAATTGTAAATGGATATTGAATTCTACCAAATGCTTCAAGTAGGGGTTCCCATGAACCCTCTTTAGACACAATTTGCTAAAGTGACTCACTAACCTTGGGGAAACACTTACTTAATTTACTGGCTTATTGTAAAGGATATTTTAAAAGATAAAAGTAAACAACCAGATGAAGAAAAACATAGGGCAATGTCTGGAAGGACATTGGAGTACAGGAGCTTCTGTTTCCAAGAAACTGGGGTGCGCCACACTACTGCCCTGTGGATGAGTTCTTGTTTACCTTTCAGCAAGTCTCCAAAAGCTCAGCTGCCTGGAAGCATTTCGTACCCTGTCGTCTTGGCTGTTAATGGAGACTTCATGGGGCAGGCATGACTGAAGATAGACAACTGTGTAGAGATGTGATTGGCCAAAGAGGGTATGATCCACTACTAATAGACCAAGTGGGAAAACACAGCAAGGCCTGTCTGGATTCTTCTTGGCCTTTCTGTGCATCATTCCTTCCTCTAGGGTGTGGAGCAGGACCCCTTCTGGAATGGGAGTCTTATGACCTACAGTTAGACAAGGAAGGTCAGAGAATTTCTTTATGTCTAGCTCCAAGACAGAAAGGCAAGGGAAGATTAGAGCATATTTTTAATTTCTATGCCCTGTCCTGGAGGAGAAAAAGAAGCAAGAAAAAGAATTTCTTTATGCCAGCTCCAAGACAGAAAGGCAAAGGAAGATTAGAGCATGCTTTTAGTTCCTATGCCCTGTCCTGGGGAAAAAAAGAAGCAAGAAAAAGGAGGACAGGGGAAGGTCAAAGAAAAATTTTGTTTTTTGAGGCATGCTTCTGAGGCCTAAATGCCCCAAAATTATAACTAAAGACTATCTCTCACTTTTATTGCTCTGAAGCTGTTCTATAGCTGCTTCAAAAACAAGGACAAAAGGCCAAATACTTTTATGAAAGATATGCTTATTGTTTTAGTAACTTAAGAAACAACAGGGATTATAGGAGGAATTAAGAATGAAAGCCAATATATAAACTTCATAAAATCACAGTTCTTTATTCTGTTAATGTAGTATATCACATTTATTGATTTGCATTTGTTAAACTATCCTTGCATCCCTGGGATAAATTTAATATGAACATGGTGAAAGACTTTTTTTAATACGCTGTTGAATTTTGTTTGCTTGTGTTTTGTTGAAGATTATTTTCATCAGGGATATTGGCCTATCCAATATGCAAAGGATATTTCTTTTCCTTTTACTTTACTTAACTTACTTACTTTTGAGACAATGTCTCACTCTGTTGCCCAGGATGGAGTGCAGTAGCATAAACATGGCTCACTATAGCTTCAATCTCTCAGGCTCAAGTGATCCTTCTGCCTCAGCCTTTTGAGTAGCTGGTTCCACATGTGTATGCAACTACGTCTGGCTAATTTTTAAGATTTTCTGTAGAGATGGGGTCTTGTTATGCTGCCCAGGCTGGTCTTGAACTCCTGGCCTCAAATGATCCTCCAGTCTTGGCCTCCCAAAGTGTTGGGATTATAGACGTGAGCCATCATGTATGGCCATTTCCTTTTCTTGTGGTATCTTTATCTGACTTGTCTATAAGGCTAATGCTGGCTTGGTAAAATGAGTTTGGACATATTCCTTCTTAATTTTTTGGATGGATTTGAGAAAGATTGACATTGGTCATTTAAATGTTTGATAGAATTCAACAGGAGGTCAATAGGTACTGGGCTTTTTGTTGATAGGAACCTTTTTACTACTGATTCAATCTCCCTACTCATTAGTCTGTTCATATTTTCTGTTTCTTCATGATTCAGTTATGGTAGGTTGTATGCCTCTAGGAATTCATCCATTTCTTCTGGGTTATCCATTTTGTTACTATATAATTGTTCCTAGTAACCTCTTATGAGTTTTGTATTTCGTTGGTATCAGCTGTAATGTCTCTTCTTTATTTGCAGTTTTGCTCACTATTCCAATACTCTTTTTTTTTTAAGTCTAGTTAAAGGTTTGTTGATTTTATTTGTTTTTACAAAAAGCTAACTCAAAGTTTTGCTGAACTTTTGTATTGTTTTTCTAGTCTCTGTACCATTTATTTCTGATATGGTGTTCAGTTTTTCTTTCTGTCCTTGGGCTTAGTTTGTTTTTTGTTCTAGGTTCTTGAGGTGTAACGTTAGGTTTTTAATTTCATTTGATGTAAGTATAGCTACCTCCAGTCTCTTTTGATTTTTATTTGTGTAATTTTTTTTTCATGTTTAGTCTATGTATTTCCTTAACTGTGATGAGAATCTCTTGTAGATGATATATAGTAGTGTCCTGTTTCTTTTATCTATGCAGCCATTCTGTGTCTTTAGTTTTGACAATTTAATCCATTTACAGTTAAGATACTCATTGATAAGTGCTATTGCCATTTTGTTAATTGTTTTGTAAATCCTTTCTTCCTCTTTTGCTATCTTCATGATTAGATGATTTTCTTTAGTAATATGCCTTGCTTCTTTATTGTTTTATCTTTTATTATTTACAACAAGTTTGCACATTGCAGTTACCATGAGGGCTTATATAAAACAACTCATAGTTATAACAACCCATCATAAGTTGATAGCAACTTAACTTTGATCACATGAAAAAACTCAACATTTTTCATTTTTATTCTACTTTTCCCCCACATTTTATGTTGACATTACAATTTGTATCTTTTTATATATCTTTAACAAATTATAGTTATAATTATTTTTAATTGTTTTGTTTTTTAACTTTTGTACTAAAAACATACTTTTACCAATGAGTTTTATATTTTGACATGTTTTTATGTTATTAATTAACTTCCTTTCCTTTCAGCTTGATGAACCTCCTTTAGCATTTCTTGTAAGATAAGCCTGTTGGTGATAAACTTCCTCAACTTTTGTTTGTCTGGGAAAGCCTTGGCTATGGCTTGAATGTCCCCACCCTAAAAAAAGAAATTCACAATGAAACTTAATCCTCAATGTGACAATACTGAGAGGTGGGGTCTTTAAGGGGTGATTAGATCATGAAGGTCCTTGTGAATGAATTAGTCCACTCACGAATTAATATGTTAATTCATGATTAATAGTCATGGATTATCATGGAATAAGAACCGGTGGCTTTTCAAGACAGTGAAGAGAAACCTGAGCTAGCACATTAGCACAGTCAGCCCCCTCACAATGTGACACCCTGGATTGCCTCAGGACACCACACAGAGTCCTTACAAGCAAGCCTCCATAACTCTAAGAAATAAATTCAATTTCTTTTTAAATTACCTAGTTTCAAGTATTCTGTCATAAGCAACACAAAACAGATTAAGACAGAAAGTTGGTATCAAGAGTGGCGATGTTGCTAATAATGAATACCTGAATATGGAGAAGCAGCTTTAAAATTGGATAATGGGCAGAGACTGAAAGAATTAAGAGGAGCAGGCTAGAAAAAGCCTAGATTGTGGTGAGGACTCAGAAGTCAAGAAGACCAGGGAAAGTTCGGAACTCTTTAGAAACTGAGTAAGTGGATGTGATAAGAATAATATGGGCAGTAAAAGCTATTCTGACAATGTTTCAGATGGAACTGTGGAAGAAGTATTAGAAACTGAAGTAAAGGACATCTTCGTTATAAATTAGGAAAGAACTGGGCTAAGATGTGTCCATGTCCAAGGCCTTCGTGGAAGACTGAACTTGAGAGTAATGAACTGGGGTATCTGAGAGAATAAATTTCTTTCTTTCTTTTTCTTTCTTTCTTTCTTTCTTTTTTTTTTTGAGACATAGTCTCACACTGTCACCTGGGCTGGAGTGCAGTGGCACGATCTTAGCTCACTGCAACCTCTGCCTCCTGGGTTCAAGTGATTCTCCTGTCTGGCAGAATAAATTTCTAAGCAAAATATAGAAGGAGCTGCATGACTAATTTTGGCTAATTTTGCTGAGATTCTGGAGCAAAGGAATGATTTAAAAACGGAATTTATAACTAAAAGGGAACCAGAATGGAAAGATTTGGAAAACTCTCAGCCTGGCCTTGTAAAAAAGTGAAAAAGCATGTTTGGCAGAGGAAATCAAGGATATAACCCAGTGGTCATTTACTAAAGAGATTAGCATGGATAGAAGGGAGCCAGGTGCTATTCTTCAAGACAATGGAAGAAAGACCCTGGAGGCTTTTTAGAGATCTTTGAGGTTGCCAGTCCCATCACAGTTCCATAGGCCCGGGAAAGCAGAATGATTTCAGAGGATAGCCCTGGTGTACTCTGCACAGGCTAAGGCTCACTACCCAGGGCTGCCTCAAAACTCTACTACCCACATGTTGGCACAGTGCTCTGCTGTCACCCAAGCAGTCCCAGGTTTGGCTTGTGCTGGAGCTCTGAAATGTACAAGTCATAAACTTTAGTGGCATCCACCTGGTGCTAATTCTTCAGGCTGTCAGGAAGAAAACACTGTAGAAGCTTGGCAGCCTCCACCCAGATTTCAGAGGATGTTACCAAAAGCCTTGAGATCCAGGCAGAGACTTGTCACTGGGGAGAAGAAACTGAAGAGAGGCCCTACTAAAGCAATGCTGAGTGGATATGTGAGATTGGAGATGCCACTGAGTGTCCCCACTAGGTCAATGACTAATGGAATCATAGAAGGAGGGCTGCCACCAAGACCACTGAACTGCAGAGCTACCAGCATGCAATGCCAAGTCTGAGAGAGCTGAGTGCACTCAAGCCATAGTGGCCTGAGACCTTGGGGTCCCAACTCCTGCACCAGTGTGCAGAGGATGCCAGACATAGAGTCTTAAGACCCAGTGTCTGCCTTCTTGTGCTTTGGACTTGCTTGGGGCCTGTTACCCCATACTTCTTGCGTATTTCTCCCTTTCGGAATGGGAATGTTTGCTCTATGCTTGTTATACCATTGTATCTGAAATGTAGATAACTTCTTCTGATTTCACGTACTCACAGAGGATATTTTCAACTTTGAAAGTTTGAGTTGGTGCTGTAACAAGTTAAGACTTTGGGGCTACGGGTAAAGAATAAATCTATTTGCATGTGACAAAAACATGAGCTTTTGGAGACCAGGGATGAAATGATATGGCTTAAATGCCCACTCTCCAAACTCAGGTTGAAACTTAATCCCCATCATGGCAGTATTGAGAGGTGGTGTCTTTAGATGTGATTGGATCATAAAGGCTCTGTTTTCTTAAATGGATTGATCTATACATAGATGACCAAATTAGTGGGTTAATGTATTATTGGGTTATCACAGGAGGAGAACTGGTGGCTTTGTAAGGAGAGAGAGAACTGAGGTAGCACACTAGCACACTAAGTCGCCTCACCAAGTGACACCCTGTGCTGCTTTGGGACTCTTGAGTCCCCATAAGCAAGAAGGCTATCACCCAATGTGCCCCCCAACTATGGACTTAGACTCCACAAATACAGATAATAAATTCATTTTTTAAAAAAACAAATTACCCAGTTTTAGGTATTTTGTAATAAACAACAAAAATTGAGCTAAGACACTTTATCTCTCCTTTATTTATGAATGACAGCATAGTCAGGTACAGAATTCTTAGTTTGCAGGGTTTCCACACACCCTCTTTAGCATTTTGATAATATTAGTCCACTTTTTCCTGGCCTATAAGTTTTCTACTAAGACTCCTAGCTTTACTAGAACTACTTTACATGTGATATGCTTCTTTTATCTTGCTGCTTTCAGAATGTTCTTTTTCTATTTGATTTTTGACAGTTTGATTATAATATGTCTCAGTGTAGTCTTGTTTGAATTGAATCTTGTTGGAGACTTTCGACCTTCCTGTACCCAGATATTAACAGATTTTTTTTCAGATTTTGAGAGTATTTCCGCTGTTATGTCAAAAATAACATTTCTGTCTCTTTGTCTCTCTCTTGTCTTTTTGAATGCCTATAATTCAAATATTTTCTGTTTATGCTGTCACATAAATTCTGCAAGCTTTCTCCATCCTCTTTTCTTCTCTAACTGTATCTTTTCAAATAACCAACCTATCTTTGAGTTCACTGATTGTTTCTTCTGCTTGACTAATTTTGCTCTTAATACTCTCTATTGTGTTTTTTATTTCATTAACAATATGATTTTTCAGTCCCAGAATTTGTTTGATTTTTAAAAAATAATTTAATGTCTCTGTTAAATTTCTTGTTTTGTTTGTTTCCCTGATTTTGTTCAGTAGTTTATATTTTCTTGAAGTTCACTGAGCTTTCTTAAAAAAATTATCTTGAATTTTTTGTCAAGCAGTTTACAAATTTTCCTATCTTTAGGCTCTTTTACTGGCTCTTTTTGTTGTTGTTCCTTTGGTAGTGTCATGGTTCCCTGATTATTCTCCGTCATTGTAGCTGTGCATGATTGTCTGCACATTTAAAGAAGTAGGGACTGCTTTTTGTCTTTGTAGACTTGTTCTTTCAGGGAAAGTCCCCTTTCACCAGTCAGCTTGTCCAGAGATACTAAGCAGGCTGTCTACTACGTTCTATGGGTAGGCTTGCTGCTGAGTCTTCAGACATGACCTCGTACCTGATACCTGGGTCAAGAAGTAGGTTGTCCTGGTGCCTGGGTCTGTGGGGTTGTGCCTGGAGCCTGAATGCAGTGGCAGGGGTAGAGGGCAAGGAGAAGGGAGGGATTTGGACTGTATATGGGGGAACTTTCCTGAAGCCTGGGGTGGACTGACCTAATACTGAGATGGACCTTGAGCTTGAGTCTTCAGGAGCCAGCTGGCACTTGGATGGGCCTGGCACCTGTATCCACTGAGACACGCCTTGAGCCTGAGCCCACAGAGGCTGGCCTAAATACTGGGGTATGGAGACCAGCCTGGAGCCTGAGTTCATGGGGTCTATTCTAAAGGCTGGGTATGTAGGTGCTGGCCTGGAGGCTAGATTCATGAGGGCTTGCTTGGGTACTGGCTGGCCTGGAACCTGGGTCCACAAGGTTGGTCCTGGAGCCTGGGTTCATGGGCATCAGCCCAGTACTGAGGTCAAGTGGGATGGGCCTGGACCCTCAGTCTGCTGGAGTGTGGGTCTACTAGGACCCACCTGCCATTAAGCAGGCCTAGTGTCTGTTTCAGGGCTACTGATCTGGCACTGGGGTGCAACCAAAGCCTGGAGCTCTATAAACTGACCTGGCTCTGGATCTGGGGTAGGCCTGGATCCTGAGGCCAAAGGGTCTCACCTAGTTTTGGGTAGGCCTAGAGTCTGTATCCACAGTGTCCTTTCTGGAGGATGGTTCCATGGATGCCAGCCTGGCAGAGGGGTGGGTCAAGAGACTGAGCCCATTGGCAAGGCCAGGAGCCTGGGCTGTAGGATCTGACCTGACACTGGGTCTAGCCTCAAGGCTCAGTCTGAGGCCAGGCATCTTGGGTCATGGGGACCTGGCCAGTGCTGGGTTTTACTGGGGCAGGCCTGGTGTTAAGGTTGAGGCAAAGCCTAATGCTCACTTCCCACTCCTTCGAAGATGGCGTTAATAACTCTCTTCCACCTGTGCTGCCCGGGGCTTGGGGAAGGGTGATGCAGGTACTATACAACTGTCCTTACTACCCTCATCAAAGAGTCTTTCGTTATTCACAGCTACATCTAGGTGCCATAATCTCTCACCTGGTTTCATCAGCTCTTTGAAAGTATTTTTGTGCATGGACAGTTGTTCAAATTGATTTTTCTGTGGGGGAAAGAGCATTGGAAAGTCTGATTTTCCCATCTTGCTGATGTCCAACCTTCCTTCTTCTTATAGGGAAGGACCTGTATAATTACATTGGGCTTACCTGATAATTCAGGATAATCTACATTAAGATCCTTATCTTTATCACATCTGCAAAGTCTCTTTTGTCATGTATGATTACATATTGACAGGTTTCAGGGAATAGGATGTAGGTATCTTTGGGGTCTATTATTCTATCTACCACATTTATAAAATCCTTAGAACAATATCTGATATGTTCTATGTACTCATGTGTCATACAGTATTACTGCCTCCTTTTTATTAAAATACAAAGGGTACTGTTCTGTGCTCTTGAACAGAGTCAGCAAGATTTCTGCAAGACCTCTGGGAAGGAATTTCATGTTTACTGTTTCACAGCTATGTAGCTATTAACATATCAGTATGTGCTCTTCCTATAACTAATATCATACACTTTAAATTAACATTTACATATGCAATTTTCAAAGTCACACATCTGACTGTATTGCATTCAGAATTTATTTTAAGCTATAAATATCACCTCTATAAAACTACAGTATTAAAAAAATCTATTAAAGCATTTATGTCATAGTTTCTAATTGTGCTTTTAAATTTTTCATTAGTTATGAGATGTGTTCCTCAATACAGGCAACTGAAAGGCATCAATAATTTAATTATAAATATTTGATAACAGCAATATGTGGATAAAACAATTGCTTGTCAATTTTGATGTATAAACTGTTTTGAGGCACAGTATCTCATGACAGTCCAGGCTGTGATTACATTTTACTAAACCAGGACTTCTCAATTTGGTTCTTACAAGTCATTATATTATTTTTTTTCAGACTTGTCTGCTAATAAATTCATGCTATTTGAATAATAATTGTAACTAAACAATGAATTTTCTAATAATTAACTCTTTTGCAAAATTTGGAATAAATTTAGTTATACTGTGACAAATGTTGCAGTGAATATCTTTAAATGGGGCCATTTTATCTTTTTCAATTATGTCATTTTTTAATTTTTTTATTTTTATCTTATTTTTTTTGAGACAGTGTCTCCCCAGGCTGGAGTGCAGCAGTGCCATCTCAGCTCACTGCAAGCTCCACCTCCCAGGTCCACGCCATTCTCCTGCCTCAGTCTCCCGAGTAGCTGGGACTACAGGCACCCGCCACCACACCCAGCTAATTTTTTGTATTTGTAGTAGAGATGGGGTTTCACCGTGTTAGCCAGGATGGTCTCGATCTCCTGACCTCGTGATCCGCCTGCCTCGGCCTCCCAAAGTGCTGGGATTACAGGCGTGAGCCACCGTGCCCGGCCTTATGTCATCTTTAATATTGATCATTCTGTCCAACTATGAGAAGATGAATTAATTTATCCAGTCTCCCACTGGAGCACAGATGAGGAGTGAAAACATCAGCGGGTAGAGAGGGGCCCCTAAGCTGCTGCGGCCACTGTGTGAGAGGGTGTGATACTGTGCCTCCTTCCCTCCTGCAAGAAGCCTAGTGTCCAGCCAGTGAGAAAACAGACACCTGAAAGTGAACTGCTGTCCCTCACTGTGGGACAGCAGGTGAGGGCAAGACAGTCTTTGAGGAAGAGCCGTACAGACAGAGTGAGCTCGGCAGTAAAGGCAGACCTCATGGAAGCTGCAGCAGGGAGATGGCTTTGTGAAGATGTAGGCTGCAAATTGGGCTGCCAAGGTCCTTGGGTGCTGAGGGTGGGGCAAAGCCTTCTAGGGAGGGAGAGAAGCAAGGACAGAGGCAAGGGTGGGGGGCATAATGCACAGAGATTGGAAGATACACAGAAATGACTCCAGAGAGACAGGCAGACTCATTACTAGGGAATTTCAAAGTGAGGTGGAAGGCTAAACTGGAGCCAAGCAGTTAAGGTTGAACATTTGTGTCTCCCCCAAATTCATATGTTAAATTCTAACCCTCACGGTGATATTTTAGAAGATGGAAACTTTGTGAGGTGACGAAGCCATGAAAGTTGTATTACTCAGTTCTTGCATCACAGTAAAGAAATACCTGAGGCTGGGTCATTTATAAAGAAAAGAGATTTAGTTGGCTCATAGTTCTGCAGGCTGTACAGGAAGCATAGTGCTGGCATCTGCTTCAGGTGGGGGCCTCAGAGAGCTTATAGTCATGGCAGAAGGCAAAAGAGAAGCTGGTATATCACATGGCCCGGGGGAGGCCAGAGGGAGCAAGAGAGAGTGAAGGGGACTTTTAAACAACCAGATATCACGTGAACTGAGTGAGAACTCACTTGTCACCAAGGGGATGGTGCTAAACCATTCATGAGACATCCACCCCCATGATCTAGTCACCTCCCACCAGGCCCCATGTCCAACATTGGGAACCACATTTCAACATGAGATTTGCAGGGGACAGACATCCAAACCATGTAAAAGGTGGAGCCCTCATGAATGGTATTTGTGTCCCTATGAAAGAGACCTCAGAGAGCCAGCTCACTCTTTCCACCACGTGAGACAGCAATAAAAAATCAGCAGTCAGCAGCCAAGAAGAGAGCTCTTATCAGAATCTGACCCTGCTGGCATGCTGATCTTGGGCTTCCAGCCTCTAGAATTGTGAGAAATAAATTTCTGTTGTTTATAAGCCACATAGTCTTGGGTACTTTGTGATAGCAGCATGAACTGACTAAGATGCAAGTTGAGCAGGAATTTGAGGACTGAGTGGATTTTATTTTATTTTTTTAAGAATTAGAAGGAGAAAAAAGAAAAGAAAAAGGAGAAGGAGAAAATGAATGGAAATTGCACACTTACTATGAGTCAATCATGGTGCTGGCTGTTAAGAATATCATCTAATTTCACTCTTTCAAATCTTGAGAAGGGTAAGTTTATACACCTTTTGCAGAAAAGTGGTTGAAGCTGAAATATATTAAGTGTATGCTAATTGGTAATAAACAATCGTTTGAACTCCATTGATGCTTGAATTTTCACTCTGCTGGAAGTTGTCAGGTCCAGATTTTAAAGCAGACCTGTCAGCTTCAAACCATGAGCTTCTGCCATTGTACTGTTCTGCAGAAAAGTAATATGACTTCAGTTCCTCTGGCATTAGTGTGTAGCAAGATCAGAGTGGGAGAGATTAGAAGAAAGAGCACTCTGGTGATGATGATAATATGTACCATTTATGGTGCACACAGATGTCCCAATTGCTACCTCCAGCATCTCTCATTTTTTCAATAATGTGCAAGCTCAGTAACATATACATTTTTAAGAAATGAGAATTAGAGATGTCAAGAATGTAAAACTATCAAGGACAAAGGTTGAAATTCAAAATAGGACTGACTGGCTTCAAAGCCATAGGGTTCAAATCTCACTACAACATCCTAGGGCACTGTTCAAGTGAGATGTCACAAGACCAGGTGCATAGTGGAAATGGCGGGGATCAAAACAATTGTCTTACCCAGTTGGATGTACCAGGATCAACTTTACTTGCCATAATGCTCCTTGGACACACCAGTAAAACTTCTCTTACTTCCTCTTTGCTCCCATTACAGTACAGAAGAAAGTACTGGAATGCCAGCAAGATGATAATTATTTTCTGAGAATGTGAGGAAAGGGAGAAGCCTCAATGTCAGTGGAAATCACGTTCTGGTTACTAACAGAGGAATTTAATTCTGGCCATCTTAATACAAAATGGGATTTACTGGAACCCTCTCATGTGCTTGGAGGAAAAAACTGAAAGTCCGTGCTTGAGAACTGAACAGGCATCAAGGTGGGCTGGACAGTGGTGAGCAACCAAAGGTCATGCCATGGGAAGATTTTGGTCAGCACAACATTGTCATTGCCTCTAGGAATAATAGAGTCACCATCTGGTTCCATCATCTGAAGTCACTTGCTCAGGATATCAAGTCCTAAGAGAGAGCATTTTGTTTGCTATGCTCGAGTTAATTTCTTCAAACAGGCCCACAGAAACAACTTTATAACCCAGCATCCCTTCCATAGATGTAGAGTTTTCACCAGTGACTGTGGGAAGGAAGATTGCAGAATAAGTTCCTTGGAACTCTGACCAGACAGGAATCAACATATTGTGATGTTATAATGTAAACATATTCATCTAGGAACTTAGCTGGTATGCAATGTAAAAGAGCGCTATGCATGTGTCAAGTTATTTCATTTTCTTTGACTTCTGAAGGGGCATTCCTCTGGCTTAACTTCCTAATGGAGTGCTATTTAAATCACTGCGACTGGCTGACTGTTAATAGTGCTGCACGGGAAGGAACCGGAGACTAATATTTTATTCTGGTGTTAATTTAGAACCATCTGAAAACTGACTTCCTCATAATGAATCAGACTTAGCTGGGAGCATGATAAATTTAATTATAATGGACTTCGTGTGGGTATTGCCAGTCGTTTACATATTCATTGAGTTCTATGAAATAGTTTTTCTTACCATTTTGAGTGTTAAAACCAAGGAAAGGCTAAATCACAGAAAGGAGAAATAACAAGTTTGTCTATAATTAAAAGGTGAACTGGTCTCTTGAGCAGGTCTCCTATTTACATAAACTTCCTGGACTTAGTTCAATGGGTGCTTCTCTTTATGAACGTACGTTGTTACTGAATTATAAACAACCTGATTCTCTCTTCTGTGAAATATTTGTGGTATTTTCAGTTGTGTGAAGCCACCACTAACTGTGTTGAGTAGTAAGAAAGCCCAGGGTTCAGGCCCTGAAGGCCCAAGGTGTTGCTGGCCTTGCTGACGGGTCTCATTGCTCAGTGGAGTAGTGAAGGACCCAGATTTTCTGCCTCCCCTCTAGGCTTTCTGGTCTACAATCTAGGTCTTCCCAGGGCTGCTTCCCTGAGGATGGGGGCTGCTAAGATGCATGGGATTCCTCATTCATACCTGGGCATGAAGATGACTGTTCCTGGACACTCTCTTGGGAGAATGAGGAGAAATTTCATCTGCAGCCAGTGGCGAATCTCTTTATATCCCATTGGCCTAAACTATCAGCTCCACTCTGCAGCCAGTTATAAACCACAGGGATGAGCTAAATCTGATTTGTTCAGATGACTAGGGGCCATACCTGAAATTAGGAATTGTATTGAGTTAATATTTAAATAAAATTTCCAAGCATATTGGTGTCTGGAGCATACCAACTGAGCAAATGGACCTAGGAAGGAAGGAAGGAAGGAAAGAAAGTGGAATCAGCTTCTGATAAATTACTTAGGATGCTTGGGGAGCATTATGTCCAATAAAATCAGAATCTATTAAGGAAGAAAAATAGAGAAAAAGATGCAAAGATGCTGGTAGATAAAAATTAAATATATATGTATATATATGTGTATATATACTATATATATGTATATGTGTGTGTGTATATATCCCTGTGTGTGTATATATATCCCTATATATATATACATGTGTGTGTGTATATATATCCCTATACACACACACACACACACACACACACACACACATTCCTATGTGGGGGTGAAAGACATAAGAAACAAACACCAGGTGTTCCTTATTTATTTTTTGATGATTTGGGAGCTTATCTAGGAAATAATACAGCATCACTACTTTCAGTTCCTATCTGATAACTAAAGGTCTTCATTTTATTTTAAAAAGTCTGAACTTCTTGTGTGGACTTTCAGAAGGATGACGACAGGTTGGTAGCTTTTTGCTATAGCTCCATTGAGGGACATGATTCTTTATTTTTTCAGAACTGAGATTAGTGATTTGAGCTGCGGCAGTAGGGTTAACTGGAGAAAGTGGGAGGAGAGTGGTGGATCCGACAGGGCAGAAATCTGTATCCTTTAGGAAATAAGAGACTGTTGAGATTTTCTATTTTTGCTTGTGTCACCTTAATACAGAGATGTATTGAGACATTTCTCCATTTCTTCTAAATTGTCGAATGTATTGACATAAAATTCAATTGACACAATATTCTCTTATTATTATTTTAATATTTGTAGAATGTGTAAGGATGTCCTGTCTCTCATCCTTGATGTTAGTAATTTGTGTCTTCTCCTATTTTCTTAATCATTCTAACTAAAGGCTTATTAATTTCATTAATTGTTTAAAAGAATTAGCTTTGGTTTCCTTGATTTTTCTCTTGTCTATTTTATATTTGATTAATCACGTTTATTTCTATTTTATTTTACTTTCTACATTATTTTTAGTTAATTTACTTTTTCCTTCTAGGTTTTTGTAGTAGATAATTAATTTCATATCTTTTGCATTTCTTTTCTTTGAGACAGTGTCTCGCTCTGTTGCCCAGGCTAGAGTGCAGTGGCACAATCTCGGCTCACTACAGCTTCTGCCTCCCAGGTTCAAGTGATTCTACCCTCAGCCTCCCAAGTAGCTGGGACTACAGGTGCACACCACCATGCCCAGCTAATTTTTGTACTTTTAGTAGAGATGGGATTTTGCCATGTTAGTCAGGCTGGTCTTGAACCCCTGACCTCAAGTGATCTGTCCACTTTGGCCTCCCAAAGTGCTGGGATTATAGGCATGAGCCACCTTTTCTGGCCTCCATTTCTTATGTAAGCTTCTAGTACTGTAAAGATTCTTGCAAGCATTGCTGTAGCTGTATCCAACAAATGTTGACATGTTTTCATTTTCATTTCATCCAAAATATTCCAATGTCCTTTGTGCTTTCTTAATCCGTAGATTATTTTAAACTGTATTGTTAATTTCAAAATATTTCCAAATATTTGGGATTTTTTGAGATATCAGTCTTATTTCTAATTTAATTTAATATTAAATAATATAGTCTGTATGACTTCAACACTTTTAAAAGTTCTGAAGCTGGCTAATAGCATTCTGTGACTTGCATAGGAAAGACAGGGCAAAAAACGGCAAAAACAAAATAATATGTATAAACTAAGGCCATGTCATAAAAGGCCATGTGTCTTATATATAACATTTGGGATGTACTCTATGTCTGGAGGAGATTTTAAACAGAGAATAACATGATAAATATAGAATAATTTTAAAATTAAACAAAATTTAAAATTCACTTACAAAGAACATTTGTAGTAGAAGTTTGCAAAAATTTGGGAACAAGGTTGTTTGAAAATTTGTAACAGCAATTATAGTAAATTACTGATAAAAATTATGTACAATAGTTTGAAGATATAAATAAAATGTTTTTATCAAGAAAGGATGTTGAACTTTGTCAAATGCTTTTTCTGCATCGAGATGATCGTGTTGTTTTTATTATTCATTTTGTTAATGTGATGTATCATATTTATTGATTTCCATATGTTAAATCAGCCTTTCATCCCAGAGACAAATCCCACTTGGTCATGATGTATAATCTTTTGATGTATTGTTGAGTTTGGTTTACTAACATTTCATTGAAAAATTTTGCATCAATGTTCGTCAGATATATTGGACTATAGTTTTCTTTGCCTGGGATGTTTTTGGCTTAGGTATCCAAGTGATGTTGGCATTATAAAGTGCTTTTGAAAGTATTTCCTGTAGCTCTATTTTTTGGAAGTAGGAGTATTGGTATTAATTATTCTTTGAATATTTCATAGAATTTAGCATGAAACCGTCTGGTTTAGGGAAGTTTTCGATTATTTCTTTAGTCTCTTTGTTTATTATTTATCATTTCAGGCTTCCTATTTCTTCCTGATTTTTTTGGTAAGTGGTATTTTTCTAGGGTTTTATTAATTTTCTCTATGTTATTTAACTTGTTGGCATAGAATTGTTCATAACAGTCCCTTATAATCCTTTTTATTTTTGAGGCATCTGTTGCAATGTTTCCATTTCTATCTTATTTATCTGAGTATTTTTTCTCTTTGTCTTAGTCTAGCTGAGGATTTATCAGTTTTATTTATATTTTCAAAAAATAATATTCCTATTCTTTTTCCTACTCATTAATTTATTTCTACTCAATAATTTCATCTTTATTATTTCCTCCTTTCTGCCAACTTATGTTTAGTTGTTCTTCTTTTTCTAGTCCCTTGAGGCATACTGTTAGTGTATGTATTTGGGATCTGTCTTTCATGTATGTAGATATTACCAGAGAGAGATAAAACAATATGAAATGTCAAGAAAACTGACTAGGGCATGGTGGTGCATACCTGTGATCTCAACACTTTGGGAGGCCAAGGTGAGAAGATCACTTGATGCTAGGAATTTGAGATCAGGCTGGGCAACATAGCAAGGCCCCATTTCTACAAAAATAAGTAAATAAATAAATAAGTATATATTTTTAAAAATGCATTTTTTAAAAAAAGAAAATATGACACCACCAATGAAATAGAATTCTCTTAGTAACCAACCACCTGAAACAGAAACTTATAAATTGTCTGAAAAGGAATTCAAAATAATATGCTTAAGGAAAGTCGTTAAGATACAAGAGAATACAGATGTACAATTCAATGACATCAGAAAATCAATTCATGATGTTAATGAGAAATTTAACAAAGAGATAGGTACCATAAAGCAGAAATCCTGAAGCTAAAGAAATGAATGAATTATAAAAAAGAATTAATTATGTAAAAAGTTAAATAAAAATACAACAGAAAGCTTCAACACTAGCCTAGCTCAAGCAGAAGAATCTGTAAACTTGAAAACAGGTCCTTTGAAATCACTCAGTCATAGGGTAAAATAAAAGAAAACAAAAAGAATGAAAAAGAGTGAAGAAAACCTAATGGACTTACGGGACACCATTAAGTGAACACTTACTTGCAGTATGGGAGTTGCAGAAAGAGAAGAGACAGATAAAGAAACAGAAAACTTATCTAATAAAACAATTGTTAAAAACTTTGCAAGTCTTGAGAGAGATATAAAATTCACATTCATAAAGCTCAAAGTTTCCCAAATAGATTTAATCACATTATAATCAAGTTGTAAAAAGTCAAAGGCAAAGAGAATGTTTTAATAACAGCAAGAAGAAGCAAAAACATGTCACATATAAGTGAATTCCTATGAGATTATCAGTGGATTTCTCAGCAAACCTTGCAGGCCAGAGGAGAATTTAAGGATATATTGCTGAAAGGAAACACAAAAAAACCTGACAGCCAAGAATGCTATACTCAGCCAAGTTTTTATTCAGAAATGAGGGAACAACATTGTCTTTCCCTAAAAAGCAAAAGCTGAGGGAATTCATCACCATTAGACCTGCTTTACCTAAAAAGTTTGAGAGTTGTTCAAGTGAAAACAAAAGGATATCTTAAGAACATAACAAAATATGAAACTCACTGGTAGAGTTAAATATATAGTTAAGTTTAGAATACTGTTGTACTGTAGTGGTGGTGTGTAAATCATTCATAACTTTAGTATAGAGGCTAAAAGTCAAAACATTAAAAAATAAGCTATGATATGTTGTTAAGGAATACATGATATAAAAAGATAAAAATTTTGACTCCTTTGTTTTTGAAGGATAATTGCTCAAGGTACAAAATTGTAGCTTGATGAGTTTTTTTTCAACATTTTAAATATTTTACTACACCGTCACACCGTTTGCATGGTTTCTGAGAAATCAAATGCAATTTTTACTTTTGCTTCTCTATGTATAAGGTGATTTTTTTTCCTTCTAGTGTCTTTCAATTTTTTTTTCTCTATCTAATTGATATGATTTGGCTGTGTCCCCACCCAAATCTCATTTTGAATTGTAGTTCCCATAATCCCCACGTGTCATGGGAGGGGCCCAGTGGGAGGTAATTGAATCATGGGGACAGTTACCCTCATCTGTTCTCCTGATGATGAGTTCTCACAAGATCTGATGGTTTTTTAAGGGGCCTTCCGCCTTTTGCTCGGCACTTCTCCTTCCTGCTGCCATGTGAAAAAGGATGTGTTTGCTTCCCCTTTTGCTGTGATTATGTTTCCTGATGCTTCCCAAGTCATGCTGAACTGTGAGTCAGTTAAACCTCTTAACTTTATAAATTATCCAGTCTCATGTATGTCTTTATTAGCAACGTGAGAACAGACTAAGACACTAATTTTTTCAGTTTGAATATGATGTACTTAGATGTAGAGTTTTTAAATTTATTTATCCTGCTTGGTGTTTTTTGAGCTTCCTGGATTGTGGCTTGGTCTCAGACATTAATTTGGAGGAAATTCTTAGGCATTAATGTATCAACTATTTCTTCCATTCCTTTCTTCTCTTTCTGGAATTTTATTTTGGCCCATTTTATTCAGTCTTTTTTTTTCTCTTTGATTTTCAGTTTTGTAGGCTTTATTATAATATCATAAAGCTAAGAGATGATTTTCTTAGCTGTATCCAGTCTACCAGTGGACACATGAAAGGTATTCTTTATTTCTGTTACAGTGTTTCTCATCTCTAGCCTTTCTTTGTGGTTCTTTCTTAGTATTTTCATCTCTTTGCTTACATTGCCCTTCTGTTTTGCTGTCTGCTTTACCCTTTAGAAGACCTCAGAATATTAATCACAGTTGCTTTAAATTCATCATCTGACAATTCCACTATTCATTTTGTATCTGGTTCTGGTTCTGGTTCTGATGCTTGTTCTGCCTCTTCAAACAGTGTTTTTTTCCCCCTCTCTTTCAGTGTGCCTTCTAGTTTTTCATGTAAAAGCAGATTTAATAGACTGTGTAAAGGGAACTGTGGCAAATAGGTTTTGAATAATATAATGGTAAAATATGGGGGAATCTTTTTACAGTTTCATTAGTTCCCAGTCTTTTAGTGAGCCTATGCCCCTCGGCTCTGAACTTCAATAGTGCTGTTCAGAGTTTTTTTTCTTTTTCTTTTCTCCCTTAGAGGGTACAGGATGGCTACAAGAAGGTAGAGTTTGGTATTTACCTTTCCCCAGGCCAGTCAGTCTCTGATAGAACCACAATAGATGAGGCTGTGCCTACAATAGTTTCTTTCCAAGGCTGGCCTTGTTAAATAGAAAAGAATGCCCTGCATCATGGCACAATGGTTCCTTTGCTTTTTGCCCAGCCTGAAGCAGGAGGGGATTTTTCTCTGATTTTCATGGTGAGAACCATGGCAGAGGTCTTGGAGATAAAACTCATAAAAATGTGGGAGGCCCCTATGACTGTTTCCACGTCTCAGCCTTGCCCATTCTAAATCTCCAGCAATTTGTCAATTATAGTTTGGGTACTTCTAAGCCAGTACCAGCTCCTGTAGAGATTTCTGCTAATGAGCTTCTGATCTGGAAAGTTTTGATTCTCTGTATTCATCTTTCTGCCTCTACAATATTAGGGGCAGCACTTGCCCTATTACCTCACTTCTAAGACAGATCTAAGAAGAGTTGGTGATTTTTCCATTTTGTTTAGGTTTTTACTTGTTGGAATGGGGTAATGACCTGCAAGCTGCCTACCTGCCAATCAGGACTTATTTATTGTTCTTTATTGCTTATTTTCTATTTTTTTCTGCTCTCATATTTTCTTCCTTCTACTTATTTCACATTTTACTTGTTCTTCTTTTAGATTCTTAAGATATAAACTTAGGGCAGTGATTTAAATCTTTTATTTTTATTCATATTAGGAGATAAAGATATTATTTTCTTCTAAATTCTGCTCCAGCTACATTGCATATGGTTAATGTGTATTAATTTATTTTTCATTTATTAAAACATTTCTAATGTTCCTTGTGATTTATTTTTTGACCCATGTGTAATTTGGAATTCTGTTGTTCGATTAGCAGATATTTGGGAAAATTTTCAGATAGTTTTGGTGAATCCTAATTTAGGTGTTGTTTGGTCACAGAGCATATACTATGTAATTTCAATCTTTCAAATTTATTGAAAACGATGTTATAGTCACTCTTGCCCTTAAATGCATATTCTGTTCTTTTGGGGTAAAAGTGTTTCATAAAAGTAAATTAGGTCACTTTAGTTGATAGTGTTACTGGGTTATTCAAATGTTTTCAATCTGACATGAGATAAACTGTTAAAATCTACTACTACCATTGTAGACTTGTATCTTTTTACTTTTATTTGACATGGTTTTTTCTTCATGTATGTGAAAGCTCTGCAATAGATATACATAGAGAAATATATAGCTTTTAATCTTCTTGATTTATTAACTTTTATCATTACTTAAATATCTTTTATAGTTGTTTTGAAAATGTTATTTAATCTCAGTATATCTTTTGGAGTTTGTTATAGTTAGTATTTACAATGGTATACACATCTTTTTTTGGTATACTTTTGCCATGTTTTTGTATAACACTTATCTCTTATACTCAGAATATTGTTTTAATACCTTGCTTTTTACAAAAATTCTGATGTACTGTGTATATTTTAAACTGGACTTTTAACATAATTTTTATTTAATGCAATTTCTACTGTTTTGGAGTTTAACCTTTCTTCTTGCCATTTATTTTCTGTGTACCCTGTTTATTGTTTTTTTCACTTTTCTTTTTTTTACCTTTTTGGGGATCAAGTAATTAACTTTTGGTTATTCCATTTTTATCTTCCCTCTTGGTTTATTAGGTATAACTCTCTTCATTTTTTACTCTTTTTAGTATGACTGTCTTAGAGTTTTAATATACACTTTTGACTTCTGGTGGTTAACTTTTAAATTGTATTATAATGCTTTGGCAGAGTGTAATGACCTTGCAAAATTGTACTTCAAATTCCTCCTTCCCATTCTATGTGCTTTTTGTCCTTCTACATATGCTTTAAACTCCAAAGTATATTATTATTGTTGTTGTTTCTTTATTTTTATCTAAAATAATTTTTTTATATTGTGATACCTGAAATCCCTAAAACCCCTAAAACTCTTTTCTGTTGTTTATGAGGTTGAAACTATTTTCAGAATACCTTATTTACATTTTTACTTTCACACTATCAGAGCATATATTTGCATTTTTCAGAGGCTACATAACATATGGTATTATAACAGATTGAATGCAAAAACAGGAGAATCTAACTGTCCTCCTGTAAGTCAGACATTAAAGAAATTTGCAAAGATATACAGTGTCACTCTTTTTGCTAGTATTTTTTTTAAAAGACAGTTATATTTATTTTCAAAGATTTTAAAAACATATGAAATTCTTGTTATCTTTAATATATATTTCTCTGTTTTCATTTCTAATATGTTAAATGTACTAGCAGCTATAACTTATATAAACAAAAGCTCTTTGTGAACCTCTGCGGATTCCAAAAGGTTTCTACCAGTCAAAGGTATCTTAAGATTAAAAAGTTTAAGAATAGATTATTGAGCTTTAAAATAAATGTTTCAAATTCTGATACATTTACTTATGTAACTACTATTTCTATGATTCTACCTTCCTTCATATAGATGCAAATTTCCATAAAGTGTTATTATCCTTCAAACTGAAGAAATTTCTTCAACTTCTTTGATACAGGTTGCTGGCAATGCATTGCTCTTTTTGCTTTTGCTGTATATAATTTTTTTATTTTTATTTTTTTAGTGCAGTGGCGCGATCTTGGCTCACTGCAAGCTCCGCCTCCCGGGTTCATGTCATTTTCCTGCCTCAGCCTCTGGAGTAGCTGGAACTACAGGTGCCCGCCACCACGCCTGGCTAATTTTTGTATTTTTAGTAGAGACGGGGTTTCACCGTGTTAGCCAGGATGATCTTGATCTCCTGACCTCGTGATCCACCTGCCTTCGCCTCCCAAAGTGCTGGGATTACAGCTCTAAACCACTGCACCCAGCCCTAAAATGTCTTTTTTTCATCTTCATGTTAAAGAAAGCTGTATGTAGAATTCTCAGTTGAAAGTTGTTTACAGAAATTTGTGGTGAAAATTATAATGCCCTACCAGTGCCCGTTTGGAAAAACTAGTTACCGCAACTTCTGAGAATGGATATTTGGGAAGGTCAAAGTCAGCTGTGTATTTAAAAAATTAAAACAGTTGAAATGAGTGTGACAAAGAACATTACACCCATTTTTAATTTAATGTGCTAAGCCTGCCCCCACTTTTTCTAACCAACTCATGCTCTATCTGCAGAAATTAAAATATTTCCAATTGTGTTGTCCTATAAAATTTATATTATTGACCTGACCTCAGTCTTTAAGATTTTTATTTTCAGACACCTACAGCTGTCAACACCTGACTTCTAGAATCTTCTTGAAATTTAAAATTCTAACATATTAACAATATGTGCATTTTTGAGAAAAAGCTACGATGAAGTAATTGGATAACTTTTCACATTTTTTCCTGTATTTATACTGCTAACAGTGACATCAATAAGACTTACTTTACAATTTTGTAGTATGCAATGTCATAGAGAAATGATGTATTTTATGTAGTGTCTGAACACAGGTGTTTTCTTAGAAATTCTAAAGGAAACTAATCTTTCTGCCTTGATGCTAATGACTTTAGACGTACTTTATCAACAGATCCAAACCCTACGCTTTACAAAGCCAATTGTTATAAGAGAAGTGGGATCTAGTATCATTGATTACTAAGCAAAATTATGAAAATGGTTAAAGTGTGTCCATTGAGGTAAATATATGTTTAACAGAGTGCTTGCAATATTTAGAAGCTCAAGGCTGCCCCCTTTAAAGGAAGCAATGCTTTAAAGGAGAAGTGGAAAACCATTATGAAGTGAAAAAATATTCCAAGAGATCTCAGATGCATTTCAGCTGTTCTGGATTCCCTGTTGATAACTGTGCTGTTGACAAGAGTGTTCCCAGGAGGACTGTGGGAAAAACCAATGCAGGTTTTATTCCTGTGCCCTTTGCTCTGCAAAGAGCCAGTCTACTAAAAACACGTACATCCCAGCTCCACCGGGTTTCTCACTACCTGTATTAGTCTGTTTGTGCGGCTATAATAAAATGCCCTAGACTGGGTAATTTACAAAAAATAGAAATTTAGTTTTAACTGTTCCAGAGGGGTTGGGAAGTCCAAGATAAAAACACTGGTAGATTTGATGTCTGGTGAAGACCCGTTCCTCACAGATGGTGCTAAGTCTTCGCACATGGCAAAAGAGATAGAAGGGATAAATAGTTCCTTTGTACCTCTTTTATGAGATCACTAATCCCATTCACTTGGGCTCCACCCTCATGACTTAATCACCTCCTAAATATCCCATCTGTTAATATTATTACATTGGAGATTAAGTTTTAACATAGGTTATATTAGGGGGACACATTCAGACCATAGTACCAACCAAGCACACAGCACCCTTCTCACACCCCTGTCGTCAACCCCAACAATGTCTTCTCTCTGCCTCTATCCAGTTCTACTTGTCCTTCATGGCTTAGCCTAATGACCATAACTTCCATGAAATAATCTCATAGATTGCAGATGAAATCAGTGTTTTGTTCTCATTGTGCAATAAAAGGAGAATATTGCTTTTTCTTTACCTTAACACCCCCTGGGTTGGTTGTTTACTTCTCTGTGTCCCTCCTGAGTTTGCATAGGGATTACTGTCAGATAACACTAGCACATAGTAATGCTAGAACACGGGATTTACTGGGGAAGACCGTAGGAGCTGAAAACGAATACAGCACATCCATGGGCTCTCACCATCCCACGTCTTAGTCTTCATAGCCTGTGGTGGCCAGCCTGCCAGTATACAACACCTCCATCCCTTTGATACTCTTCACATTTATGGGGTTGAAAACAGGGAACACTTGTTTGACTATTACTAGTAGACAATGCCTAGTTTGAGAAGTGGCTTTTTCAGGAAGGGTGAACAGTGTCTGATAGCCTGGTCTTTTGTTGAGAAATCTCTTGCATGCTGAACTCTGCTAAGCTGTCAAAAGAGAGAAGGGATTTGCTTTTAATGGCAAACTATAAGTAATTTGCTTTTAATGGTAAACTGTTTTGTTTCTTAGTAGTAAGCTATAAGTAAGAGCCATGCCTTGCTGATTTTTCTGTCCTAAATCCTAGCACATAGAGGGTCTGGATGAGCATCAAGATCCAACATGTTTTCAACACGTGGCTTGTATGGACAGAAGAACTACATACCAAAATCAAGACATGTCTGGACATCTGTAACAAATGTTGGAAATAGCCTTCACCAGACTTTCCTGCAGACAATCCATTTGGGTTTTCGCCAAGATATTAATGATTGAACAACAACCCGAAAGTGGTTATCTCAGCCTTCCACTAAAGGATTGAGACTCTACATCCAGCTGTCCTTGCACAAGAAACTGTATTTGCACTTCAACCTTCAAGATCTTACCAATATCTCCTAATCGTGTTCATGTTGCCTATCTTGTCCACTATTGCTTCAAACTTTACATCCTCAGTGACTATTACTTTCACTCCTAAATCTTTCGTGTTTTTCCATCTATTTTATCATGTAATTCTTCAATACAAGTACACACTGTTAAGAATAATAAAAAAGAAAAATGCAGTTCCAGCTATCAGGCAAATTAGAATTCTGATTTGGCTCTGGCAGATAAGAATATTTTAGTATTTCAGCACAAGAAGGAGAACAAAGGCAGGGTATGTTTGCTGCTGTCACTGCTGTGATTCTGAAGTTCAGCCAAAGACTTATTAGCGTTTCAGTGTCCTGCTTTATGACGCATGAACGAGAGGCAAAAATACAAGAAATCATACCAGAAATGACAAGAACACTAGGTAGAGCTTTGATCAAAGACTTGGCTAGACACAGAGCACTTGTGATTTTGATTCAAGTCAAGCCAGGATGACAGTAGCCAGGAGATATGCTTAGGAAGGCTTTGATTCTCCATTTACAAAAAGTTCAAGTTTCTTCCCAGTTAGATTCCTACAATTTCAGAAACTGTTTAGTAACTGTTTAGAAACAGTGTCTCATTTTTTTTCTCTTAGATTATTTCCATCTCTTGGTGAATATGTTATATCTCTGGGCTTAAAGAGCCTTAGATAGATCTCTCTGTTATGTGATAATTATTTTTATTAGTCATGTATTTCCATTAGCGAAATGCTGTGCTAAATAATCTTGATATTTTAATTCTTCATGTAATTTTTTTGCATATTATCCCATTGAATGTAATCTAACTCATTCACTGCCATAAGCATTGGCTAATAACAAATCTCAAGTATAGAACGCTAAACCTAATAAAATAATCCCAAAGGGGAAAATTGACTTTATTATATTTCTGTGAACCTTCTCCTCCTTGAAGTCTCTCCTTGAAGTCTAATTCACTGACCACTGAGTTGCAAAATTAGCTCACACTACAGCTTTGTCCGCTGTCATTTTAGAGACATATTTCCAAAAGAAGGTATATTGTCAATTCTCAGCTTCAGAGTCAGAAAATTTAGGAACACACTGAAATCTATAAATCTCAGTCACCAAGTGAAGTCATAAATACATTTTTATGGTTGCCACACATTAAAAACCTATTTAAGTTTTTAATAAATAAAATATTTACCCTCTCAAAATCATAATTATCATCATGTATTATCCCAAATCCCTCTCAGTCAGCACTAAATATTTTAATTTTCAGAAAGTGGGTTATAAGGTATCAGTCAGAATGAACTGTTTTACTAAAGTAACAATCCTAAAAATATCAGTGGCTAAAGATAACTAAGTTAATTTCTAACTCATACTAGTTTTCCAAGATGGGGTAGCAGGGATCCTCTGCCATTCATAGTTATTCAAGGTTCACACTGACGAAAGCTTCAACTCAGTGCATGTTTTCACAGTTGCCACAGTGTGTAAAAGGAAATGGGGCAAGTCATGAATTGGTTCTGAAAGCTTGTAATCTACAGTAAAATATTCCTTGTCCATTCACATGTCAATGGCCACAGCAAGTTACAGGCCACATCCACTTTTAAAAGGAGAGAAATGTTCAGCCCTGTCATCTGCTGGGAAGAAGGTGGGGAAGATGCATATTTGTGAAGTCTCTAATGACAATCACACAGATAACCCAAAATGCATGTTGGCAGGGAACCTAACGATAACCCGGTTTAACCCCTTCATTTTACAAGTTGAAAATTTGTTAGTGATTAGATGCTTGGACCATCTGGGTTTGTCCTAAAATTTCAGGGCTTCTGGTGAAATCATTAACTCCTCTGGGCTCTGACGCGCCTCTGGGCATTCTGCTTCCTGATCGATTTTTGAGTAATAAACCTCTCGTGAACACCTGGAATAAATCCCACTTATTTATGGTATGTAATTCCCTTTATATGTTGCTACATTCTTTCAGCTATTTTTTGGCCTCTATATCCATGAGGGGGATTGATGCGTACTATTCCTTTATGGTACTATCTTTGATTTAGTGTAAAGGTATTTCTGGCTTCATAGTGATGGGTTGGGTAGTGTTCTGTCTTCTATTTTCTGGAAAAGATTGTGTAGGATGTGGGTTCATTCTTAAATATTCGGTAAAATTCTCTAGTGAAACTATTAGAATCTGGACCTTTCTTTTTGAGGGAAGAAATTGAAAATTATGAGTTTAGATTTCATACTAGTTATAGGGCAATTCAAATTATTTCCTATACCTTGAGTTATAGTAGTTTTTTTTTTTTAAAGAATTAGAACATTTCTTCTAAGTTGTTAAATTTATGTAGGTAGAGTTGTTCATAGCATTCTTTTGTTATCCTCCAAGTGTCTTCAGGGTCTGCAATGATTTCTGCTGTTTCATTCCTGATATTGTTAATTTGTGTCTTCTTTATATGTTTCGTTGTCAGCCTTGCTAGATGGTTATCAATTGTATTAATCTGTTAAAAATAAGTTTTTTTGTTTCACTGAATTCATTTATTGCTTCTCTGAGATTGCATTGATTTCTTTTATCTTTATTGTTTCTTTCTTATGCTTGTTTTAGGTTTATTTTATTC
>NW_012115110.1:5391208-5394696 GCF_000951035.1 Colobus angolensis palliatus
CACAGAGAAACCTCGTCTCTACTAAAAATACAAAATTAGCTGGGCTTGGTGGCGCATGCCTGTAATCCCAGCTACTTGGGAGGCTGAGGCAGGAGAATCTCTTGAACCCGGGAGGCAGAGGTTGTGGTGAGCCAAGATTGCGCCATTGCACTCTGGACAACAAGAGTGAAACTCCACCTTAAAACACAAAATTAAAAATAAAAGAAAATTAGCTGGGCATAGTGTCATGCACCTGTAGTCTCAGCTACACAGGAGGCTGAGGTGGGAGGATCTCTTGAGCTAGGGAGTTTGAGTCTGCAGTGAGCTGTGATCCTGCCACTGTACTCCAATCTGGGAGACAGAGCTACTCTTTGTTTCAAAAACAAAAACAAAAGTGTTCTTTAGTTTCCCAATGTTTGGAGATTTTTCTCTCTTTCTGTTGTTAATTTCTAGTTTGATTCTGTTGTGGTTACAGAACACCCTCTGTATGATTTTTATCTCTTTTGAATTTATTAAGGGTTGTATTATGACCTATATTATGGTCTCTTAGTGTATGTTTCATGGGCATTTGAAAAGAAGGTGTATTCTACTGTTTTGGGGTAGAATGTCCTATAAATGTCGATTAGATCCCTTTGATGAATGATGTTACATTCTTCTGTATAATTGCTAATTTTTGGTCTAGTTGCTCTATCAATTGTTGAGAAAAGAGTGTTGAAATCTCCAACTATGATTGTGCATTTGTATTTTTCTACTTCTAATTCTACTGGTGTTTGCTTTATACATTTTTCAACTCTGTTGCTGGTGCATACACATTTAGAATTGCTATGTCTTCTTGATGAATTGATCCTTTTATCATTATATAATGTTCCTCTGTCCTTATAATTTTCTTTGCTCTGAGGTCTACTTTATTATATTAATTTATCCACTCACAGTTTCTTTTCATTTTTGTTTGCATGGCATATCTTTTTCCATTTTTTTTTTTTTTTACTTTTGACCTACATGTATTCTTATATTAGAGGTAATATCTTATAGATAGCATATAGTTATGTCACATTTTTAATCCATGCTTCTAAACTTTGTCTCTGAATTAATGTAGTTAGACCATTTATATGTAATACAATTTAATAAAATTATTAATGTTTTATATAATGATTGTGTTATAGTTTAACATTTTATTTTTCTGTTTATTCCGTTTATTATTTTTCCAGTTTTTCCTTCCTTCTTGTGTAATACCTGAACATTTTACATTTCTTATCTTTTATTTTTACTGTATTCTTCTTTCTCTCCCAATTTTCTATGACTTATTCTTTTACAATTTCCTTTCTTCTTAGATAAATTATTTTAGTCATTATTTTAGAAAAACTATGCTGGTGACAAATTCCTTCATCTAAAAATATCTTGACTTCATCTTAATTCCTGAGGTACAGTATGTTTTGCTGGATATTAAATCCTGAATTGACAATCATTTGATTTCAACACTTGAACAAAGTACTGCTTTCTTGTGGCATCCGTGTTTTTTGATTAAAAGGCTGCTTTCATTTAGCGAAAAATGAATCATTGTATGATTTTGCTTTTAAGATTTTCTTTAGTTTTCAGGAGTTTGATTATAATGTGTCCTGGTGTGCATTTTTACATTTACTTATTATTTTTGGGATTCACTTAGCTTCCTAAGTCTATGGATGTTTTTCTTTTGCCAAAATTGGGAAAATATAGCCTTTTTTAAAAAAAATACTTTTCACCTCCACTCCTCCTTCTCCTCTGCTTCTGAAGCTCCAGTGACATGAGTGTTAGAGATTTAGTTGTAGTCTCACATGTTCCTGAGGCTCTGCTAGTTTTTTTCCAGTCTATTTTTTCTCTTCCACTCAAACTGGGTATTTTCTATTGCTGTATGCTCAAGCACACTAACTCTTTCCTCTGTTCTCTCCATTCTACCATCAATCCCATCCAATTAAAAAAAAAAAAAAAAAACAAACTTTGTCATATTGAATTTTATGTCTAAAATTTTTCTATGTTTTTCTTTATATCTTCTATTTTTTTCCTGAGGCTTTTAATATTATCATTTGTTTCAAGCATATTTGTCATTGCTTTTTGAAACATTTTTATGTTGGCTGCTTTACAATCCTCATCAGATAGTGCTAACATCTATGTTATCCCTTTGTTTGTGTCTGATTTTTTTTTTTCTTATTCACGTTTAGTTCTTCCTGGTTCTTTTCATGAGATAACTTTCAATGAACTATGAATATTTTGAGTATTATGTTGTAAGACTCTGGTTCTTATTTAAAGTGTGTTTTAGTAGATCTCCTCTGATACCACTTCAATGGGGATAGCAGTACCTTCTCAATGCTGCCTGGTGGGGCTAGAAATACAGGTTTTCCACTTGGCTTCTGTTGCTATGATAAATGGTGAGGAAAGAGAGGCATGTAGGGGATAAGACTAGGAGTTCAGTCTTCCTGCCAAGTCTCTGCTGGCTGGGAAGTAGAAAAGGTACCTCATTATCACTTCACATACAGCTTCCACTGACTGTAGAGGTGCACGGCCCCATCACCATTGATTGATGGTGAACATTTTGACTTCTCAGGCAGCCTTCTTTAACACCATGTCAGTGAGGAGGAGGAGCCATCTTGGTACCATTAGGTAACAGTGGAAGTTCTGGTTCTCCCATGGCCTCTACTTCCACCACAGGGGAATCCCTTACTGTTTGGCAGAGATGAAAACCTCCACTCAACCTTCTGTGATATTCCCTGCTTTGGTGTGGGGCACATCATTATAGCCCAGCAAGGGTGGAAGTCTAGGCCTTTGCTGGAGAAGGTAGGCGTAGGGCTGCAGTATTTTCTGTGGTGTTCATAGTAGAATAATTATCATCTAAGAGTTTTCAGTCCTACTAAGCTACCCCTTTCCTGGTCCTTTGGTTGGAGAGAGCAGGCTTTATTTGGGGCTTTTTGTTTCTATGCCTATTTTTGTTTCTTGAATGCTGGCTTCTCTATGTCCCAGTCTTGAATTAATGAGACAAGAAAACAAAAAACAACCCAGGGACCTCATCACTGTGTCTTCCCTTGGTGCTAATGCTCACTAGCTGTGCTTTCTTCAAAGTCTTTCCATGTTTTTTGACATACACTGTCTGGAGTTTTCAGTTGTACTCAGCTGGAGAAATAGAAAAAAAGTATGTCTACTCCATCTTCCCCAAATCTGAATTTCCCTGCCTTATTTAAAAAATTAGTTTGGGGACTGATTTAAAAGAAAAGGCTTTGGAACAATTGCTTGCCATTAAGTACCTATGTCACATTAAGTCAGAAAGTTATAACCCTGAATGGACTTTATTGTCACCTGGAAAGCTTTAGAAAATATTTCAGTGTTCTGGGCCCAGAAACTAATTAAATCCAAATCTCTGAGGGTAATGCCCAGCAAGGGAATGCTTTATCCTCATACGGATTTTCTGTGTAAATTCAAGAGCATTGGCTCTCTGTGACAGAGTCTACCCAAGGACCAAAGTACAAAAGCAACAGTTCATC
>NW_012115110.1:5395961-5408520 GCF_000951035.1 Colobus angolensis palliatus
ATAGCCTGTGACACACACTGCAACTGGGAAATTCTTCTGTTTGATACCACTTGGATCATGCCCCTTCCCTGGTGAGAAACCTGCAGTGGCTCCACCTGTTTCACAGATTGTCTGTGCAACCCTCGGCTCTGCTGCTGGAATTGGAGAGCATTACATCCCTTCTGGGAACATTCTTGGTACCAGGGAGGCCAAAGATATCAACATGTACTTTTCTGAGAGGAGATGGTTCATCAGCAAAGCCACCCTCGTGAGTTTTAAGTGCCATTCCAGAGAGGTGGGTAAAGACTGGCCCATTAGAGGTTTGAGCAGGTGTCCTTTCTCAGATAGCTATGGAGAGGTGAACAAGAGAAACTAGTAGAACTTGAGCCGACCCACAGGGAAAATGCCTTGAAAGGTCTTGGCTTCTTGAAAGCATCTCTTCAGAACCTGGGAATTGTCCTGGGTCAATTGGACCCCACACTTCCATGAATGCTGGCCCAAATGTAAAGCCTTGGGCGGGTGGTGCTACAGGCAGTAAAGGAAGAATGGTGGGGACAGGCGAGGCCTCTCTACCTTTATGTATGCGGAGGAGTGACTTTCTGAGCAGCAGCAGCAGCACCAGGGAGGAGGGCAGCGACCCAGAGAGGGTGGGAGGGGCCGTAGACCTGAGGAGCAGGAGACCCAGAGAGGGCGGGAGGGGCTGTGGAACTGAGGAGCAGGAGCAGAGGTGGTATCTCTAGAGAACCACACAATACACTCTTCCCTCTTCCCATTTATGACCTGGAAAGGGCTGACCTCTGAACAGAGGGGAGGAAGTCCGTTAGGTCATGCGGTTATAGAGGTAGGTTTCCTTAATTGGGCTGTTAAGGCCATTTACAGCTTCGTTTTAATTTATCTATTTAGTCCCCACTATTCCAGTTGAGTTAAAAACTGGTGATTGTTAAAATGTGTCATAAGCTTTCTTTCCTCTATAACTTTTTTTCTCTTGTCTATCTAACTTCTATGACATCCACAGAAATTATAGGTGGATATAATATCCATATGTATTACATATCATATTACATATACATTAGATATATCTAATATGTATTAAATATATTATCTAATATGTATGTATCTGATACATTCTCTTTCCATCATCTGTTCATCAACCTCTTTGAAATAATCTCTTTCATGTACTCATTGTTCCCTTTCCTGGAATTCTTTCTTCATTTTCTTGAGCAGAAGATTCTTTGTTCTCTCAACCCCTGTGACTGGTTGCATGTCTCATTTTTGGCACCAATTTCAGGTGACCTTGTGCTGTTGTCTTTCATGCATATCTTTCTCCTGGGAGATCATGTCTCATTTTAGGTAGGAAATATGTCCTCTTCTTTAATGCCAGTTGCAATTCAGACTGTCATGTGCAAATTTAAAGAATTAGTGACGTGGAAGCTGTGAATTCATTGTCTTCTCATGTTAAAATCAGGTTTTGCACCACTGGTCTTGCTTCCTGCAGCAAGAATCATCTTCTATATGCAATCCTTCAATGGTTGTCCTTGGGCTATAAAATGAGCTGAAATAGTTAATTATGTATCTAAGATTCTCTATAAGCTGTTCTCATAGTTCTCTCTATCTTTCCCCTCATGCTTTCACACCCCACACTCAGCAATCTAGAAACTCAACAGCTCAGAAAGCAGAGCTCCTCGCATCTCCCCTGCACCATGCCTTTCATGGCCAGTGACTCTGTGAATATAGTTTTCTTGGGAGAGAAGCAGCTGTAAGTTCCTTTCTTTTGCTCATTTCTTCCAGAGGTCCTCTCCTTCCTAATTATGCTGAGTTTGCAACTTTTATGTGTGTGAAAAATTAGACCTTGGCCCATGACCTTGAGCAGTAAGATAAAAACAACTCCCACAAGGTTAGCATCCCAGTAATGAGACATTAGGCGTAAATGGGTTAAAGACCAATCTCAAGCTCCTTAGATTTTGCGACTCCTCTGATCCTCCTTTTACCCGATCCAAGTGTTTTCATCTCTGTTTAACACCTCGTTAATCTGCCCCGTATTTCAGTGGGTGGTTTTCAGAGCCTTCTCTGATAAAATGTGGTTCTCGTTTAAGGAGGGACGCTGTGCCTCAGAAATGCAAGTGAAAATATTAAGACTGACAAAGACTTGAAAGAATGAGGATAACTGATGCTGGTGCAAGGTGAGGAAACAAGTATTAGAGAATGATTAAAGATTTAAATGTTACATGTTAAAGATAAAAGTTCTAGAAGAAAATTTAACTTCCTATATTGTAAGATGGTAATGGAAGATTTTCTAAGCAGGCAATAGCACTGAAACATGAGTAGAAATAGGTGATTTAATTCATTTTTAAATATTCAAAAATCTTTTGTCATTAAAGATTTAAAACAATAGATAAATCAAGACAAATACTTGCCACATGACAGAAATACCCCTTCCAAATGAAAAGACACAATCACAGTTTAAGAAAGAAGCAAGCCGTATGAATGGGAAACACTTCAAACAGGAAATTTAAATGGTAATGGTTTAAAATTTATCCAGTTAGAGAAATTTGTTAAAAATGGTAGAAGTAGCCGGGTGCGGTGGCTCATGCCTGTAATCTCAGCACTTTGAGAGGCCCAGGCAGGTAAATCACTTGAGGTCAAGAGTTCGAGATCAGCCTGGCCAGTGTGGTAAAACCTTGTCTCTACTAAAAATACAGAAATTGGCCAGGCATGGTGGTGGATGCCTGTAGTCCTAGCTACTTGGGAGACTGAGGCAGGAGAATGGCTTGAACCTGGAAGCAGAGGTTGTAGTGAGCTGAGATTGCACCACTACACTCCAGCCTGGGCAACAGAGGTAGACTCCATCTCAAAAAAAAAAAAAAAGTAGAAGCATTGGCAGGAGGCTGTTGGAACTAGAACTTACGCTGTGTAAGAATATTTATGCATTTTTAATCTCTCGTCAAAACCCTTTGTGTATACATATTCTCCTACCTAGAAACTGGCCAAAAGCTCACAGATGAAATATGGCCACCATATTGTTTATTTTATAGAGTATTATAAATCTACAAATAAAAATTGTCTGAGTGAATTACCAGAGTGGATGTTTCCCATAGTGCATAGTAAATCAATCAGCCAATCAAAGCATATTGCACGTGTAGTTAGCCCTCTGCCTCCGCCCCATGCCTGTAGCTCCTGCGTTATGGCATACTGTTTTAGGGACTGATAAAGGAACCCTTAGTTTCCACTCCCCAACTCTGGGTGTCTTGACATGAGAATGGTCCAAAGCTGTGGGACAAGCCCTAGCACTCAAAGCTGCACCCTGTCCCCACAACCCCCCAACTTCCAGCCAAGAGCTAGTGCTAAACTTTCTACTGGCTAACTGGTAACTCAGAGTCCACACTAAGCGGTGCTACAGAAAAATAAAAGTATGTTTTTTGCACATGTGAGTCTGGGACTGAAATTTCTACCAGTTATCATAGTACAGAATGTCATCACAGAGACCTAAAAAAATGGGTAACATTACAATTCTCAGGCAAGAAGTCTGCCCTGTTAACTTGATTTACAAATGACAGAACTTAATGAGAACGTTGATGTATTTGCATTGCACATAGACGGTAAGAAACAACGTGGACAACATCTGCATTATAATAATTAGTGAGGAGGTTTATATATTGATAGCTTATTGAATCTCTCTTCTCTTCCCACAATACAAATGCATTCAAAAGAAATTTTAATGGTGTTTGGGAGGAAGAATCATTAAGCAAATAAAGTCTAGTTACTGACCACTCAAAATGTGGTTCCTGGACCTTCCACCCAGCATCTTATGGGAGCTTGTTAGACATGCTGAGGTGTGGGCCTCACCCCAGATCGCCTGAAACAGAATTTGCACTTTAACAACATCCCCAGGTGGCTCCTAAGCTCACCAAAGTATAAGAAGTTCAAGTCTGGGAAACGACTCTCAGCCAGATGAGAACAGTAAATGAGGGACACA
The DNA here is from genome assembly GCF_000951035.1 of Colobus angolensis palliatus. Lineage (NCBI taxonomy): Eukaryota > Metazoa > Chordata > Mammalia > Primates > Cercopithecidae > Colobus > Colobus angolensis. The sequence continues at coordinate 5,399,914 of NW_012115110.1, forward strand.
GAAGACCTCTGCCAAAATCCAGTCATAAATAGCAGCTCTGTTTGAGCCTTGGTGTTAGAACAAGAAAATATATAGACCAGGGAATGTGACTCTTCAATTTATGTGAACTGAACTAAATATAAACCTCAAAACTTTCTTCATGTTGAAATCACCTAGGGAGATTTTTAATGATGGTACATACCAGCTTTCCCTGCAATGACCACATTATTGTCTCTGGGACAGACTCAATCAGTGTTACCTTAAAAATTCTCCAGGTGATTCTAACATGCAGCAAACCTTGAGAAACCCTCAAATTCAGCCCCCATGATATTGCTTTTCCTTCTCCTGAGCTCCTCTGACAATCATTTAGAAATACATGTGTCTTCAAATAATTATTTGTTTATGCTCTCTTAATGATAAGTGGCCACACAAATTGTGCAGCATCTATAAGGAAACTGATTCTAAACTTCACTCTGGTTATAGCAGCCATTTCTTAAACAGCCATTGAAATGGATGTAAAAGAGTACCTAACATTTTTATTCTGTGGTTTTTTTCTTGACACAGTTCTCAAATATCTTATCTCATTTTATGAATCATTTTCACAAAGATAGGTGCAGTTCAAACATTTAATTGTTTCATTTTTTTAAGTCCTATTCTTACTGTGTTTCAAGAATCTCCTAAACTCTTTATCAGAGCCCATGCCTTTTTAAAATCTATGCACTGTATCTGGGAAAAAGGTATATTTTCAAAGAATATTCTTTTCAGCTTTTAATTTTTTCATAAGCATTTATTCTTACATCTGAACACATGAATAAATATTGTTGACTGTGCACTTGGTCATGGCCAAACCACTTTGCTGATAAGAATTTAGAGTAGATGGGGAAGGGAGTGTTGATATGAGTGAAGACAGCAGGACTAATTAAATGGAGGAGAATTAAGCAAATGAACAACAGCAAAAGCACATTTCATTTTGAAGAGTTAATTTAGTCGGCCTTGATATGTTAATGTGTGATTCTGTTGGCAAAATATAATGGCCCCAATTCATGTAAATTTTTCTTGTATTAGTAAAACCCCATGAAATACAAAAATTACCTGAAATTCTTTCACAGATATAATGTATTATAATTGGCTTCAAAACATGAGAAAATGATGGCCAATTAAATAACTAGAATAACCAAGACATGAAAAAAACAAGAAATTTTTTTGTACAAGATGAGTTTTGTATGTTGTATAATAAAAATTATTTGTAATCAAAATTGTAATGGCCATCACATTATATTGCAGAGGATTTGAATGACCTCAAGCATTGAGTTTTTAATCTTAAACAGAACTATATGAGATATACCAATCCACAGATATAAACATATGTTTATTTAATGTTCAGCATGATTTCTAGTTTTCTGGCATCAGTTATAAATTTAAATAATGCTTATTTCCAAGTTATCAGAAGAGGATAATGAGAAATTTAAGTATGAAAATCTGGAGAAATGCTTCTTCTCAAACACGAAACTTATTCAGTCACAGTACTTTAAAAATTAGGGCTTTCTGCCCAAATATATGGCAGAACTTTCTATTCATTCAAGGAGCAAACACTTTGTTTCTGCGTATTTTTCTTCTCAGGATACGAGACAATATGCCTTCCAGTTTGATACCATCATTTTCAGAGGAACACTGAGCAGGAGAACATTTTCTCATTAATCTTTAGAATGTCCTGTGAGTGACTTTCAAGCAACTGTTACTATCCTTTGTTGACTGAAGGACAAGTGAGGACCTGAGGTCACCTAACACTTACTGCTACAAACACTGAAATTGTGGGAAAGCAGAGACTGAAAGAAGCAGAGCAAACCCTTTGCACTGTCACACATGGTTCTTCAAATACTTTTTATTTTTTCATAAGCATTTACCTTTACATGTGAACAGATTAGCATTCATCCATATCTAAATTTGGCCAATTCTTCTTGCCTTATGTGCCATTTTTAAAGTTGAAAACTTTACATTAAATGCACACTTTAGAAGTACAAGTTCAATACAAGTTGAATAAGTGACAGATTTTCTGTGGCTACAGCTCTTGAGTATGAATCAAATCCTCCTTTTACTCCCATTTCTTTTCTCTAGGGATTTTCCCTGATCCGATAGAATTATAAGACAACAATGTTGGTAATCACCTGATGAGTTCAGATCCTTTCTCTTATAAGAGTTTCATGTGAAAATACAATTACTAACATGAATAATATATATGTGTATATATATGTGTGTGCATGTATATATATTTATGTACATATTTCACACACCCTATGTTACCCAGGATGAATTCGTTAGAGCATTTAGGCATTCTAAAAAGGTAAGATGGATCAGGAATGGAAAACTGAATAGTAATGAAAAAGCAAGAGTGAAGAGACGAGAAATAAGCTATAGTTTGCACAGCACCCTGATGTTGATGTTTAAAATAAATTTAAGCTTAAAGTATCTTACTTTGATTTTGAGCCTTGTACCCATCATAATCTGAGGTATCAGCACCACTTGGCTGTTGATTATGTAGACAAAGTGTGGAAGGAGCAGAGGTCCTAAAACAGCTATGGCACAGAGTGGTGGGAAACCAAATACTGTTCTCATGACCTCAGAGCAGTCCCCTCTGTTCCCGAACAAGGCAGGAGGCTGGGACTCATATTTCTTGTTCTGACCAGAAGAAGGATTTTGCATTGCTTTTGAAATTTCCTGAGTGTAGTGAGCAATTGCAGTATGAAATGCGCTGAGTAAACCCAACAATTCATTTGGGTTGGTTTTAACTATTATTATTACCAGTAATATTTTTTTCTAGTCAGAAAGACTGTATTTTTCTGTGATTCTGGCAATATTGTTGCACATATTTTATTTTCATCTCTGAATTTAAACCAATACTCTAAATTTTTTATATCTCTAAAATAAAGTCCTTCATTTCCAAATGAAACTTGTCCTGAAATCAGTTGTAGATTGACGAATCAAATCCGACATGAAGTTGGCTGAAGACGTAGAGGTACAAAGATAAAATCTAACCGGCTTCAGAATGAAGGAACTGGGTCTGCTCACATTAATGGAGATGTGAAGTTGCTATCCTTCGTAGCAAAGTGCACATCAGCAGCCCACACGGAAGGTCATGGAAATGGGGGCCTCATTAAAGTGACTTTAATGATCCTTTCTAGTTGACGTTCTTTGAAGTGAATATTAAGATCACTCAAATGCTGGGCAAGCTCTCACCAGAAGTGGAGATGTGAGAGTCAGTTTGAACCAGAAGGGTTCAAACTGCCCAGCTCACTTCCCTCACTTAGTGGGAACCCCCTTCTCCCCTCTTCGGTCACTGGCATCCTCATAATTGTACCACTTTTCTTTCTACTTGCATTCTCACTTAAGAAAAGCTCTATGTTTATTCATACTAAACTGTAATTGACTGATAAATGGATCTTGGACCTGTCACTTAAAATGCTTTTCCTAGTAAGAGAAACAAAGAAACTTAATCCCGTCATTCTTCAAAATTTTCTTTTAATAGACTTAAATTGTTTACAGCAGTTTTAATAAAAGGTGCTTAGATTTTTCGTATGCAACCTATCCCCATACATGCAAAACCTCCCCCTTTATGAACATCTTCCAAAGAGTGGTTGCTTGTTATATTTGACAAACCTATATTGGCACATCATTATCAGTCTACTTCCACAGTTTACATTAGGGTTCACTCTTGGCCTTGTACACTCTATGAATTTGAACAAATTTATAGTGGTATGTATCCACTCTTTATAGTATCACGGAGTAGCTTCACTGCCCAAGAAAGTCACCTGTGCTCTGCCTATTTATTCCCCCCTCCCCACTAACCTAGCAGCTCACACTGAGAGCTTTTCACAGTCTCCGTAGCATTGGCTCTTCCAGAATGTCAGACATGCTTCTTTCACATAGTAATATTTAAGTTTTCTCTGTCTTCTCACGGCTCAATAGCTAATTTTTAGCTCTGAATAATAGTCTATTGTCAGGATCTACCACAGTTTATTTATCCTTTCACTTTCCAAAGGACATCTTGGTTGCTTCCAGATTTTGGCAATTTTGAATAAAGCTGCTATAAACATCCAAATGCAGATTTTTGTGTGAACATAAGGTTTCAACTCCTTTGTAAAAACACTAAGAAATATGATTGCTGAATCATATGGTAAGAGTATGTTTAATTTTATAAGAAACCACCAGACTGTCTTCCAAAGTGGCTGTACCATGTTCCCCACCAGCAATGAATGAGAGTGCTTGCTGCTACACATCTCCACCAGCATTTGGTGTTGTCACTGTTTTGACTTTTGGTCATTCTAATAAGCATGTGCTGGGATCTTGTTATTTCAATTTGCACCTCCATGATGATATGTGACATAGAGCATCTTTTCATATGCTTATTTACGATCTGTATATCTTCTTTGGTGAGATGTATGTTAAGGCCTTGGCCCATTTTTTTTTTTTTTTTTTCTTTAGATGGACTCTCGCTCTGTCACCAGGCTGGAGTGCAGTGGTGCTATCTTGACTCACTGCAACCTCCTCCTCCTGGATTCAAGCGATTCGGCTGCCTCAGCCTCCCGAATAGCTGGAATTATAGGCATGCGCCACCACGCCCAGCTGATTTTTGTGTTTTTAGAAAAGATGGGGTTTCACCATGTTGGCCAGGATGGTCTCGATCTCCTGATATCATGGTCCGCCCACCTCGGCCTCCCAAAGTGCTGGGATTACAGGCGTGAGCCATGGCGCCTGGACTGGCCCATTTTTAAATTGAGTTGTTTGTTTACCTATTGTTGAGTTTTAATTTTTTTATTTTGGAAAACAGTACTTTATCAGATATATCTTTTGCAAATATTTTATCCCAGTCTATGACTTCTATTTTCATTCTCTTGACTGTCTTGCTCAGAGCAGAACTTTTAGTTTTAATAAAGTAAAGCTTTTCAACTTTTTCTTTTATTGATTGTGCCTTTGTTGATGTACCTGAAAAATCATTACCAAACCCAGGATAGTCTAGATATTCTCCTGTATTATATTTTAGGAGTTTTATAATTTGGGGTTTTGAATTTTATGTTTAGGTCTGTTATTCATTTTGAGTTAATTTTTGGGAAGAGTGTAATGCCTGTTTAGATTCAGGAATTTTGTTTTTGTTTTTGTCTGAAGATGTCCTATTGTTTCAGCATCATTTGTTGAAAAGACTGTCTTTTATCTATCTGGTATTGTCTTTACTCCTTTGTTAAAAATCAGTTGTCTATATTTATGTGGTTCTACTTCTGAACTCTCCATTCTGCTCCATTGATTTATTTATCTATTCTTAGGCTAATATTTAACTGTCTTGATTACTGTAGCTTTAAAATAAGTCTGAAATCAGGTGCTTAAATCCTCTAACTTTGTTTTTCTCCTCCAAAATCGTGTTGGCTATTCTGTTTTTTTTTGCGTCTCTATATAAATTTTAGAACTAGTGTGTCAATATACAAAAATTAACTTCTTGGAATTTTGATTGAAATTGCACTTAATCTATAAATGATGGTATGAAGAACTGACATTTTGATAACAAGTTTTCCTACTCATGAACGTGGAATATCTCTCCATTTATTTACTTCTTCTTTGATTTATTTTGCCTGAATTTTGTAATTTTCTTCATATAGATCTTGCAAATATTTTAGATTTATACCTATTTCATTTGTGGGATTGCTAATATAAGTGGCATTGTGTTTTTAATTTCAAATTCTATTCATTCATTGCTGGTATATAGCAAAGTGATAGACTTTGTATTTGACATTATATTCTGCAAACTTGCTATAACTTGTTTATCAATTCTGGGAGTTTTTAAAAAAATATTATACACAGATGATCATGTATCTGTGATAAGATAATCTTATTTGTTCCTTCTCGATACATATTTTATTTTTTATGGCCTTTTTTTTTTTGAGATGGACTCTCTCTCTGTCACCAGGCTGGAGTGCAGTGGCACGATCTCGACTCACTGCAACCTCTACCTCCTGGATGCAAGCGATTCTGCTGCCTCAGCCTCCTGAGTAGCTGGGATTACAGGCATGTGCCACCCTACCCATATAAAATATATTTTTTATTTTTTTTTCCTTGTATTACTTTCTTAGCTGGGACTTCCAGTATAATGTTGAAAAACAGTGCTGAGAGAGAATATTCTCACCTTGTTCCTAATCTTACTGGAAAAACTTCAAGTTTCTCCCCACTAACATGATGTTACCTATAGTTTTTTTTTTGTAGATTTTTTTAATCTAGTCAATCAATTACTTATATTGTTGAATAATATCTATAATATTCCTTACTCTTTTTTATTTGTTGCCCTTATTCTTTGTTCTTACTTTTGTCTTTTATTCTGTCTTTTGTGGTTTTAACTGAAAATTTTATTTAATTCAATGTTCTCTCTTTTCTTATCATACAAGTTATACCCTTCATAAATTTTCCTTTTTGTAGAGGTTGCCTTTGAGTTTACAATATACACTTACAACTAATCAAAGTCCTCTTTCAAACAGCACTATGACACTTTAAGGGTAATGTGTGTACCTTATAATAATAAAATAATTTTAATTCCTCCTTCCCATCTATGTTAGTCCATTCTCGTGTTGCTATAAAGAACTGCCCAAGATTGGGTAATTTGTAAAGGAAAAAGGCTTAATTGGCTTACAGCTCTACAAGGCTGGGGAGGGAGGTCTCAGGAAACTTACAATCATGGCAGAAGGGGAAGCAAACACGTCCTTCTTCACATGGCAGCAGGAAGGAGACGTGCCAAGCAAAAGGGATAAAGACCATTATAAAACCGTCAGATCTCACGAGAACTCACCCAGTGTCACGAGAACAGCATGAGGGTAACTGCCCCCATGATTCAATTACCTTCCACTGCGTCCCTTCCATGATAGGTAGGGATTATGGGAACTACAATTCAAGGTGAGATATTTGGTGGGGACACAGAGTCAAGCTGTGTAACCATCTCTTTTAAGATTGCTGTCATTTATTTCCTACTTATTCATAAACATACATAAGCATATATATGTATGCTTAATTAAATATGTTTTTGCTATTATTATTTTGAACAGATTATTTTATAGACTATATCAAATAACAATAAGACAACATTTTGTATATTATTTTCACTTTGTGCTTCTCTAATGCTCTTCCTTTTTAAAAGTAAGTATCAGAGTTTCTGATATTTACTTTTCTTCTCTCTTTTAACATTTCTTGTAAGGTAGGTTTGCTGACAAAGAAAATCTTTACATTGTTTTTGTCTCAGAAAGTCTTTCTCTTTCACTTCAGGAGGATAATTTCAGTAAGTACAGAATTCTCAGTTGGTGGTTTTTTGTTTTCTTAAACACTTTAAATATTTCACTACACTCTCTTCTTAATTACTGATATGGTTTGGCTCTATGTCCCAACTCAAATCTCATTTTGTAGCTCCTATAATTCTCACATTTTGTGGAAGTGACCCAGTGAGAGATGACTGAATTATGGGGGCAGGACAATGACCCCAGCAACACTGTAACTCTCTTCTTAGCTGGTTGACTTAAAGGTAGAAGGAGCCCAAAGCTTCCAGGTGGCAATCTCAACTTCCAGTTTGATGGAATTGTTGTTGTGTCTCCTGATGGCAGCATTCCTCCCTCTGGAACTAATACCTCTAGGCCAGTGGAATGTAGTATTGCGGGAACAGGAAGCATAAAATTTGATAGTGGATCACTAGGGCTGATGGGGAGTGGTGCTGTTTCCACTTCCACCCCTTGATTCCTGGACCTGTGACTCCTGGGTATGGGAAAAACAATACCATATATTGGATGCTGATTCAGAGGATACACGACTTCTGGAGAACTTTTCCCCAGCCCTGCAAAGTATTGTCACCTAGTTGCTATAGTAATTGTGACTTCAAAAGGCCATTCCACCATTCTATCAATCTAGTTGCTTCAGGATCATGGGGAACATGATAATACCAGTGAATTCCATGACCACGAGCCCACTTCCTCACTTCTTTAGCTGTAAAGTGAGTGTCTTGGTCAGAGGCAATGCTATGTTGAATGCCATGATGGTGGATAAGGCATTCCGTGAGTCCATGGATGGTAATCTTGGCAGAAGAAGGATCTTTGTGTGCAGGATAGGCAAACCCATATCCAGAGTAAGTATGTATTCCATTGAGGACAAACCTCTACCCTGTCCATGTTGGAAGAGTTCCAATATAATCAATGTGCTACCAGGTAGCTGGCTGATCACCCTGAAGAATGGTGTCATATCGAGGGCTCAGTGTTAGTCTCTGCTGCTGGCAAATTTGGGACTCAGCTGTAGCTGTAGCCAGGTCAGCCTTGGTGAGTGGAAGTCCATGTTGCTGAGCCCATGTGTATCCTCCATCCCTGCCACCGTGGCCACTTTGTTCATGGGCCCATTGGGCGATGACAAAGGTGGCTGGGGAAAGAGGCTGAGTTATGTCCACAGAACTGGTCATCCTATCCACTTGATTATTAAAATCCTCCTCTAATGAGGTCACCCATTGGTGAGCACTCACATGGGATAGAAATATATTCATAGTTTTTGACCACTCAGAGAGGTCGATCCACATACTTCTTCCCCAAATTTCTTTGTCACCAACTTTTCCATCATGCTTCTTCG
>NW_012115110.1:5408570-5408944 GCF_000951035.1 Colobus angolensis palliatus
GTATATAATCGCGCATCTGGCCATTTCTCCTTCCATGCAAAGTGCACAACCAGGTGCACTGCTCGAAGTTCTGTCCACTGGGAAGGTTTCCGTTCACTGCTGTCCTTCAAGGGTGTCCTAAAAAGGGGCTGCAGTGCTACAGCTGTCCACTTTCAGGTGGTGCCGGCATTTCATGCAGAACCATCTGTGAATCAGACCCTAGTCTTTACTTCCTCTGCCAACTGGTCATAGAGAACTCCCCATGAGGTCATCCATGCAGGCTAGGAGAGAGAAGGCAGAGTAGCAGGAGGGGAGATCATGGGCACTTGAGCCACTTCCTCATTTAACTTATTTGTGCCTTCAGGACCTGCTCGAGCCCAATCATGTATATACCA